>NC_031997.1:27896406-27938587 GCF_001879085.1 Nicotiana attenuata
AACTTGCTCTTTTCTTCTACTCTAATTCTCTCTTGATTATCGAATTGTTTATTGCTCTCAAGTTCTCAATTAATTATTATTTCAAGTTTTATCAAATATTTACGGTAGCCACTACATAATTAAAATTATCAAATGAAGTGTGGTATCATCAAATATCAATTAAAGTGCGATATCAAATTTAGTGCGGCATCCCGACTCTCGGTACACTCACTCCATCTTTTTGGCTTCTTTGGTATTTATTTTTATTTTATTATTTATTTCACGACCTCAATTTTCTCTTCGTAGGATATCGTGATGTCGCATAGTCTCTAAGACTAGGTAAGCCTAACATACATGCAATATTAACGGAAAGATAATTAAAGTCTCAAAACTCAACAACCAATATAAAATAAACTCCGCAACTCAGCATATACATCTTCCCAAAACCTGGTGATAACAAGTCACAAGCTCCACGTATTAGTACTGATCATGTCTATACAACACTATGTCTATAAAAGGAAAGAAAATGAAGTCGACTAGATAGAGGGGGACTCCGAGGCTTGCGGATATCGACAGGTATACCTTGAAGTCTCCAAAGCTGAGCTCGTCTCACTAATGCCTGGACTGGTATGAGGTATCTAGATCCGCACAAAAAGATGTGTAGAAGCGTAGCATGAGTACACCACAATGGTACCCAGCAATAAGTGCCAAGCCCAACCTCGGTAGAGTAGTGACGAGGTCAGGTCAAGGCCCTACTGGAATAAATAATAAACAGAACAAGTAATTAACAGTGTAATAATAATGTGATGATCCGATAGGACATTTTTAGTTTTAGCCATCATTTCTGCATTTTGAAACCTCGGTTAGTTCCGTTTAGCCTTTCTCAATTTGCATACACAATCCGTGTCTTTTTCGGAAGGTTTTCATGTGAAAAATTGATGAAAATGTGAAACGTGCTTTCAACTCAATTGAGTTGACTTCGATCAACATTTTGAGTAACAAAACCCGGATAAGTGTTTTGACGGTCCCGGTGGATCTGTATCGTAATTTAGGACTTGGGCGTATGTCCGGAATCGAGTTTGGAAGTCCCTAACTCAATTTAACCTAATTTGTTGAAAACTAGAAATTTAAAGGTTTAAAGAATTCCTAAGTTTGGCTGTAGGTTGTCTTTGTTGTACTAGGTTCGGATTACGGTTTCGAAACTTGGTATAGGTTCATTTAAGTATTTATGACTTATCTGCAAAATTTGGGGCTAAACGGAGTTGATTTGACATGATTCGGACGTCCGATTGAAAAATAGAAAGTTCTTATGCTTCTATGAAAATTTCATCTATTTTGGTGTCTGATTCGTGGTTCAAGGTGTTATTTTGGTATTTTGATCACGCGAGCGAGTTCGTATGATGTTATTACACTTGTGTGCATGTTTGGTTTGGAGCTCGAGGGTCTCATGTGAGTTTCATATAGGCTTCAAACTGGATTTTGACTTAGAGAAATAATTAATGCTTCTTTGCTTCTGGTGCTGAACTGCAGATCTCGCATTTGCGAGCCAGACCTCGCAAATGCGAGCCTCTCTTTTGCGAACAATGAGTCGCATTTGCGAGCCTGGGCTGGGTTGGGAAGAGTTTGTATTAGCGAGAAATTCTTCGCATTTTCGGACTCTGCAGCTTCGCATTGCGAAGGTTTTGGTCGTAATTGTGACCATTGTCTACTTGGTACTTCTTCGCATTTGCGAAAGTATTGTTTGCATTTGCGGACTGCCTTGGTTCGCATTTGCAACAAATTGTCACATTTGCAACGACAACATGCTCAGTGGCTTTTTCGCATTTGCGAAGGGTTGATCGCTTTTGTGATCATCGCAATTGCGATAATTGCAACTAACTAAAATAGGGGGGGGGGGGAATGGGAATAAGCTCTTTTCTTTCAAACTCTCAACCCTAAACACCATAGAGGCAATTTTTCCAAGAGATTTTCTTCCTAAATTCATTGGTAAATGACTTTAATCTACTTTCTTTCAATTACCCATTACGTTTCATAAGATTTCAACATCAAATATAGAATTTTCATAGTAGAAATTAGAGTTTTTTTAAATTTTTTTTGGGATTTAGACCTTGAATTGAGGTCGTATTTCAAAACAAATTACATAACCAGACTCGGGGGTGAATGGGTAATTGAGTTTTAGTCCGAATATCGAGTTTTGACCAAGGAAGCCCAGGGTTGACTTTTGTTGACTTTTTCAATAATGATCTAAATTGAACCTCTTTCATTCGTGGGTAGTTTCTAAGGCTTGGATTGTTCGAAAGGCAAGGCCGTGGTTGAACTTTGAGTTGATTGCGGAGTGAGGTAAGTGTTGGGTCTAACCTTGATGTGAGGGAATTAGGAACCCTGAGATATGTTCTATGTCAATTATATGTGTAGCGGCGTATATGCGAGGTGATGAGTGTATATACACCGTCAAATTACTTGTTTCTATGCTTTCCCATAATTTCATTAATTACCCTATCCATGTCTTAACCGTTACATTACTTGCTTCCTTATTTTTGTTGCATCACACTATTTCTTGTTTCATGCCTTAACTTCTACATGCCTATTTGACTTTCATGCCATAATTGCTACTTGTCATTTAACATCTCTTGTATCAAATTGTCCATCCCCTCCCTAATTTTTTTCCGCCTCAGCAAATCATTTTTTTTCCACAAGGAATCGTGATGTCTTTTCCATGCCTACTTACGACCTGTCTCTATTTGTTTCCCTCGTATGTGTAAATTGCCTCATGCCTTGTTGCTTACAGTTTCATATTAATTGTTTCCTTCAATGATGTAGTTTCACTTGTATGAGTTGTCAAAAGTAGATACCGTAGAGTTAGTAAAGTTGAGACATCCGAGTAGTTCGAGTCTCTTGGTTATCATGTTATTCTCCATTACTCGTACATTTGTCTCTTAATGTATGATTTCCTGCACATCTTGATTATTGAGTTATTATTGTTAACTGAACTTCTTTGGGGAGCGGGTTGCACGCTACAACGAAACGTTAAAGCTAATGAATTGAAATGTCGGAATAACGATGGACTATGATATTGACAGATGATTATATGGTGGGATCGGGTTGCGCGCTGCAATGGATAGTTTAAAGTTAATATTGTGGGATCGGGTTGCACGCCGCAACATATTTATAAAATTAATATTTGTTTGTGACTGTTGTATTGGCCTCGGTTATTGAGATGACTTATATGACTGGTTATTCGGGACTCTATGCTGGTTAATTTTGAGTTTCGTTGATATGAGTTACCTGCTTTACTTCTATTCATGTCTTTTCTGTTATTATTATTATTATTATTGCGTATAAGTCGATGTAAGTGACCCACCTTAGCCTCGCCACTATGTTGTCGAGGTTAGGCTTGACACTTATAGGGTACATGGGGCCGGTTGTACTCATACTACACTCCGCATTACTTGTGCAGATACCAGAGTTAGTCCCAGTGGCGTTCCATGGACTTGCTCGGATCCAGCTATCTATAAGAGACTTGAGGTATGGTTGCACGTTGTCCGTAGCTCTGAAGGCCCCTTCTGCTTCTTTTAGCTGTTCATTTGATTCAGACAATTATGTTTATTTTAGACCATTGTTTGTAGTATCTTAGACACTCATGTATTCACGACACTAGAGCCGGGGCTGTATTGAGATTTTGTTATTTATTAGTTTATTTACCCTGTTTCAAACTGTTCAGTTTTCTTTTTATTTACATTGTATTCGAAACTTGTTAAAATTAGTTAATAACTACATCTAACGTTGGTTGGCCTAGCAAATAAAATGTTAGGCACCATCACCGTCTCGATGGTGGGAATTCCGAGTCGTGACAAGGTTGTATCGAAGAACTAGGTTGCCTAGGTCTCACGTATCATGAGAAAGCTTAGTAGAGTCTGGAGGATCGGTACGGAGACATCTGTACTTATCTTTCAGAGTCTGTGGAGTTAAAAACAAATTCACTTCTTTCCTTCTCTATCGTGCGATTTTATTCTATCATTGATAATTGAACCATTCTATTCTTGTTCTTTCGCAGATGGCAAGAACACGCACAACGTCAACGGCATGACAAGAGATGGAGGCCACTTTGGCAGCTCCTACTAGAGGCAGAGGTCGAGCCTGAGGCCAAGCTAGAGGTCGAGGTAGAGGCAAAGCTCAGCCTAGAGCTTGAGCAGCAACACCCACAGTGGAGCCTGGGGTAGATATAGATGATGAGGTTTCAGCTCAGACTGTACCCGTCGGACTAGCTCAGGTCCCGGAGGGGTTTATAGCCACTCCGGTGCTTTAGGACGTTCTAGTCCGTTTGATGGGCCTTATGGAGAGTGTGACTAGACCGGTATGTTGCCGGTGGAACCAACTGTCTCTCGGGCTGGGGGAGGAGCATAGACTCCCGTTACTTATACCCCGGAGTAGGTGACTCCTCAGTATCGGACTCTTGTAGCCCAGCCAGTCGGGGTGGCTCAGCTGGATGTTGCAGTACAGGCCGGTGATAGGCCCGCCATGTCTTCTGAGGCCTTGTTGAGGTTGGACAAGTTCATCAAGATCCTTCCTATTCATTTCAGTAGTGCACCTTCTGAGGACACGCAGGATTATCTTGACCGCTGCCATGAGGTGCTGCGGAACATAGGTTTGGTTGAGATCAATGGGGTCTATTTTGCTGTGTTTCAAATGACTGGTTCCCCCAAGAGGTGGTGGAGAGATTATATGTTGACTAGAACAGTTGGGTCGCCTGCACTTACTTGGGATCAGTTCTTGCAGCTATTTTTGGAGAAGTTCATTCCTGTCACTCAGAGAGAGGATTACCGCAGGCAGTTTGAGTGTCTTCAGTAAGGTAGTATAACTGTTACCCAATACGAGGCACGATTTGTGGACTTAGCTCGTCATGCCATTATCTTCTCCCTACTGAGAGGGAGAGAGTAATGAGATTTATTGATGGACTCACCTACACTATCAAGCTATAGATGGCCTAGGAGACTGGAAAAGAGATAACTTTTCAGAGGGTCGTGAACATTGCCAGACGGATCGAGATGGTTCATGCTTAGGAGAGGGGGGTGGTATCTGCTAAGAGGCCTCATCATTTTGGTGGTTTCAGTGGTGCCTCATCTGGAGGCCGGGGTTCTTTTTGTAAAGGCCATCTTCCAAGGTCGTTTCAGTCAGCTCTTCAGGTAGCCCATGGTGCTTCGGGTTATTGTGGTTCTTACGGGTCTCGTCCTGAGCAGCTAACATTCAGTGCACATTCAGGTCATATCAATGCACCACCGCTCTAGAGTCACTACAGTGGCTATTCATACTGTCAGGGTCAGCCCTTGTTTTAGCAGCCTCAGCAGCCGAGAGGGTGCTTTGAGTGTGGGGGCATGGATCACATCAGTAGGTATTGCCCTTGATTGTCGAGCAGGAGGTCTCAATAGGTTTCTCGTGCTATCATACTAGCACCGGTTGCTCCACCAACCGCTAAGCCAGCTAGAGGCAGGGGTCAGGTAACCAGCTGCGGGGTCAGGCCGTTAGAGGTGGAGGTCATGCCGTTAGAGGTGGAGGACAGCCAACTAGAGTTCGTCCAAGAGATGCAGTTCAGAGTGGTAGGACCCAGCCCCGATTTTATGCTTTCCCAGCTAGACCTGAGGCTGAGTCATCTGACGTTGTTACCATATGTATTGTTCCAGTTTTCCATAGAGATGCATCTGGGCTCTAGTTATTCTTACGTGTCATCCTTTTTTGCTTCATATCTGGTTGTGCCTCATGATTCATTGAGTTCCCCTGTGTATGTGTCCACGCCTGTGGGAGATTCTATCGTTGTAGATTGTGTCTATCTCTCGTGTGTGGTTACTATTGGGAGTCTTGATACTAATGTAGATCTTCTACTTCTTGATATGGTAGATTTTGATGTCATCTTGGGTATGGATTGGCTGTCACCTTATCATGCTATATTGGATTGTCACACCAACACGGTGACCTTAGACATGCCGGGGTTGCCTCGATTAGAGTGGAGGGGGACTCTTGGCAATTATACTAGTAGGGTTATCTCTTATGTAAAGGCTCGGCGTATGGTCGAGAAGGGGTGTCTAGATTATTTGGCTTATATTCGCGATTCTAGTGCGGAGGTTCCTTCCATGGATTCAATACTAGTTGTTTGTGAGTTTTCAGAGACATTTCCTGCAGATCTGCCAAAGATGCCACCTAACAGAGATATTGACTTCTGTATTGATTTAGCTTCGGGTACTCAAGCCATTTCTATTCCACAACACCGTATAGCGCCACCTAATTTGAAGGAATTGAAGGAACATTTGCAAGATTTTCTTTATAAGGGCTTCATTAGACCTAGTGTCTCGCCCTGGGGTGCGCCCGTGTTGTTCGTAAAGAAGAAGGATGGTTCGATGAGGATGTGCATAGACTATCGATAGTTGAACAAAGTGACCATCAAGAACAAGTATCGGTTGCTGAGGATTGATGACCTATTTGACTAGCTTCACGGTGCCAAGGCGTTTTCGAAGATTTATTTGAGGTCTGGTTACCATAAGTTGAAGATTAGAGAATTTGATGTCCCTAAGACAACTTTTCGGACTTGGTATGGCATTATGAGTTCCTAGTGATGTCATTTTGGTTGACAAATGCCCTAACACTATTCATGGATTTGATGAACCGAGTGTTCAAGCCCTATTTGGATTCCTTTGTGATTGTATTTATTGATGATATCTTGATCTACTCCCGCAGTCGAGAGGAACACGAAAAGCATCTTCGGATTGTACTTCAGACTCTGAGAGATAGCCAATTGTATGCCAAGTTTTTGAACTTTGAGTTTTGGTTAGACTCAGTCTCCTTTTTGGGGCACGTCCTATCGGTAGAGGGCATAAAGGTGGATCCTAAAAAGATTGAGGTAGTTCAGAACTAGCCTAGACATACTTCAGCTACAGAGATCCGGAGTTTTCTGGGATTGGCGAGTTATTATCGCCGGTCCGTGGAGGGGTTTTCATCTATAGCTGCCCCATTGACTAGATTGACTCAGAAGGGTGCCCCATTCAAATGGTCGACTGAGTGTGAGTTGGGCTTTCAAAAGCTCAGGACTGCTTTGAGTACGACGCCAGTGTTGGTGTTGCCCATAAGATCAGGGTCTTACACGGTGTATTATGATGCATCTCGTATTAGGCTCGGTGCAGTATTGATGTAGGATGGCAGGGTGATTACATACGCGTTGCAGTAGTTGAAGGTTCATGAGAAGAATTACCCTGTTCATGACTTAGAGTTGGCAACCATTGTTCATGTGCTGAAGATTTAGAGGCACTATCTTTACGGCGTGTCGTGTGAGGTATTCACCGATCATCGGAGTCTACAACATATATTCAGGAAGAAGGATCTCAACTTGAGGTAGAAGAGGTGGTTGGAGCTGTTGAAATACTATGCTATCACCATTTTGTCTCATCTCGGTAAGGGCAATGTGGTGGCCGATGCCTTGAATAGAAAGGCTGTGAGTATGGGTAGCCTTGCGTATATTCCGGTTGGTGAGAGGCTAGTTGCAGCAGATGTTAAGGCTTTGGCCAATCAGTTCATGAGGTTAGATGTTTCGGAGCCCAGTCGTGTTCTAGCTTGCACTGTTTCTCGGTCTTCCTTGTATGAGCGCATCAGAGAGTGTCAATACGATGATTCCCATTTGCTTGTCCTTAAGGATACGGTGCGGCACGGTGGTTCCAACCTGGTTACTGTTGGAGATGATGGGGTTTTGAGAATGCAGGGTCGCATTTGTGTGCCTAATGTGGATGGTCTTCGTGAGTTCATCCTTGAAGAGGCCCACAATTTCGGGTATTCTATTCATCTCGGCGATGCCAAGATGTATCAGGACTTGTGGCAGCATTATTGGTGGAGGAGGATGAAGAAGGATATAGTTGCATATGTAGCTCGGTGTCTAAATTTTCTGCAAGTTAAGTACGAGCATCAGAGACCTGGTGGTTTGCTTTAGAAGCTAGAGATTCCTAAGTGGAAGTGGGAGCGTATCACTATGGATTTTGTTGTTGGACTCCCACGAACTTAGAAGAAGTTCGACGCGGTTTGGGTCATTGTGGATAGGTTGACCAAGTCCTCACATTTCATTCCAGTGGTACTTACATATTCTTTAGAGCGGTTAGCTGAGATCTACATCCGAGAGATCGTCCGTCTTCACAGTGTGCCTGTGTCTATCATTTTTGATCGAGGTACGCAGTTCACCTCGCACTTCTGGAGGGCCGTACAACGTGAGTTAGGCACGTATTTTGAGTTGAGCACATCATTTCATCCCCAGACGGACAAACAGTCCGAGCGCACTATTTTGATAATTGAGGATATGCTTCACGCTTGTGTTATAGATTTCGGGGGTTCTTAGGATCAGTTTTTGCCACTCGCGGAGTTTGCCTACAACAACAGCTACCGGTCTAGCATTTAGATGGCCCCCTATGAGGACTTGTAAGGGAGGCAGTGTCGTTCGTCGGTTAGTCGATTTGAGTCGGGAGAGGCTCGATTGCTAGGTACGATTTGGTTCAGAATGCGTTGGACAAGGTCAAGATTATTCAGGATCGAATTCGCGCAGCTCAGTCCATGTAGAAGAGTTATGCCGACCGTAGAGTTCATGATGTTGCATTCATGGTTTGAGAGAGGGTATTGCTCCGGGTTACACCCATGAAGGGTGTGATGAGGTTGGGAAAGAAGGGCAAGTTGAGCCCTAGGTATGTCGGACCATTTGAGATTCTTGATAGAGTTGGTGAGGTGGCATACAGGTTCGTTTCTCCACCTAGTTTATCAGCAGTACATCTGCTGTTCCATGTGTCCATGTTCCGGAAGTATCACGATGATCCGTCCCATGTGTTAGATTTCAGCTCAGTCCAATTGGACAAGGATTTGACTTATGAGGAGGAGTCGGTGGCTATTCTAGCCCAGCAGGTCCGGCAGTTGAGGTCTAATAGTTATCCTTCAGTTCGTGTGTAGTGGAGACATCAGCCGATCGAGGCAGCCACTTGGAAGTCCGAGAAGGACATGCGGAGTCGATATCCACACTTTTTAACCAATCCAAGTTCATTTCTATGTCCATTTAAGGATGAATGTTTGTTTTAGAGGAGGAGAATGTGATGACCCACTAGGTCATTTTCAGTTTTAGCCCTCATTTCTGTATTTTGAATCCTCGATTAGTTTCATGTAGCCTTTCTCGATTTTCATGCGCAATCCATGTATTTTTTCGGAAGGTTTTTATGCAAAAAATTGATGAAAAATGTGAAAGCGTGCTATAAAACTCATTTGTGTTAACGGTCAACGTTTTGAGCAAACGGATCTAGATTAGTGTTTTGACGATCCTGGTGGGTTCATATCGTATTTGGGACTTGGGCGTGTACCCGGAATCGTATTCGTAAGACCCTAACTTGATTTAACATAATTTGTTGAAAACAAAAAATTTAAAGGTTTTAAGAATTCCTAAGTTTGACTGTAGGTTGACTTTGTTTCTGTCGGGTTGAGATTATGGTACTGGAACTTGGTATAGGTTCATTTCACTATTTATGACTTGTCTGTAAAATTTGGGGCTAAACGGAGTTGATTTGACGTGATTCAGACGTCCGGTTAAAAACTGGAAAGTTCTTAAGTTTTTTTGAAAATTTCAGTTGTTTTGGTATTTGATTCGTGGTTCCGGGTGTTATTTTGGTGTTTTGATCGCGCGAGCGAGTTTGTATGATGTTATTGAACTGGTGTGCATGTTTGGTTTGGAGCTCGACGGGCTCGGGTGAGTTTCGAATAGACTTCGGGGTGGTTTTTGACTTAGAGAAATAGCTGATGCTTCTTTTTTTCTGGTGCTAGACTGCAGATCTCGCATTTGCAAGGTATGGCTCACAAATGCGATCCTCGCTTTTGCGAACAATAAGTCGCATTTACGAGCCTGTTCTAGGTTAGGTAGAGTTCGCATTTGCAAGAAATTCTTCGCATTTGCGGACTCTGCAGTTTCGCAATTGCGAAGGTTTTGGTCGCAATTGCGACCATTGTCTACTTGGTGCTTCTTCACATTTGCGAAGTAATGTTCGGATTTGCGGACTGCCTTAGTTTGCATTTGCAATAAAATTTTTGCATTTGCGACAACAACAAGCTCGTTGGCTTTTTCGCATTTGCGAAGGGTTGATCGCTTTTGCGATCATCGCAATTGCGAACTATGTGTCGCAATTGCAATAACTACAGCTGGGTAAAAGAGAGAAAAAACGGGAATTGGCTCATTTCTTTCAAACTCTCAACCCTAACCACCCTAGAGGCGATTTTTCCAAGATATTTTCTTCCTAAATTCATTGTTAAGTGACTTAATCTACTTCCGTTCAATTACCCATCACATTTCATAAGATTTCAATATCAAATCTAGGATTTTCATGGTAGAAATTAGGGATTTGGGTAGAATTAGGGATTAGACCTGGAATTGAGGTCGGATTTTGAAAGAAATTACATAACTGGGCTCGGGGATGAATGGGTAATTAGGTTTTGGTCCGAATCTCGGGTTTTGACCAAGTGGGGCTCGGGGTCGACTTTTGTTGACTTTTTTAATAATGATCTAAATTGAACCTCTTTCATTCGTGGGTAGTTTCTAAGGCTTATTTTGAATTTTTTGGTTAATAATTTGCTATATTTGATTGGTTTGGAGGCTTGTTTGAAAGGCAAGGTCGTGGTTGAACTTTGAGTTGTTTGTGGAGTAAGGTAAGTGTTAGGTCTAACCTTGATTTGAGGGAATTAGGAACCCTTGAGCTATGTTCTATGTGAATTACCTGTGTAGCAGCATATGCGAGGTGACGAGTGCATATACGCCGTCAAATTTTTTATTTCTATGTTTTTCCGTATTTTATTAATTACCTTATTCCATGTCTTAACCGTTACATTCTTCCTCCTTATTTTTATTGCTTCTTTGTGTATCTTGTTTCATGCTTTAATTGTTACATGCCTATTTGACTTCCATGCCATAATTGCTACTTGCCATTTAACATCTCTTGCATCACATTGTCCATCCCCTCCCTAATTCCATGTCTACTTACTATCTATCTCTATTTGTTTCCCTCGTATGCCTAAATTGTCTCATGCCTTGTTGCTTTATAGTTTCATATTAATTGTTGCATTCATTGATGTAGTTTCAATTGTATGAATTGTAAAAATAGCTATCATAGAGTTGGTAAAGTTGAGACATCCGAATAGTTCAAGTCTCTTGGTTATCGTGTTATTCTCCATTGCTCGTACATTTGTCTCTTAATGTATGATTTCCTGTACATCTTGATTATTGAGTTATTATTATTAACTGAACTTGTTTGGGGAGCAAGTTGCACGCTGCAATGGAAAGTGAGAGCTAATGAATTGAAATATTGGAAAAAGGATGGACTATGATATTGTCAGATGATTATATGGTGGGATCAGGTCGCGCGCTGCAACGGATAGTTTAAAGTTGATATTGTGAGATAGGGTTGCACGCCGCAACATATTGATAAAAGTAATATTTGTCTGTGAGTCTTGGATTGACCTTGGTTGTTGAGATGAGTTATATGACTGGTTATTTGGGACTATATACTGGTTAATATTGAGTTTCTTTGATATGAGTTACCTGCTTTACTTCTATTCTTGTCTTTTCTGTTATATTATTATTATAGTTAATATTGCGTATGGGTTGATGTAAGTGAACCGCCTTAGCTTCGTCACTACTCAGTCGAGGTTAGGCTCGACACTTACAGAGTACATGGGGTTGGTTGTACTCATACTACACTCTGCACTTCTTGTGCAGATACCAGAGTTGGTCCCAGCGGCATTCTGCAGACTTGCTCGGATCCAGCTATCTATAGGAGACTTGAGGTATGGTTGCACGACATCCACAACTCTGAATTCCCCTTCTACTTCTTTTAGTTGTTCATTTGATTCAGACAGTTATGTTTATTTCAGACCATTGTTTGTAGTATCTTAGACGCTCATGTATTCGCGACACCAGATCCGGAATTGTATTGAGATTTCATCACTAATTAGTTTATTTACCCCGTTTCAGACTGTTCAGTTTTCCTTTATTTACATCGTATTTGAAACTGGTTAAAATTGGTTAATAACTACATCTAACGTTGGCTTGCCTAGCAAGTGAAATGTTAGGTGCCATTACGATCTCGATGGTGGGAATTCCGGTCTTATCAAATAATGGAAATGAAACAAGTAAGAAATTTACCAAGAATAACTACGCTGAACTAAGGCAAATAATGCATTATGGGAGAAAAACAAGAAATGTTATGCCAAGGAAATGAAACAACCAAACACAAGTGAAGTAATAGAGAAGTGGCAACAGGAGTCACTACCGAGGTACCGCCTTGTAGTATCAAATCACAAAAATAATTCACAATCTTTCCTTATATCACCGCGGGATCCTTGCATTTAGTTTTGAAAATTATTTTTTCCGAAATAGCATCCAGCGTTTTAGCCCACCTTATCACACAGTGGCTTCAAGTAGTTGCCCTACTAGAAACACGCGTATCGAGCCCACCTTATTTCACTGCATGCGTTTCAACCCCAAAACCTTATACCACCGCATGCGTATCAATATCACAACGTATCATAAATCGTTCCTCAAGTGCCCAATATCACAACTTGCCAAAGAAATCAACAATAACGGTATTTTCACAATAAATAGCGCATGCTCAACCATAATGTACACAAGAGTCTCAATAGCAACTAGAAGTGAATAACTCAACAAGAATAGTATTTCACAATTTAACACTTTGCGTCAATGTGAATCACGACCTTTATAACTCAATACCAATTTTAAGAACAAAATATTCCAAGAATAATAATTTCAAGTAAAGAATTCAACAGTTAAATAATGAATTTGGAATAAAGGAAAGATGAACTTCAACTAAACATGTAGAACAATTAACAAGTAAGAGATAAGACAAGTAGAACATGTGTAAATAGACTAATAATGATGAATATAACATGTTACGATAACTCAATTAAGGCATGAAATGAATCTATATAGCTAAAACCGGTAAATCTCCATATTTAGCCCGTGTACGCAAGTACACACTCGTCACCTTGCGTACACGGCTTCCACACATCACAATTATCACAAAACAATACCAATCCTAAGGGGTAATTCCCCCACACAAAATTAGGCAAGACACTTACCTCAAAACACGCTAACTCAATCCACTAGTAGGCCTTTCCCTCGATTATCCAACTCAGAATGGCTCGAATCTAGCCAAAACAACTTCATACCATAAATATAAATAATAGGAAACTATTTCGAACAATAAAGTTATGATAGGCAAAGAAACAAAAATTCAACTCAAAAAAGTCACCTAGGGCCCGCATCTCGGAACCCGACTAAAATTACAAAATTCGAACACCCATTTGATAATGAGTCCAACCATACAAGAATTACTCAAATCCGACCTCAAATCTCCTTTCAGAATCCCAAAATTTAGTCTAGGAATTTTTCACAATTTTTGCCCAAAAGTCCAAATCAAATCACTAATTAGATGATGAAAATAACAATAGATTCCTGAAATATAGTCCAATCTGGGTTAGAATCACATACCTCAACGATTTCTTTGAAAGACCCTCGAAAAATCACCACACTCGAGCTCTCTAGGTCCGAAATATGAAAAATGAGATGGAACCCCCATTTTGAAATTTAATATTGCTGCCCACGGATTACACATCGCGATCGCAGAATTTCCTTCACGATCGCGAAGAACAAAAATCTTCAGTAGCCCAAAAACCTTCTATGCGAACGCACAGACCTGGTCTTGAATGCAGTGACGAAATATTCCTGACCTACACAATCACGGACAGCCTCACGCGATCGCAATGAACAACGTGTGAAACCAGGCCTCCTATACCTTATTCGCGAACGCGCCCCCTGCCACGCGACCGCATAATACAACTCCCTCAAAGCTTCGTGATCACACCCTTAACAACACGATCACAAAGAACAAAAATCCACCAGTGCCAAACAACTCTTTTGCGAGGGCGATATTCCACTCGTGATCGCGTATAAGGAAACCAGCAGTTCTTCAAAGTTCCAAAATGCGCCAAAAATGATCCGAATTACACCCGAGGCCCCCGATACCTCAACCAAACATACCAACAAGTCCTAAAACATCATACAAACACGCTCAGAGCATCAAATCACATCAAATAACACTAAAACCAAGAATCGCGCATCTCAAGCCTAGTGAACTTATGAACTTCCGAATTTCACAACTAATGTCGGTTCATAGCAAAGCAAATCCGATTGACTTTAAATTCTGCACACAAGTCATAAATGACATGATGGACCTATTCCAACTTCTAGAATTGGAATCCGACCCCGATATAAATAAAGTCACCTCCCAGTCAAACTTTTCAACCTTCAAAACCTTCAACTTTTTAACTTTCGACAATTCAAGTCGAAATGACCTACGAACCTCCAAATCAATATCCGAACACTGTCCTTAGTCTAAAATCACCATACGGAGCTATTGGAACCGTCAAAACTCTATTTCTGAGTCATCTACACTAAAGTCAAACTAGGGTCAACTCTATCAACTTAAGGCTGCAACTTAGGGACTATGTGTCCCATTTCACTTCGAAACTCACCCGAAACCAAAACCAAACACCCATGGCAAGTCACATAACCATAATACAATATAGAGGAGGCAATAAATAGGCGATCAGGGCTAAAAATACTTAAAAGGATCGGTCGAGTCATTACAATTTAGAATTATTAATTTAGTTTTTTAATTTAACTAACATAATGAATATGTTTAGAGCAACCAAAAAGCGCGTACTGGTAAGAGTAAAAATACAAATAGATCAAGAGGTGGTGTTGGTTATTCTAGTAGCTTGACACATGTTTCTGAACGTTCACCTGATAATTTAAATGTAGATTATGAGCAATTCAAGAAGATTATAGTATAGATAATAATTTAGATGATATTGAGTCCCCTGATAATCTTGAAATACCACAACCTACACCTGGTGCTGCTAGTCAAAATACTTAAGGTGGCGGACGTGGTAATATATGTTGGACTCCTATCCCTATTAAGAAGAATCGAAGATTAAGAAGTAAGTGTTGGCAATTCTTTGAAAGACCAAAAGAAGATAAAATATTATGTAGGTGTACTATTTGTCAGAAAGTGTATAAACATGAGACCGAAAGGCAAGAAGCGGAGAACAAGTCAACTTCAAAGGCACATGGTAGATAACTATCCTACTTTATGGGATGCTTATGAGCAATCTGGCCATTAAAAACGTAAACCAGGTACTGGCGGTTCAATGGGTAAATACGATATTTTGAAAGATCAAGAAGAATTAGATAAAATAATTATGTTACGTTGTTTACCTATTAGCTTTGATGCTTCACCATATCTTATTACTTATATTCAAAGAATTTATAACCCTTTATTTAAAGGTATTCCTAGAAGTACTTGTAGACCTGATATCTTTAGACTTTTTAGACAATATCAGATATATATCAATTATTTGTTTGCTAGTCTTCCTTGTAGAGCTTCTCTTACTTCTGATATTGGTCGTGCTGTTAACGAAAATGATTATTTGACTGTTATATGCCATTGGATAGATAATAATTTTTGTATGCAAAAACGTATTATTGCTTTTAAATATGATAAAGATCAATGTCATAACGGTGTATTTAGAAGTAATACTATCCATGAAGTTGCTATATTTTACAATCTTAAAGAAGAAGTTATGTGTATGCCATTTGATAATGCTTCTAAGAACAATGCTGTTATTTCACTATTAAAATTGCATGTACACCCACCACTTCCTGAAATATTTTATGTGATGTATTGTAACGACTCGATCGGTTGTTTTGAGTTTTTTAGTCCCGATCCCCTATTTATTTCCTCCTCTATGATGTATTGTGGTTATGTAACTTACCAGGGTGTTTGGTTTTGGTTTCGAGTGAGTTTCGGAGTGAAATGGGACACATGGTCCCTAAGTTGGAAAGTTGTAAAAGTTGACCATAGTTTGACTTATGTGAAAATAACTCCGAAATGGAGTTTTGATGGTTCCAATAGCTCCGGATGGCGATTTGGTCTTAGGAGCATGTCGGAATGTTAATTTGGAGGTTCGTAGGTCGTTTCGGCATAAATTGGCGAAAGTTGAAAAATAGATGATTTTGGAAAGTTTGACCGGGAGTTAACTTTATGAATATCGGGGCCGGATCTCGGTTCCAGGCGTTGGAATAGTTCTGTAATGTTATTTATGACTTATGTACAAAATTTATAGTCAATCTGAGTTGTTTTGGTATGACTTGGCATTGGTTTCGGAATTCGGAAGTTCATAATTGCATAGGCTTGAATTTGGGTTGTGATTCATAGAATCGATATTGTTTTGATGCGATTTGTCTAGAGTAGGTCCATTATGTGTTTTGGAACTTGTTTTGGGGGGTATTGAATCCAAACTCAATTTTGGTTAATTTACATAAATCTATTATTAATTTCATCATTAATATTGTGTTTTGGAGTTGGAAATTTGGGAAAAATGTGTGAAATTTATTAGGCCAAAAATTGAGGATTTGAAAGGAGATTTGAGGTTGGGTTTGAGTAATTCTTGTATCGTTGGATTCACTATCAAATGGATGTTTGAATTTTGTAATTTTTGTAGAATTCTGAGGCACGGGGCCGGGTTGACTTCTTTTATTCTTTGCAAAGATCGAAATTTCATTGTTTAAGTTAGTTTCCTATAGTTATATTTATAGTATGAAATTGTTTAAGCTAGATTCGAGCCGATCGGAGTTGGATAATCGAGGGAAAAGGCCTACTAGGCGATTGATTAGTGTGATTTGAGGTAAGTGACTTGCCTTACCTTGTGTGGGGTAAATTACCCCTTAGAATTGGTGTTGATTGTGATATGTGAAAGCCGTGTATGCAAAGTGACGAGTTTATACATGGGTTAAATGTGGAAATTTCCGATTTTAGCTATGTAGATCCCTTCCATGCCTTAATTGAGTTGCCTTACCATGTTATAGTCATCATTTTTAATCTAATTTTACATGTCTACTTGTCTTATCTCTTACTTGTTAATTTCTCTACATGTTTAGTTAAAGTTCTTGTTTCCTTTATTCTGCAATCATTATTTAACTATTGAATTATTTATTTGAAATTGCTATTCTTGGAATATCTTGTTGTTGAAATTGGTATTGAGTTGCAAAGGCCGTGATTCCTATTGAGGAAAAGTGTTAAGTTGTGAAATATAATTTTATTGAGTTATTCTTCTGGTTGTTATTATTGAGACTTTGTGTACATTGTTGTTAAGCCGAGGGCTCCTTATTGTAAAATTCTATTATTGTTTGGTTTCTCTGGTAAGTTGTGATATTGGGCACTTGAGGTACGATTTGTGATACGTTGTGATATTGATACGCATGCGATGGTATTAGGTCTGTGGGTTGAAACGCATGCGTTGAGATAAGGTGGGATTGATACACGTGGCTAGTAGGGGAACTACTAGACGCCATGTGGTGTGATAAGGTGGGCTAAAACACGGGGTGCTATTTGGGGAAAAATAATTTTCAAAACTAAATGTAAAGGCTCCCGCGGTGATATAAGGAAAGACTGTGAGTTACTTTTGTGATTTGGGACCATGAGGCGGTACCTCGGTTTTGGCCCTTGTTGATCTTTCTTTATTGCTGTACTTGTCTTTGGTTGTTTGTTTCCTTAACAAGTCAATCCTTGTTTCTTTCTGTGTTTTATTATCTGCCATGATTCTATGTAGTTAACTTTTGGTAAAATCCTTATTTGTTTCATTCCAATTGTCATTATTATTATATTATATATTTCGTCATGTTTCTTATTATTTCCAGTAGAGCCTTGACCTGACCTCATCACTACTCTACCATGGTTAGGCTTGGCACTTACTGGGTAGCGTTGTTGTGTACTCATGCTACGCTTCTGCATATTTTTTGTTCATATCCAGGTTCATCCTATCAGCCCTGGCACCAGTGAGCTAAGTTTGCATTTTGGAGACTTCAAGGTACACCTGCCCGCGTCCGCGGGCCTTGGAGTCCCCTTTTATCACTTTTTATATTGTTCATTCTTTACTAGACACAGTTGTATAGGAAGGATTTTGGTATTGTCATAGAGCTTGTGACTTGTATTACACCGGGTTTTGGGCTATTGTATACACACTAAGCTGTAGAGATTTCTCTTTATGTATGTTGTTGAATTTTGGGATTTTTAAATTACCGTTTGCATCACTTCCGCATGTTGTTTAGGCTTACCTAGTCATAGAGACTAGGTGCCGTCACGACATCCTACGGAGGGAAATTGGGGTCGTAAGTAGTTAGTATCAGAGCTCTAGGTTCAAAGGTGTTACGAGTCACAAGCAGGTTTAGTAGAGTCTTGCGGATCGGTACGGAGACGTTTGTACTTGTCTTCGAGAGGCTGTGGAACTGTTAGAAAAGCTTCACTTCATTCATTCCTTATCGTGTTAATTTGTTGACTTCGGGATTCTAAATTTCTGTTTTTCTATTTTCTGATAGATGGTGAGGACACGTACAGCTGGATGCGATGACCAGTCACCCGTCACCAGTGCTAGAGCTACGAGAGGCCGCGACCACTGCTAGAGCTGCGAGAGGTCGGGGCCGAGGTAGAGGCCGAGGACGTCCACGTGGTGTAGCTAGATCACCTGCACGAGATGCTATAGAGGAGCCACCACCAACTTCAGTTAGCGAGCAGGCACCTGAGACACCTGGTACTACCCCTACACATCAGGAGACTGTCGCCTAGTTTTCGAGCATGTTCGGAACTTTAGCTAAGGTAGGGTTGATTCCACTAGCTCCTGCCACATCTCAGGTCAGGGGAGGAGCACAAACTCGCGTCGCCCGTACCTTAGAGTAGCGGGTCCAGGTTGACCAGGTCCCAGAGGTTATACCAGTACAGTCGGTCGCCCTAGTTCAGCCCGAGGTTAAGGCAGCAGCTTCTAGGGGAGCAACTCAGTCTCGATGGGTAAAAGAAGTACCACCCTCCTACTTTCAAAAATTTGGCGTCAGAGGATACCCAGAGCTTTCTTGAGGAGTG
Organism: Nicotiana attenuata; assembly: GCF_001879085.1. Lineage (NCBI taxonomy): Eukaryota > Viridiplantae > Streptophyta > Magnoliopsida > Solanales > Solanaceae > Nicotiana > Nicotiana attenuata. The sequence continues at coordinate 27,915,426 of NC_031997.1, forward strand.
CCACCGTATCCTCCGTACTATGGGTATTGTGGGGTTGCTTTCACTACATTTCAGCTTAAGGGAGCGGCTTATCAGCGGCGGTGAGCGTATGATTTGGGTAGTCCGACCGAGGTAGATTCACTCAGCTGGGCTCAGTTCTCAGATATATTCTTGAGGGAGTTTGTTCCCCAGAGTCTTAGGGATGCATGGCCTGCAGAGTTTGAGCAGTTGCGCCAGGGTTCTATGACCGTATCAGAATATACAATCCGGTTCAGTGATTTGTCCAGGCATGTCCATCGATTTATTGAGCAACTCCACCCAGGTATCAGATTTAGCATGGTCCGAGAGCTAGAAATAGACATACATACCAGCAAGTAGTGGAGATCGCTAGGAGATTGGAGGGTATGTGGGCCCGGGAGAAACAGGAGAGGGAGGCCAATTGTCCTGATAAGTAGGGATTTTGACCACTTGTTTGCACCTTTTTACTTTTGTTTAGCCCGGAAATGCTTAAAGGTATTCCCGAGAACTGATAAAATATGTTCACTTGCAGGATTATCGGAAAATTAGCCAAAGAGATAAAAATCAACTCATTAAGGAGTAATTTTGGACAAGGACCAAACAAAGAAAAAATGAGCAAAGTGCGGACCGCATAATATTGTGTGCGGCCGCAAACTACAAAGACTCCTCTGTCAGTTTTCCTTTACAAAGTGCGGAACGCACAATTATTGTGCAGCCACAGAAGATGAAGTTTAGAGAGATGTGATTTTGGCCCATAAAGAAGTGCGGACCACACCATTATTGTGCGGCCGCAGAATTAAAAGTATGGCGACACTTAGAAATGTGCGGTCCGCAAAAGTCTCTTATGTCCAAGGTCGAACTCAAGAGTGCGGCCACACTCATAAATGTGCGGTCCGCAGAATCTGAAGAAGTGCTGCCGCAACCCAGAATTGTACGGCCGCAGAAGTTCATCCTGTCAAGCCAACACCAAAGTGCGGTCCGCACACAGAATTGTGCGGCCGCAGAACCTCCGCAGGGGCAATATTGTTCGATAATTTCAGCTGTGTATAAATAGTCTTTTTGTCAAAATTAGGTTAAGTTTTGAACATGAGAATGTAGATAGCCGTTTTTCCTTTACTGCTTTGGGCAACCTTGTAGTAGTTTATCATTTTAACATTGGATTTTCTTCCCCTTATCATTTATTATGAGTTTAATCTTATTTTCTTCTTTAGTTTCTTCAATTTTCTCTATGAGTAGCTAAATTTCTAGCTAGGGTTGTGACCTAACCCTAGTGTGGGTATCTAATGGGCGTTTGATTTAGGGCTTGTTTGTGATTGGGTGAGTGATATTTAACCTAGTTCTTGCTTGAATTTAATAATTAATGATTGCAAACATTGATTCACGCCTAATTGACTTAGACTTTACTTGAGAAAGAGAGACTAAGTCTAGGAAAACTTGGCTAACAAGGAATTGGGGTGAACTCAAGAAATTGATAGCCCCAATTAAAGGGTTGAATCTAGAGATAGTAAGACCCGACTTGAGCATTTATCACTAGTTTTATGCAATACATATTTGGACTTGAGAAAGCCAAATTGGGCAAAATTACTCTAACTACCGAGAGGTATTGAGTGGGTAATTGCGTGTGATTGCTATATTAAGACCCCGACCAATCAAACTTGCCCTAGAGCCTACAATTCTTTAGGTAACAACCTAGGTGGAAGTCACGACCCTAGATCTATTATAAACTTGAAAAACAACAACACCAAAAATATTGTTCTCTAGCTTTTCATTTACAAACATTAGCATAAAAATTAGAAGTAGAAAGAAACAACCAAACACGCGGAAGTGCATCTTGGGCACATCATACACTTAGTCTAGATATATACCTAATCCAATATAAGCTCTCTGTGGAATCGACCCCGACTCATGTTGGATAATTATTATTGCATCGACCGCTTCACAATCCCAATTAGTAGTGTGAATTTGGGCGACATCAAGGCCTCGAGATTCTGGCACATATAGTGCTGCCTGTGCCCCAATTACAGCCGTCATGGTAGGGGCTATGTTATCCGCCCTGTTCATTTAGCACTTACTGCTTCCATCGATATTCCGGCCACTCCCAGGCCTTAGGTTCCCCATTATGCACCGCCATTATCTAGTGCACCTCTTGCACGGGGTGCTTTTAGTGGTCAGTCTAGCCGATCAGGTCCGAGCCAGTCACAGCAACCACGTCCTCTGAAAGCTTGTTTTGAGTGTGGTGACACTCTTCATATGGTGAGCCCCAGATTCAAGAGGGGTGAACCTCCACATACTACTCAGGCTCTACGTATTCCACCGGGTCCTCAAGCCATGGTTACCGCACCGGTTGCCACTCCACCTACACAACTAGCTAGAGGTGGAGGTCGGGCAGGTAGAGGTCGCCCTAGAGGGGGAGGCCAGGCCAGATATAATGCTCTTCCTGCTAGGATGGAGGTAGTTGTATCCAACTCAGTTATCACAGGTATTTTCCGGTCTAGCATAGAGATGCATCAGTCTTATTTGATCCAGGCTCCACTTATTCCTATATCATCTAACTTTGTTCCATATTTGGGTGTATCCCGTGATTCTTTGAGTTCTACTGTCTATGTGTCCACACCTGTGGGAGATTCTATTGTTGTTGACCATGTGTATCGGTCGTGTTTAGTTGTTCTTGGCAGTTTTGAGACCAAAGCCGATCTATTGTTGCTCAGTATGGTAGATTTTGATATTCTTTTTGGGCATGGACTGGTTGTCGCCCTATCATGCTATTCTCGATTCTCACACTAAGACTGTGACGCTGGAAATGCCAGGTTTACCACGGATAGAGTGGAAGGGTGTATTAGACAAAGTTCCTAGAAGGGTTATCTCATTTCTAAAGGCTCAGCGTATGGTTGAGAAGGGGTGTCATGCTTATTTAGCCTTCGTGAGGGATGTCAGTGTTTATACTCCTGCCGTTAAGTCAGTTCTGGTAGTTAGGGATTATCTCGATGTATTTCCAGCGGATCTTCCAGGCATGCTGCCCAATAGGGATATCGATTTTGGTAATGATTTATTACCGGCACTCAGCCCATTTCTATTCCACCTTATCATATGGCCCTATCAGAGTTGAAAGATTTAAAGGAGTAGTTGCAAGAGTTGCTTGATAAGGTCTTCATTTGGCCTAGTTTGTCACCTTGGGGTGCTCTTGTCTTGTTTGTAAAGAAGAAAGATAGTTCTATGCGCATGTGTATTGATATCGCCAGTTGAACAAGGTCACAGTGAAGAATATGTATCCATTGCCACGCGTTGATAACCTATTTGATCAGCTACAGGGTGCCAGAGTGTTCTCAAATATTGACTTGTATTCACGCTATCATCAGTTGAAGATTCGGGAGCCAAATATCCCGAATAGAGCCGTCAAAATGGGCTTAGCCTGTGAGGCCAACCCAACTCAGCCGCTACTTGGGTAGGGTTGGGCTAGAATTTTTTGAGCCCATTTAAAAGTGAGGCTTATATGCCCGGCCCAAGTCAGCCCGCCAGCCCTTGAGGCTTGACCGAGGCTGGGCCTGGACCGACCCATGGGCTAAAAATTAACAAATTAATTAAATATTTAATATTTAAAAAATAAAAACTAAAAAAAACTATTAACTATAATCCCTATTCCCCAACCCTAGATTGCTCATTGCCCTTCCATATCAACTAGAATTTAGATTTTTGACATGCATGTAATATTACAAAATTAGTTTTTCTTTTGCTTAATTAATAACGAACGCGAAAAGTTTAGTTGGCCAATAATAATCATTTTTCAAAAGAAAACATTACTTTAAGTGGCCAATGATCAGTTTGGATTACTTTAATATACTATTAATATTTAAACTGCTCTTTAGTATAGAAAAAGATCAATTTTGAATACACACACAAAAAAAAATTAACTACTAGCAAATTTCTGGAATTTTAAAAGTTTTATGGGCTATAATGATGAAATCAGCAAATGATATTAATCATAAATTAAAAAACCTCAGCATTTAAACTTATTGAAGCAATCCCAGAACATGAGGAAAATGAAATAAAAGCATTAAGAAAATATTCATGTAACTTTAAAAAAGAAAAGTTAGAGATACAGTGAATTTGCATTTCAATTACGAGATTCCTCGTTAAATATCAAGTTTTTTTTACGCTCTAAGCAAACAGAAGTTATTTACATGATTAATCGACTATGTCACGAAAAAATATTTTAGAATTTAAAGAAATTCTTTTTTCTTAAAAAAAATTGAAGGGCCGGCCCGCCCTAGCCCGCAACCCTCTTAGGGCTGGGTTAGGCTGGCCATTTTAAGGCTCGTTCATGTGGCGGGCCGGCCCGTCCTAACCCACCAAATTTAAAAGCCCGCGAGGCTTGGGCCGGGCTGGCCCATTCTGACAGCTCTAATCCCGAAGACTGCCTTCAAGACTCGGTATAGTCATTACGAGTTCCTTGTGATGTCTTTTAGGCTGATCAACGCCCCAGCAACATTCATGCACTTGATGAACATTGTATTCCAACCCTATATTGACTCATTCATCATTGTGTTTATTGACGACATCTTGATGTACTCTTGGAGCCGGGAGGATAATGAGCAACACTTGAGGACTGTGCTTCAGACCTTGAGAGAAAAGAAGTTATATGCCAAATTTTCAAAGTGTGAGTTCTGGCTTGACTCGGTGGTATTTTTGGGTCATGTAGTGTTGAGTGAGGGAATTAAGGTGGATCCAAAGAAGATTTAAGCAGTGCAGAGTTGGCCCGGACCATCTTTAGCTTTGGAGATCCGGAGTTTTCTTGGTTTGGCCTGGTATTATCGTCGATTCGTAGAGGCTTTCTCATCTATTTCTACACCTATGAACAGATTTACCTAGAAGGTGCTCCGTTCAGGTGGACCAAGGAGTGTGAGGAGAGCTTTCAAAAGCTCAAGACTTCTTTGACTACAACCCTAGTGTTGGTGTTGCTACGGGTTCGGGGTCATATACTGTGTACTCTTATGCGTCGTGTATCGGTCTCTGTGCGGTATTTATGTAGGACGAATGGGTGATTGCCTACGCGTCTAGAAAGCTAAAGGTGCATGAGAAGAACTATCCTGTCTACGTCCTTAAGCTAGCAGCTATTGTTCATGCATAGAAGATTTGGCGGCACTATTTGTGTGGTGTCCCTTGTGAGGTCTATACCGACCACCAAAGTCTACAACATCTTTTCAAATAGAAGTATCTTAACTTGCATCAGCGAAAGTGGTTAGAGTTTCTTAAGGACTATGATATCACCATTCTATATCATCTCGGGAAGGCCAATGTGAGGCCTTGAGTCGCAAGGCAGAGAGCTTGGGTGGTTTAGCATATCTACCGGCAGAGGAGAGGCCATTGGCCTTGGATGTTCAGGCCTTGGCCAACAAGTTTTTTAGAGGGGATGTTTCGAAGTCGAGTCGAGTTTTGGCATGTGTGGTTTCTCAGTCTTCCCTATATGATCGTATAATAGAGCGTCAATATGATGACCCCATTCTGCTTGTCGTCAAGGACACGGTTTAGCACGACAATGCCAAGGAGGTCACTATTAGGGAGGACGGTGTATAACGGATGGAGGGTAGGCTATTTGTGACCAATGTAGATGGTTTGCATGAGTTTATTCTCTAGGAGGCTCACAATTCGCGGTACTCTATTCATCCGGGTGCCACAAAGGTGTATCAGGACTTGAGAAAGCACTATCGGTGGAGGAGAATGAAGAAAGACATAGTGGAATACGTAGCTCGGTGCCTAAACTGTCAGTAGGTGAAGTATGAGCATCAGTGGTCGGGTGGATTGCTTCAGAAGATTGAGATTTTCAAAGTGGAAATGGGAGCGAGTTACTATGGATTTTGTTGTTGGGCTCCCACAGACTATGAGAAGTTCCACGCAGTATGGGTGATTGTGGATAGATCGACCAAGTCGACTCATTTCATTCCAATGGTGACTACTTATTCCTCAAAGCAGTTGGCTAAGGTCTATATTCAGGAGATTGTCAGGCTTTATGGCGTGCCGATATGTATCATCTCTGACCCGGGTACGCAGTTTACATCGCAATTCTGGAGGGTCGTACAACATGAGTTAGGCATGCAGGTTGGGTTGAGTACGACATTTCATCCTCAGAAGGACGGAAAGTCCGAGCGCACTATTTAGATATTGAAGGATATGCTCCGTGCATGTGTGATGGAGTTTGGGGGCTCTTGGGATCAGTTCTTGCCGCTTGCGTAGTTTGCCTACAACAACAACTACCAGTCAAGCATTCAGATGGCTCCGTATGAGGCTTTGTATGGTAGACGATGTCGATCTCCGGTGGGTTGGTTTGAGCCGGATGAGTCTAGGCTATTAGGCACAGACTTGGTTCAGGATGCTTTGGAGAAGGTTAAATTGATTCAGGATCGACTTTGTACAACCCAATCTAGACAAACGAGTTATGCGGATCGAAAGGTTCGCAACATTGCATTCATGGTTGGGGAGTGGATCTTGCTCTGGGTTTCTCACATGAAGGGTGTTATGAGGTTCGGGAAGAAGGGAAAGTTGAGCCTAGGTATATCAGACCTTTTGACATACTTGAGAGGATTGGAGAGGTGGCCTACAAGCTTGCACTATCACCTAGTCTAGTGGCAGTAAATCCAGTATTCTATTTTTCTATGCTCCGAAAGTATCACGGTGATCCATCTCATGTGTTAGACTTCAGCTCAGTCCAATTGGACAAGGATTTGTCTTAGATTGAGGAGCCGGTGGCCATTTTGGGCAGGCAGGTTCAAAAGTTGAGGTCGAAGAACATTGCTTTAGTGAAAGTTCACTAAATAGGTCAAATAGTCCAGGAGGAGACTTGAGAGACCGAGCATGATATGTGTAGCCGTTATCCTCATCTTTTCACCACTTCAGGTATGTCTCTATACTCGTTCGAGGACGAACATTTGTTTTAAGAGGGGGACGAACGTTGAGTTTTTTAGCCTCGATCCCCTATTTATTTCCTACTATATGCTATATTGTGGTTATGTAACTTACCGGGGTGTTTGGTTTTGGTTTTGGATGAGTTTCAGAGTGAGATGGGACACATAGTTCCTAAGTTGGAGGTTTAAGCCGTGAAAGTTGACCGTAGTTTGACTTCTATGAAAATGACTCCGAAATGGAGTTTTGATGGTTCCAATAGTTGCGGATGGTGATTTTGGTCTTAGGAGCGTGTCCGGATGTTGATTTGGAGGTTCGTAGGTCGTTTCAGCATGAATTGGCGAAAGTTGGAAAATAAAAGAATCATGAAAGTTTGACCGCGAGTAGAGTTTATGGATATCGAGGTCAGATCCTAATTCCGGGAGTTGAAATAGGTCTGTAATATCATTTATGACTTGTGTGCATAATTTGGAGTCAATCTGAGTTGTTTTGGTATGAATCGACATTGGTTTCAGAATTCGGAGGTTCATAGTTGCATAGGCTTGAATTTGGGTTGCGATTCGTAGAATCAATGTTGTTTGATGTGATTTGTGGTCTTGAGTAGGTCTGTTATGTGTTTTGGAACTCGTTGGTATATTTGGATGGGGTCCCGGGTGCCCCGGGTGTGATTCGGATCGAATGCGGAACATTTTTGGACTTTAAGCATTTCTGAGGCATGTATGCCTCTAGTGTGATTGCACCTGCGATGGGTATAACCGTAGGTACGACATTGTAGGTGTGGAATTAGGAGTGCAGTGCGAAAATGAAGGAGGATTGTGTGAAGCTGGAAAAGTTCCGTAGAAGCGACGTCGCATCTGTGATGGAGAGGAGCGTAGGAGCAGCCAATGGTCGCATGTGCGACATTCCTTCCGCAGGCGCACGTACGCAGGTGCGGGAGATTTTCCGCAGAAGCGTAGGGGCCTAGGTTGAGTGTATTGCGGAGGTGCTCTTCTTTTCTGTAGGAGCGGACCTCCTGGTCGCAGAAGCGGATTACCTGGGCAGAAAAAGGGAAATTCTGAGGGTTTAGTTCATAATTCATTTTGGACTTAAAGAGCTCGGTGGGAGGCGATTTTTCGAGGGTTCTTCAAGGAAAACTTTGGGATAAGGAATCCTAACTCGGTTTTGGTTAATTTACATAAATCTATTGTTAATTTCATCATTAATTTAGTGTTTTGGAGTTTGAAATTTTGGAAAAATGTGTGAAACTTATTAGGCCAAAAATTGAGGATTTGAAGGCGATTTGAAGTCGGATTTGAGTAATTCTTGTATGGTTATCGAATGGGTGTTCGGATTTTGTAATTTTTCGGGTTCCGAGGTATGGGCCTGGGTTGAATTTTTGGGTTGACTTCGTTTTATTCTTCGTAAACATCGTAATTTTATTTTTTGAGTTAGTTTCCTATAGTTATATTTATAGTATGAAATTGTTTTAGCTAGATTCGAGCCATTCGGAGTTGGATAATCAAGGAAAAAGGCCTAATAGGCGATTGATTTAGCGCGATTTGAAGTAAGTGACTTGCCCTAACTTGTGTAGGGAAAATTGGGATCGTGTTAGGTGTGCATGTCATATTTAAAATTAAATTGTTAACAGCGGCCTTGAATTATTTAGAAAATAAGATAACTTTAATTAGAAGAGTTGTCGGTGTAATTCAAGGAAACAGTAGAAGTGCTAGATTAAATACATTTAAGGATAAATATGAACATTATGGACTAAGACCAAGAATCATACCTGAAGAAATAATTACTAGGTGGAATTATGTTTATTTATTCTTAAGATGATGTTATAAATATTGTGTGCCTATAACTGAAGTTGCTAGTTCTCATTGTGCCAATCCTAACTGTTTGTTTACAACTAGTACTTGGAATGTCATTGAAGATGTTGTACAATTTTTACAAATATTTTAAGTAGCTACACTTGAGTTTTCTGGAGGTTATTATCCTACTATTGTAAATAGTTTAGTACATATAGCTGAAATTTCTCTTTTGCTCCATAATTTTAAGAAGAAAGAAGGATATAATTCTGTTGTTGAATCTATGCTAGATAAATTTAAGAAATATTTCTATCATATTCCCCATATTTACCTAATTGGTGCTATTTTAAACCCTTCTATCAAAATGGCTACTTGTCGCTAATTAATCACTGCTTTATATGCTTATATGGATATTGGACCAACTGAAACCCCTGATATTGATACTTGCATTTCTGATTTACACAAGCATTTACAAGCTTTATATAATTATTATGCTAATATTGTTGATGCTTCGGTTGTAGATGCAAATGTAAATATTCCTTCAAATTCAGTTTTTACATCTGCATCCGGTGCTATGGAGGATAATGATGGTGTTGAAGATTATTTAATTTGGTCTACACTAGGAGAGCATCAACAACCCAGTAGCATGAATATTGATGAACTCCAATTCTACTTGCAAAAGGCAATAGAGACCTGCACAAAGGAATTTCTACTGCTGGCTTGCTGGATGGTCAACACAAATCAATTTTCTGTTCTTTCGGGATTCTAAATTTTTGTCTTTCTATTTCCTCACAGATGTTGAGGACACATACAGCTGGATGGGATGACCAGACACCCGCGACCACTGCTAGAGCCGCAAGAGGCCAGGGCCGGGGTGGAGGCCGAGGATGTCCACGTGGTGTAGCCAAAGCACCTACACGAGATGCTATAGAGGAGCCACTAGCATCTCTATTTGGAGAGCAGGCACCTGAGGCACCTATTACTACCCCTACACTTTAGGAGACTCTCTCCCAGTTTATGAGCATGTTCGGCACTTTAGCTCAGGCAAGGTTTATTCCACTAGCTCCTGCCGCATCTCAGGTCGGTGAAGGAACATAGACTCCCGCTATTTACCAGGTCCCAGAGGTCATACCAGTACAACCGGTCGCCCCAGTTCAACCCGAGGTTAAGACAACATCTTCTGAGGGGGAGCAACTCAGACTCGAAAGGTACAAGAAATACCACCCTCCTACTTTCAGCAGTTTTGTGTCAGAGGATGCCCAGGAGTTTCTTGAGAAGTGCCACCGTATCCTCTATACTATGGGTATTGTGGAGTCTAGTGGGGTTGCTTTCACTATGTTGCAGCATAAGGGAACGTCTTATCAGTGGTGGCGAGCGTATAATTTGGGTAGTCCAGCCGAGGCAGATTCACTCGCCTGGGCTCAGTTCTCAGATATATTCTTGAGGGAGTTTGTTCCAAGAGTCTCAGGGATGCATGGCGCACAGAGTTTGAGCAGTTGCGCCAGGGTTCTATGACCGTGTAGGAATGTGCAGTCCGATTCAGAGATTTGTCCAGGCATGCACCAACCTTGGTTGCTACTGTTAGAGAGAGAGTCCGTCAATTTATCGAGGGGCTCATTCCTCGAAAACTAGTAAATACGAGAAATACCAAATCCTCAGAGTCTTGGAAGAAAGAATCGAAGCCAACATAATGCAACAAGTAATACAAAACACATAAACCGTTGTGGCGCGCAACCCGATGCCACCGTACAAACACGATCATCCCTTATTCCATCATATAAATATCAATAATCTACAATATCTTAAAAGCAGGAATCTCTTAAGTTAAAATTCAAATTATGAAATTACCCTTGACCTATTAAATTAAATTATATTTTTTAATTAAACAAAACCCTACAAATACACGCGTGTTTAAACATTCCTCTGTGGTCTCCTTGGCGACATTTGTCTTTTGGAAGAAACTTACCTCTTAACGATCATCTTCCCAAAGATGAAGAGTTGAACCGTTTAATTTTCTGTCTTTAACCATGGCAATATGTTTTACATCCAAACTCTCCTTCTCCAAATTCTTTTTTCTATTAGGTTTTCTTCCGTATTTTGCTGTGCTTTTGGTTTCGTTTCAGAATTTTTCCAGTTAGTTTCACTTTGTCTATGGGATCCATGGTATTGGATTTTTTGTGAATTTTTTCTTCTTTCTTAATTTATTTATTAATCTATTTATGTGTTAGTTTTCATGCTCTTTTGCGCTGATTTGTTGGTTGATATTGTAAACAAATGGAGAAGTAAACAAGTTTAATCATTATATGGAGTGTTCTGGAGAAGTGGTTGACGCCATAGATGACAGTCCAAATAATTTCTCAAAATTTAGAGTTTTGGTATTTTGGCGACAAAGTAGATAAATTGGTCGAACACTGTTGGTCATATTTTTATAACGAATCAAGTTTTTTTTTTGGTTCATTTTTCCGAAAATGCATTCTCTCATGTGTTATTCAATCCTTCTCCACTATTCTGTGGATTTCACATGAAACAAATTATGTGGAATTGGTTTGTCCAATGCGAGTTTATGAGTCACGATTTGAGATATGGCGTACTCCTTAATCCTTACTTATCAAGAACCTCTTTTTTCATTCGTGCTGTCAATTTTCGCTGTGGCTTAAAGCACGGCACTTGAGAAGTCATTTTTCAGGAAAGAAGTATTAGCATACAATTATGTAGCCCTCCCATAAATGCCATTTTCAAGTAAGAACTACCCTTAACCAATATTTTACTAAACAAAAAGAATAGTTACATTTATGAAAGATAAAAAAATTTCGCCATGGGTTGTGCATATTAAGTTACTGAGGACTCGGGTTAATTGAAACACAATATTCTTCATCATTCTAGAAATCTGTTGAATGTTTATATTCTGCAGTGAGCATGGTACCTCTCATTGAAGGAGCAAAGATATGTCAACTGAAATTAATTAGCTCAAGTCATTTGTTCTATTTACTATATCATGAAAATAGGGAGCATTTTATTAAGATGATTAAACATGTAGGTGGAATCATAATTTGCTATGATTGCTCTTCTATATGTATTTGATTTATCTTTATCGATGTCATCAATACAGAATTGTTATACAAATAAAAGTTTAATATTTATAGGTGTGACCATAATAATTAAAACCACAGGAAAGAAAACTGTTGCCGGTGTAAATATCACACTCACAAACTAGGTTGAATTTAGTTATGATTGTTTTCGTTACATTCAAATTCACATCCATTTAAAGAAAAGTTCGAACTGGTCTGGTCATATTTGTTATATCCATATACTCAATATGTGCTCAACTGGTAAGCTTTAAATTTAGTTATGTAGTTACTTGAATTTTACTTTTCATTACAAACACCACAATTTTAGGCTTAAGAAGTTATGTAAATTTTAAGCCAGGTTAATATATAGGAAATACCAAAGATTATGTTTTATCACAATATTTCTAATATTTATAGCATCTACTGCATATTATATCATTAATTACCAATCTTTACTTGCATCAGATTACCATTGGTAGTCATATTTAAGCAGAGGTGGATCAATATATTTTATCCGAGTAAACATCAACATCATTGAATAGAGCTAAAAGAAAGAAGATATCCGAAATGCATCGAAATGCATTGCTTGGTTGAATAGTTGTTTTCTGATTACATAAGTTGGGAAAAATAAAAGCAGACAACTTATATGACTGCAGAAGTTGACTAATAGTTGCATGGTATGTGATTCTTGCTAGCTTGTAGTTTTTGCTATTATGTGATTAATAATTATTGTCTTTATACTTAATACATAGTTTATTCATTGTAGCCAATATTAAAGATCAAACCATTTTTGACTTAATATTAATAATCTAATATAGTAGTGAAATTTGGAATTATACCTATTTCTCTGAAGATACATATTCAAATCAAGTTCTAATTAAACGAGGATGCGGTTTATATTTGTTTAAAAAAGGGATTAAATAACTATGTCCCTTCGTCATTTTAAGTGTGTTTCTACGTTTTGTGGTTTTTTAATTTATGAACAGTATTTTCAAAACTGACACTTAGGACATATTGTACGTTATAGCAATTTAGAATTAAAAAAAATTGCTTCTTAGCAAAATTTACTATTAGCCTTACTATAAAGGAGGCCCTAGATGACTGAATGCTGCTATGAAGATAGGACCCATCTTCTTAACACACCATGACATTTCAACATTGCATAATCATGAACCTATTAACCCATGTCCCTAGGAAGAATTCATTGTTGTTAAATCTAGACACCAATAAAAGAAGATGAGGTAAAATACTGAAGAAGTAAATTGCAGTATACACCTGTCAGCTCATGCAACACTTTATCCTACGTATTTATGTACCTAAGAACCAAGACAAGAAATATTTGGAATCAAATGAGCTTTAATATTCTCAACCATTTAAGGATTTTGCCGTGTTGTTAATAGTTGACAGATACTTGTAGTACCAAATTTATAACATTGTTGGACCCTCATAACTAGGGCACATTTTGGTATGTAACCCTTGAAAGTAATTTTATAATTTCTTCAAGTATTCGAGAAAAGGTAGTCAGCTTTTTTGTAGTCTGCATCAATTTCGAAATAGTAATTGCTATTGGCTCTTAAAGGAAGCAAAGAACAAGAAATTTAACTTCCCTTGTTAGAATGATAAATGACAGAAAATGTCACGACCCAAAAACCAACCCTGTTGTGATGGCGCCTAACGTAGTACATAATATAAACAAACCGATATTTGCACTTCAAAGATAATCCCAAAGCTATTTAATATAAAACCTTCATAAGGAAGTTCCAATCAAAACAAAAGTGCGCAAAAGAAAGCCCCACATCGGGGTGTCACTAGTCATGAACATCTACTACAATCATCTGACAATATCAAGACTAACATAGTCTTGAAATAACTGAATACAACTAAGGGAAGATAAACAGGGAGGAAAATAGGGCTGTGATCGCCAGGCAGCTACCTTGCTAACTCCGATGAATCTGCAACTGAACAATCAACACTCGCTACCGCGTTTAGAAACGCCTGGATCTGCACATAAGGTGCAGGGAGTAACGTGAGTACGCCAACTCAGTAAGTAACAATAGTAAATAAAGGCTGAGAAGTAGTGACGAGCAATAATGCAAGTAAAGTTCATATCACAAAAACTCAGTAAAATACGTCATGCTTTTAACACCATAGTTTGAATCAAATCAGCTTGTTTAAATCCAGTTCCAGTAAAATCATTTAAAAAACATCTTTCAACTACTTTAGAACAAAAACTTCATTGCAAAATTGAGTAAAATGATGTAATCACAAACAACCCCTCGGGCAAACATCACTCGTATACAACCCCTCGGGCAAACATCACTCATATACAGCCCCTCGGGCAAACCTCACCATCACTCAGATACAGCCCCTCGGGCAAACCTCACCATCACTCATGCTCAGCACTCGGCACTCAGCACTCGCACCCAGTAGGTACCTGCGCTCACTGGGGGTGTGCAGACTCCGAAGGGGCTCCTTCAGCCCAAGCGCTATAACAAGCCACTCATGGCATAAATCAATCAGGCCCTTGGCCTCGCTCAGTCATGAATCAGTAAAACTTGCTGCGGCGTGCATCTCGATCCTATATATATATCCTCACAAATTAGGCCCTCGGCCTCACTCATTCATAAATCAGTAAAACATGCTGCGGCGTGCAGCCCGATCCCATAAATATCCTCACAAATCAGGCCCTCGGCCTCACTCAGTCATAAATCAGTAAAACAAGGCATTCAACCCAAACAACATTTATATGATACATAAAAACGGAGTAATAGAGACTGAGTTATGCAGTAAATAAGTGTAAACATGACTGAGTATAGATTTCCAATCGGAAACAATGAGAGGATAGCAATAAAAGACCTCTAAGGGTCCAAACAACACTGGAATAAGGCCTAAACATGGCATCTAGCCTGATTTACATAAATTCTTTCTAAAACACGTAAGAAGCATGTAGTTTCAAAAAAATGGTCACATGACACAAAATCCGGGGTTTCATACCCTCAGGACTAGATTTACAATTGTTACGTACCTCAAGCAGATCAAATCTCTACACTGCGATGCTCTTGCTCCTCGACTCGGCCTCTAAATGCTCCGAATATATTGATAACCAGTACAATATCATCAATACATGCTAATGGAATGAATTTTATAAGAAAAACTACCAAATTAGACCAAGAGCTCGAAATTGGTTCAAACCCGGCCCTCGGGCCTACGTCTCAAAATACGAAGAAAGTCACAAAACTAGGAAACCCATTCACTCAAGAGTCCATACATATGAAATTTATCAAAATCCGACTCCATTTGGCCCCTCAAATCCTCAATCAAACTCTCTAGTTTTCAAGCCCTAAATTCCCAAATTTCTAGCTCAAATTCCCAATTAGATGTTGAATAAAGCCAGAGATTCATGAAATTTATACCATTATAGGTTAGAATCACTTACCCCAACATTGCTCCTTGAAATCCTTCAAAAAATCGCCTCTCTCCCGAGTTCTTCAAACCCAAAATCTAAAATGGAGAACGAAACCTCGAGCTGGGGTTTTCTGCCCAGCAAAACCGCACCTGCGGTCGGATTTCCGTATCTGCGGGACCGCTTCTACAAAGACCTCTCCGCTTCTATGGAATTTCATTAAAAGTTTGATTCCGCTTCTGCGATTGCCTGACCGCATCTGCGGTCATCGAAGATGCGGGGACCAAGCCGCACCTGCGATCCCAGCTGTGCACCTGCTCCTCAAGTCCGCTTCTGCGGGCCTCGCACCTGCGGTTCCAACTCCGCGGGTGCGGTCAAGACAGAACCACCAGCTTCAACTGCATTTCCAAATTTGCAAACTCTCCGTTAATCATCCGAAATCATCCCGAGGCCCTTGGGACCTCAACCAAACCTACAAACACATCCCATAACATCAAACAAACTTAGTTGAACTCTCGAATCATTCAAAACAACATCGAAACACCAAATTACCCTCGGATTCAAGCCTAAGAACTTCTAAACTTCAAAATTCCACAACGACGCCGAAACCTACCAAATCATCTCCGAATGACCTGAAATTTTGCACACACGACACAAATGATACTACGAACCTACTCTAACTTCCGGAATTCCATTCCGACCCCGATATCCAATTTTCCACTACCGACCAAAATCGCTAAATTTCCAACTTTCGCCAATTCAAGCCTAATTCTACCACGGACCTCCAAATCATGTTCTGGATGCGCTCCCGAGTCCAAAATCACCTAACGGAGCTAACCGAACCATAAAAATTGAAATCCGAGATCGTTTACCCATAAGTCTACATCCGGTTGCCTTTTCCAACTTAAATTTCTTAATAGGAGACTAAGTGTCTCATTCCACTCCAAAACTACTCCGGACCCTAACCAACCAACACGATACGATAAAATACAACTAAAGAACACAAGCGTAAGGGGAAATGGGGGAAATGAGGCTATAACTCATGAAACGACCGGCCAAGACGTTACATTATTCCCCTCTTAAACAAACGTTTGTCCTCGAACGTGCCAGGAGTTGTTCCAAAAGCCATCAAATCACCGTGTACCCTCACTATGCACATACCCGGGGGTGATCCCATGTCACCCTATCCCATATAGGTCCGATAACACAACATGACTGAAATTTCTCATTTCAACCTAGTACATAAGTCACAAGGCCCAATTTCCAACATCCGGAATTTTCTGTAAGATCGGAACCTCGCATCTACACACTATAAGTCCAAACAAACTGAAATCATAACCCAAGATGTAGTCACATGATATACCACGTAATTCAAACACTCATAGCGACAATTTCTGATTACAGTAGTTGCTCATAACAACCCAATACCGATAATAAACCTCCTATCAAATAAAGCCTCGTTCTAACACCTTCATACACTGCCAAATGATGAAAGAAACACGCAGAAACTCATAACCATTCGTCAGATCAACATGTCATGGAGCTCCCTCTTCTCCGACAGGAATTATAGTAGATTTCTAAGTCGACTTTCGAGATTATCCTTCTAACCATGCTGTAGTCAATTCTTATAGCATTCATTATAAGTCCAATGACCTCATCTCATCAAACACGACCACCCTAGTGACATGACACATCAATACAACCCAGAACCATGACATGTGCAATCGTGCACCCAATAGCAACATACCAAATGTACTCAATCATGAAAATGACTCAAGTGAGAAAACTATCCCACCAGCTCAACAAGTACCAACACAACCATGCTAAGAGCCTAGCACACATCGTAGAACCAAAACTCACGAATCTAACACAAAGTGTCGTACCTCTACACAACTCCGCTACAACGCGTGATCCCATCCAAACGCTGGTCCGTATTGTATACCTCGAGCCACCTTGCTCAAAATTAATAACCATGCAAAATTCGACATCAAGTACCCAAAGTGCATTACCATAACTACGGAGCAAATAACCCAATACCACAATCCGAAAAGAACATAGCCAACACGCAATCAATCATGCAATTCCCATATACTCATCTCGCTCAAATTTCGCTATAAAGCTTAAATTGAACCGCACCATATGTGCATATAACCAACGAATCACAACTCCTCATAGCATGGAAGAGTAACTCACGGATCATCACAGAACACGAATAAGCTCCACAACATCCGAATGGCACCTCCCTCAACAATAGCAGTTCGGAGTCAACAAATCCGACTTGATGCAGAATACACATCTATATTGGGCCTACCAATGAACCCGAAATCAGCTCTAGTCCCCCACGATAGATAAATAACCCTCCGAACGTCTACAATGACCGAATCACAACACATACTAACCTCTGACTAACTTTGGCTACATTTTTACAGTCCATAACCACGGAACAATCTACTCACGAAAACTCCCAGTCTCCAAATCCATAAAACATACGAATCACCATCTCTGATCTCAACTCCACCGCCCGAATGTCCACACTTCTCCAATTACACGGTCATCCCACGAGAAATACTTATAAATTCTTCTGTTCCACAAAGCAAAATTTGAACTCCAGCAGCCGATCAAACAAGAGAGTGTCGCAATACCAATGAAGTATCCATAACTCAAACACATTGCCCTTTTTGAAATGTATACTCTCATCAAGCCATACCAGTTAGTAATATCATTTACCTATTCATCTGAAACTGTCCATGCTGCCTAAGAATTTATAACCTTCCTTTCAGAACTGAACCGTGACCTTACACATGCAAATCTCAATCCTACACAACATACCGCATATACCATGCCATCCTATGGTAAATATGAGAACTTCATAATCCACTCCGAGTCACAAGCAAATATGTACTCAACTAGCCAAGAACTTTCCATTTGATCCCATCTAGGAGAAAACCACTATACATCACATGCTCCTCACGCCAGTAGAAAATATACATCTCTACGTGGTAGAAACCATCAAGAACTCTCCGAATCCTATTTGCACAAAACCAAACCATCAGGACTGAATCCTTCTAACTCAACCAAGCTACGCAGGTCACCAAAAATCCAAGAGCATTGCCACGAAACACCTGTAGAAACTCATTACCTCATAAACACCTAAAGAACTAATCATACCCATGACCATACCGATCCAACCTACTACCAAGCTGTCCTATCTATCCGATTTCCTTCTGAATTACCTTCAAATGGATACTTCTCCTCGCCATAACACCACAATCCTCAACCCAGACTCACCACACGAGACCCAAGCATAAAACCACACCGCCCTAAGGCTCATAAGCCACTGAATACTCTCTTAAATATCCCCAAAAGTACCACTTTCAAAATACTTACCCTGAAAGACTTCCTACGAATCTAAAGCCATTACCTTCACCTTTCTGATACTCATATGTAGGATCCATAATGATATAGAAATGTCGCAAGTCTTGACACCCTCCAATGAAAACCTCAGTTTCTAGCCAAATACACATCCTGAAGATCCCCAATTGTTGCATATGAATCTTGAATCACTAGAATATTCTCGGGAGTCATCCACTCTACTCATGTCTCAATTAAACTTATCAAACGAACCTAACGACCTGTGCCCCCATTAGTACAACAACACCTAAGGAAGTAACCCATCCTTCTAAGCAGCCGAGCGATTTTCCTGCTCCATACACATTACATCCCTTACAACAAAAACTAAATCATCCAATGTTTCCTATATACCCATAAAGCATAACACAACCCTTATCCAAAATTTCCTTTACTCGAGTCATCCTCGATCTCAACCTCTGTAAGCCACAACTGATTTACCAGTATACCTCAAACTAAAACTAATACAACACATAACAGTGCAATCAAGTGATCAATAGCAGACTCCCCCACTTGGCCCAAGCCATAGATCAAAACACACAATAACTCACGATGCCCATACTCTATTACTGCCATAATGCCATAGTGAGCTTCAGCTAAATCCTTCATAAGCTCATGCAACACAACCTATCTAATACCTCAAATCATTTGCAAATCTCGCATTCACCCTCGTAACAGTCAAGCCAACTCTCATAAATGATCCAAACTCAAATTGCAACACGTATATTTCACTGGTAAAAGAGGACTCCCAGCAAACAACATAGGGATCACACAAACCTCAGAACACCCCGCATGAGATTATCCACCTGCTTAGTCTCACACTTGTATCTCTCTATACTCCTCTATAATCATAACTATCACGCAATCACTTAATCTCCCTGAGTCTGAACTCATAACACAACATGAAGATCTACCTCACTCCATAACTAAACTACATGAGAGGTCTTTCAACACACCCATAGCTCGAGGCCATACGCCAACTCAAGACAGAAGTCAAACACACAATAGTCCTTGCTACATCTCCATCTTCTTGTCACATTCGTACAATCTGAACACATCTCGCAATCAAATCATACTCACCCCATAGTCATCCAGTCACAAACCCCACCAATAAGGACACAAAAGGGCATATTAGTCCCAAATGCACGTGCTCACACAATCGAAATCTCAGTACTCAAGCCACAGACAAAATCCGGCCTCAAGTCCTCCACACCGGCCCATGAACAACATGCCAAAATTACATCTCGCACCTCAACCATGGAACTCACAAGTCGTCGATGCACAATTGATACCGAGCGCTCATGCGCACATACGAATGCGTGGAAAGAATTCAAAGAGTTACACTTCAAGCTGAATCAATGTTGCACGATAAGAATTCAAGAATGTGAAGTTTCCTAAGGGTTCTGCAGCCTCTCGAAGATAAGTACAGACGTCTATGTACCGATCCGCAAGACTCTACTAAACCCTCTCATGACTCGTGAGACCTATGTAACCTAGGCTCTGATTCCAACTTGTCACGACCCAAAAACCAACCTTTTCGTGATGGCGCCTAACGTGGTACTAGGCAAGCCGACACATAATCAAAACACACCGATATTTGCAGTTCAAAGATAATCCCAAAGCTATTTAATATAAAACGTTCATAAGGAAGTTCAAATCAAAATAAAAGTGGGGAAAACAAAGCCCAACATTGGGGTGTCACTAGTCATGAGCATCTAGTATAACTGTCGGACAATATCAAGACTAACATAGTCTGGAAATAACTGAATACAACTAAAGGAAGATAAAGAGGGAGGAAAACAGGGTTGCGATTGCCAAACAGATACCTTGCTAACTCTGATGAATCTACAACTGAACAATCAACACTCGTTACCGCGTTTAGAAATGCCTGGATTTGCACACAAGGTGTAGGGAGTAACGTGAGTGCGCCAACTCAGTAAGTAACAATAGTAAATAAAGGCTGCGAAGTAGTGACGAGCAATAATGCAAGTAAAGTTTATATCACAAAAACTCAATACATACGTCATGCTTTTAAAACCATAGTTTGAATCAAATCAGCTTGCTTAGATCCAGTTCCAGTAAAATCATTTAAAAAAACAACTTTCAATAGTTTTCGAACAAAGGTTCATTGTAAAAGTGAGCAAAATGATAAAATCACAAACAACCCCTCGGCAAACATCACTCGTATACAGCCCCTCAGGCAAACCTCACCATCACTCTTATACAGCCCCTAGACAAACCTCACCATCACTCATGCCTCCCAGTCACTCAGCACTCGGCACTCGGTACTAGCACTCATTAGGTACCTACACTTACTGGGGGTGTGCAGACTCTGGAGGGGCTCCTTCAGCCCAAGAGCTATAACAAGCCAGTCATGGCATAAATAAATCAGGCCCTCAGCCTCACTCGGACATCAATCAGTAAAACATGTTGCAGTGTGCAGCCCAATCCCATATATATCCTCAAAATCAGGCCCTCGGCCTCACTCAGTCATACATCAGTAAAACATGCTGCGGCGTGCAGCCCGATCCCTTAAATATCCTCACAAATCAGACTCTTGGCCTCACTTTGTCATAAATCAGTAAATCAAGGCATTCAGCCCAAAGAACATTTGTATGATGCATCAAATGGAGTAATAGAGACTGAGTTATGTAGTAAAAAAGTATAAACACAACTGAGTATAGATTTCCAATTGAAAACAATGAGAGGATAGCAATAAAAGACCTCTAAGGGTCCAAACAACACTGGCATAAGGCCTAAACATGGCATCCAGCCTGATTTACAAAAATTCTTTCTAAAACACGTAAGAAGCATTTAGTTTCAGCAAAAGGTTCAGCTTTACAGTAGATACGGAAGGGACTAAGTCACAATCCCCAACGGTGCACGCCCACACGCCCGTCACCTAGCATGTGCATCACCTCAAGATGGTCACATGACACAAAATTCGGGGTTTCATATCCTAAGGACTATATTTACAATCGTTACTTACCTCAAGCTGATCAAATCTCTACACCGCGATGCTCTTGCCCCTCGACTCGGCTTCCAAATGCTCTGAACCTATTCACAACAAGTATAATATCATCAATACATGCTAATGGAATGAATCCCACAAGAAAAACTATCAAAATAGATCAAGAAACCGAAATTGGTTCAAACCCGGCCCCCGGGCCCATGTCTCAAAATCCGACAAAAAAACACAAAAGTAGGAAACCCATTCACTCACGAGTCCATATATACAAAATTTATCAAAATCCGACTCCATTTGGCCCCTCAAATCCTCAAAATCAAACTCCCCTATTTTCAAGCCCTAAATTCCGAAATTTCTAGCTCAAATTCCCAATTAGATGTTGAATAAAGCCATAGATTCATGAAATTTATACCATTATAGGTTAGAATCACTTACCCCAACATTGCTCCTTGAAATCCTTCGAAAAATTGCCTCTCTCCCGAGTGTGAGCACGTAATTTTTGCCCTAAGCAAATTAATTCCAAAAGTTTCAAATAATTGATTTCTTTATTATTTTACAATTTTTGTGAATTTTGGTGTTAATTGGTTGCATTTTAATATGAAAATACAGGAAAATACGCACATGCATTTAGGGATTTTTATTTTTACAAATTTAGTATTAATTAGGTATTAATTAGATTTAGAATAAAGTTCAAAGAAAACTTGCAAAAAATAGGCTGTTGCGCTCTTAATTGTTAATTGTTGCGTTTTATTTCTAAATAGAGTTTTTTAAGTAATTTTAGGAAGTTTAAATAGCTTAATTGAGTCTTTGTTTTGTTCTAGCATTTTTATAAAACCAGAAAAAATAAATAAATACTAAAATACCAAAATAAATAAATAAATAAATAGAATACAAAAGCAAGAAAACAAAATAAAAAAAAAAGGAATTTGGGCTAAATTCACCCCAGCCCAAATCAAAGCCCAAAATTTGCACACTTGAAACCTGTCCAAAACTAGCCCAACTGCCCGGTCCAAAAGCTCTTAAAACGACGTAGTATAGGGGAGAAACTACGTCGTTTTGAAATAATGTTAGACCAATTAATCGTGGCCCTCCGTTCCCCATCATCTAACGGTCCTCATTAGTCCAAGGGGTTTAATAAAAGTGTCCGAAAAATTGTATGAACTCAAGAACACTTATCATCTTCCTCGTACAACTGTAACACCACCACCGTACCCCACCGTACCTCACCGTACCCCGCCGTATCTCCACCCTCTTGCCACCGTCCGCCGCCGGCCGGAAATCGCCGCCGGCGGCGGCGAAGCTCCAAATCACTCAAAAATTACACCCCTCAATCCTCTCATCCTCCTCTTTCCAACCCCCAACCTAGTTTCCCTCAAATCGTAACCAAAATGCTCGAATATTAGATCGAAATTTCCGGCCAGGATACCACCTTTACCAAACCCCACCAAATTTACACCATAAGACCACCACGACCTCCTCTATCAAACCCCCAAGGCCCTGATCCTCAAAAATGGCCGGAACTTCTCGAATATGGATTCAAAGTTTCCGGCCAAAACCCTAATTGCCCCAAACCTCTCCAAATTAATACTACGCGATCCTTTCGTCTTCCTCATGAGGAATTCAGTGTCAGTGGTGGT
>NC_031997.1:27940641-27942290 GCF_001879085.1 Nicotiana attenuata
ATTAAATACTTTATTAAAATATTTTAGAAATTCGGGACATGCCATTTAGCGAATTTTCATGGCTTCCCGCAAAGTTAATAAGACGCTAGCCACTCTAGGCGCGCTTTTAATAATATTATTTTCCTAAATTCGGGAGTGCATTTCATGCAACCCAAATCCAAATCCTAAAACGTTGAATAAGAGGTGTTGAGGATCCGGGTGCATTTAATGTGACGTGATCCAAAGGCACGCTCTTAAACGGCGTTCACTTTCGTAAAAATTAATTTAAAAGCGGTAAATAATCTTAAAATTGCACTATAGGTTGGAGCATATACAAAAATTGGATTTTAGCCATTTATAATAATTTAAGCGACCGTGCTAGAACCACGGGATCCGGGGGTGCCTAACACCTTCCCTCGGGTCAACAGAATTCCTTATTCAGAATTTCTGGTTCGCAGACTCCAATTGGGAAGTCGAATTTTTCCTCGATTTGGGATTTAAATTAAACCGGTGACTTGGGACACCAAAAGCCAATCTTATCCCAAGTGGCGACTCTAAAAATAAATAAATAATCCCATTTCGAATAATGTCACTTTAAATGGAAAAACTCCCTTATACATTTATCCTTCGGGATGGGTGTGTAAAAAAGAGGTGTGACAGCTCTGGCGACTCTGCTGGGGAAACGAACCCAGAATTTCGGTTCAGGGTTCAAGAGTTCGAGCTTAGTACAATTGTTATATTTGGCTTTATTTGATTTTTCTACATGTTCCATGCTATATGTGCTAAATGTTTTACCGCTTTGATATTTGTTGAAATTGTATATATAAACTATCGCGATTCCCTTCCTCTTTCTGAGTCATCTACATCATGGAGAAGGGTGCACTTCGTGTAGCTTCTCTTCTGTTTAGAGTATTTTCCCATTTAGAACGAGGTTTGGATAAGTTGCAAAGCCGACGGAGCTTCTGTATCCCCGGTACGCTGCCTCCCCCTCGGCTCGAGTTGTCCGCTCGGGTAAGCCAGGTCTAGACCAATAAACCTAGGGTTAAGCCTAGAAGAACAAAACCACATGCCGGATCCCTAGTAGGACGTTTGTTTGCATCATGTGCATTTGACTTAGGGGACTCAACACAGGGGTTGGGTCCGTCTAGGACAGGTGACCTGAAACAAATTGACCATCCTGATGCATCTTATGTGCTACTTGCGCATTTATTTGCTCGGATTTGCATGTTGACCGGTTTGTCTAAATGAGTGAATTATTAAAATAAGCAGTGTTAGGACTAAAGGAGGGTAACCATTTGTTGTGAGAAACCAAATGCCCAAATAGTACCGAAATGCTGCCGGATTTTTTTGAAAAAAATGAAAAAATATATTTGGAAAATAGAAAGAACAATTGTTATTCAAAATAGCTGGATTTTGGCAAATCTGCCCGAACTACGCCGGTTTGATTCTCACCGGATGTGAGATACGTAGGCAACCCTCATCGGGTCCAACCACCCTTTTTGCAAAGATAGCCAAAATACCAAAAAATTTAATTTTTGTCAAATACATTGGGTGATGCCACTCTTGTTTTACAAAATAAGCCGAATGTCCCCAAAAGGACGCCGGAAGGCCGTTTTTGCAAGAATAGCCACCCTGAGTCATTTTCAAATGGTTTGCAGGAACAGCCTTAA
>NC_031997.1:27942390-28063284 GCF_001879085.1 Nicotiana attenuata
TTTCTCCATCCTTCATGGTAAAATTCTCATATTGAGAATACAACAATGTTCCTCTTGACCTCTTCACCTGAGGTGTTCCTTCATGAGCCACTTGTAAAGTGTGGCAAATCTCCTTGGCAGTAGTACAGCCTTGAATCCTGCTGTACTCATCAGGACCAAGTCCACACACTAACCATTTCTTGGCTTTTGCATTTTCTCCCATTTCCTTAGATCTTCAGCAGTACAATCTACTCTTGTCTTTGGAACATCCACTCCTTCAGCATTCTTCTTGGTTGTGGCTAAAGGACCATCAGTGATGATATCCCAAAGTTCATAGTCTTCGCTCATTATATGGTCCCTCATTATGTTTTTCCACCAGGAGTAGTAGAGACCATTGAAGAGATGAGGCCTGGCAGTGGATTGCCCTTCCAGTTCCCAGGTGGTGCACTCATGTTGATCTTTTCCTAAGGTGTTAACCTCTTCAAGGATAACCTGCTCTGATACCAATTGATGTTATAAACATCAATACCACACAAGAGGGGTGATTTGTGTGGTACCTAATGTTCGCGTAAGAAGAACCTGGTTCTTCTAAGTGTTCTAACTACAGCAGTTTTGCGGAATAATAAATGCTGAAAGTAAAGTGCACAAAGATTTTTACGTGGAAAAAACCTGGCTCAAAAGGTGAAAAAACCACGACCTACTACTCAGTAGGATTTTCCCAAACTCCACTAAAGTCACTGAGCCAAAAACTGCATTTACAAAACTCTTTGTAAACCTAAGGATTAACTCTAATCCCAGTGTAGCACACAGCCTCAACTGTTGCGACACTTTCAAGTTAACTCTAACTTGAATACTCAATATACCTATTACAATTGCTTCTATGAAAGCTGAAAGGTATAATATGAAAACCTACTACAATTGAACTAGACTTAGAATAAACACAATGATGAAACTGGTTCTTCTATCTTAGTTCATGTAGCTTCAGACGTGCACACTTGTATCTCGCATATATTGCTTGCAAATCAGACTTGATCTTTTTGCTCTCAAATATGCTTAACTTCTGCTTATGTGCAACCACCTGTAAAAGAGAACAATCGTTATTTTTATAGAGTTAGTAATCAGAGTTTGATAAGAACTCGAATTGTGGATCCTTTGACAATTCGAGTCCAAGAACAACTCTAACTCCTAATCCATATCCCTTGATCCGGATATAATTCTCTTTTCATAAGGAGACTTCAACTCCTTATCCTGTATGCAATCTTTTCGATCAATTCAGAAGATATTGTTGCTGATCCTTGAGACTTATCTTCTTCACGCGTATGTCACATGTGCAAGCATATCAACACGGTGTCTCACATCATGAACCTGGTTCATGACTGAGTTCATTTTGTCAATCTTCAAAACTTCATCTGAACTTGGGCCAACATACTGGTTACCTATTTTCGTGATTTCATGGACACATCTCGAAGAGATCTGGTCCAGTTCATGCTCAACCTCTATCTCTGGTCTTTTCCGGCCACCCATGACCGTTCAAGTCGGATCCATGGCTTTTCCGGCTAGATCCGTAACCTTTCGAAGTCTTTCTCACTTTTCTGCGTTCTCTGAAACCCTAGCTTTAAGAGCTTTCCGATTTTTCTTTCAGATCTGTCTTAGATCTATGCAAGTTATGAATTTCTTAGTGTTTTCTCAAAGGTTCACCGATTTTCTTTCAAAATAACTCTTCATTTTCAAATTAGGTTTCCTAAACTTTTCTCCGACTTTTAGTGTGTTTTACGATTTTACTATGTTTAAACAGTTTGTCCATGTTTTCTGCTACCTGGTTCATCGTGTTAAAAACCCTAAGTGTTTTGGTTCTATCTGGGTTTCTGAAACTCTCTCCTTGTTTATTTTATACGCATGTTTGGTTCGATTAAGTTCTTTGTGTTTGAATCTTTTTTTTCTTTCTTGTTTGACTTATCTGATTCTGAGTTCTTACCTTTTCAACTCAGCTCTGTCAAAATCCTAATTCCTTAAAAATGTTTTCTTCACTTATTGCTATGAGTTTAAAGACTTTTCTTGTTTCTGTGTGTTGATTTCCTTTACCTGTTACTATGGTTTCTTCATTTCTGATTCTATGTGACCACTTGACTTTGTTAACTACTGTGCTCCGAGTAGGTTTCTTTTACTACTGAATCATAGCCTACTCCTGCTACTACTATATGTTTGTGTTGCTTCTTTTGTCAACATGTTTGACCCTGCATGTCTAATACGCCTGTTCATTCCTTGCTATTTATATGTTGAAGTGCATAATCATGACCACTTCTTGATTGATCTTGCTTTCCTTATGTGACGGTTTAATTGCAAGGTTTTCTTATAAACCCTAAATTTTACTCATTTGTTTAAATTGATTGATTCCTTTCATTTAATTACTGTGATGTTTTACCTTGAATCCTTCCCCAAAATTAAGTATATATTGTACTTAGACTCAATTATTTACCTTATACTTTTACTACCCCCTTATATGGCAAGAATCAATCTGTCTCAAACTGATTTCTTTCCTTAATTAACCCTGTTAGTATCCGTTTGAGCAGTAATCCCTTGATTAAAGGGAAATACTTATGTTGATTGATTCTGATTGTGATTATTTCCATGTCTGTGATAAAACCTTACTTGTTACTTTATTCTCTACTCATTTTTAAAGCTATTAATACCCCAATGTTTTCATTAGAAAAGGACACGAACAACTGTGGAATTCTGATTGCTTTACTTTTTTTATCCTGCACTTTGTTTCTTCAACTGGTATGTCCCTAGTTTAAATTCTGAAACTCAAACCTAAGTGTTCCCTTGTTGTCAATCACTGTCACTTTCTGCAATGACTTAATGACTCATGTTGTTGCACTTCTGTTTGCTGCTTTACTCAGCATGCTTAAAATTCTGCCCTTTTTTGTTCAAATGTAATTAGTATGTTTACTTGTTCCTGCTTATGTCCTTCAACGAGCCTGTCTCCTAATGCACTTAATTTATGACTAACTATGTGTTTTAATTTGGACCTTCTGTGTCCCCAACCCCTACTTCCCTGGTTGAAACTCCTAAAACTACACTGCTATTTGAACCTATTCTGCATGTGTTACTGTTGCTCATATCCCCTTTCCCATCCAAAAAACTTTTTTCACTAAGCAATCCTTCTGCTATTTTTACAAACTTATTTCAAACATGCTGTTTTCAAGATTGTTTTCCAACTCTGCTCCTTTGAGTCTATGTCAAGCACTTTCACTATACTCTTAGGTTATTAGGTTCTGCCCCTTTTGTGTGAGCCTTGCTTTGGGACCCTTGAGCTCCCTCTGAACTTGGATGCATGAAAGCTGGCCTTTGCACTGCATTTACTCTGTCTTAGCCATAAAATCTGGGTGTCAGCACTGCCCGGGACTCCTTGAGGTCCTTAGGGAACTCTGGCACACCCAGATATGAGGGAAAGCTGGAACAATATTAACATTTGAGGTGGTTTATTACGTAACTCCGAGAGGAAGTTAGAATCAAGCTTCATATAGTTGTAACCTCTTATTTTTCATTTCTGTTTATGTAATTCAATCACATGGTCTGTAATAATTTGTAAACAAGTACTGGGGTGGCTAGTAAAAAGGGATGGGAGAATATGCATGCTATAGTTGTTAAAGGGTAGAAAGCATGTTATTAGGTTTATATTCCAAGTTGTGCAATACAAATCATGTTTAGAATTTATACAATGCATTAGAAACCATGTTCTTAGTATTTATGCTTCTTGCTTCATCCTCTCATTCATTAACCCATGCTTCGTATCCATCACTTAGAAATCCTGCTTCTAGGACGAATAAATGAAACAAAAACTCTTACTCGTGAAGTTGTTCCTTAATAATTCTGCAACTCTTTCATCTAGCAACCATGCCTTAAGAACTCTATCATCTGCATGTGCATATTAGAAAACATGTTCTAGGATCCTGTTTGCATTTTGCTTAAAAACGCCTAGTTAATTGTCAACTCATGAAAAAGGTAGTAAAGTAATAATTTTCATACTGTGATGTTTTACAACAATCTCTGCAACTAGAACAGCATGCTATTAGGGTAAAATAATCTCCAACTGCCTCAACAACTTTAAATAACTACTGCATAATGCTTTATGCCTAGGCAAGCCTTAGGTAATACCCTTAACTGGAACTGCCTTTGTTTAACTATTAAATGTTAAAATCAGTAAGCAAACCTGATTCGGACTTCTTTTCTGAGTCATGTGATAAATCTGGTTCTGATGTTATTACTCAAACACCCTGCTTTAAGATTTTAAATTCAGACCTTAATTGTGTGTAAGGCATGGTGTCTATGTGCATTATCTGGGGAGGTATATCTGAACCTCCTATTCATTTTCTATGTTTTCCCCCTTTAAATGCAGTCCTACCTGTTTTGTATGTCGCCTTAGTATTTTGCCTTTAAACCTGAGGGTCTGCCTAAACCTCCTTCTTATAGGATAGGAGTCCTAACCTCCGGGACTGATAGGAAGGGACGGGTAACAGCATGCAATAAGAATCGAGACCAAACCTCGCTTTAATTACCTTCACGGGTGGGAAAGGGTAGATATGGATATGATGATCGGTGCGCTAATGCCACGCGTAGCCTCTTTCTAAGGAGAGATTATCGGGCATTGTACTGATGTGATCCATATTACAGACAAACCTAGGACCCCTCTACACTCATAAGCATGCTTAGATTATAACTCTTTTCAAAACCTTGCTTTTATTAATCGCTTTTCAAACGCTTGTGTATTTCTACCTAAATCCCCTGCTATGTGATCCTTACTTATCTACTTGCTAATTGCACAAATTCACAAAAAACTGTCTGGCCGGGACCCCACTAGTGGATCCTGAGGGGTGCCTAACACTTTCCCCTTAGGATAATTTCAAGTCCTTACCCTATCTCTGGTTATCAAATGTAATTGTAGATGAACCCTGTAGGTACCCTAACGCACCTTTAAAATCGTTAGGTGGCGACTCTTCAAAATGTAATACCCGATTCCCAAAAGGAAATGAGTCATTACACCTCCATGAATGTCGAAACCCCGACTCCTCTCCGCGAAGGGAAAAAGGGGCACGACACCTCCGACACTTCAATATCTGAGACTTGGTGTTAAGGAATGTAACAATGAACACTCCGAACCCGAATGAAGGGAAGTAGGGACCGAATAGGGAAGGTCCATATCGAGTCATCGGGATTACCGATAAAGCCTCGTACAAACTCGAAGCAGGGAACGGTGAACAGCTATAGAATAGCTGGAACGTGACCTACCTAAAACGGTACTACTGCTAAGTTACGACCCCATCCGCTTTTTTTATATATTACGAATTGGACTAATACTTGCAGGCAACAACCAAAGTAGAATGTAGCTGTTAGGTCTGAAAACACGCGTTGCACTCTTTTTCCCTTGAATCGGTTTTGTCCCAAATAGATTTTCCGGCAAGGTTTTTAACGAGGCAACAGTGGATCGTGCTAACTTAGAGTCGAAGACCAGTTTTAAATCAGATTCGATGGTCGCATCAACAATATCCGAGCCCTCTCAAAGATCGACCTCGAATACTGAGGGACATCACCCTCGAGTCAAGATTTTTAGCAAGGGAGGAAACTTTGTGCGTGAACAGCCTCGGCTTGGTGGTTAGGATTTATTGTAAGGGCTAAACGATCAAATGAATTATACCCACGTAGACCAGCTCAACCATAGTACGAGCTTTTACACGCTTACGATCTTGTATCTTACGCACATAAATGAAAGAAATTTTCTACCTTGCTAATACACATTGTTGCTCCTTAAAAGTATCTCGCCCAAGGGAGACCCTTATCCGAGCCCAAAGGGCTACCCCCACTCGGGGACTATCGTCCGAGACAAACTCGAACAGCTCGGGATACCGAAACTCGGAGGCACAAAGCCTATTAGGCAATTCCTAAACATAAAAGGCTTCGGCTACCCTAAAAATGATTCAAAAACATCTGAAGCTCGTTATCGAAACATAAGGCCTTCAAACAAAATTCAAAACCTGCCAAAAGGTTACCCTCGGCAAAAGTGTCATCTAAGAATACTTATGCATTTTTGGAAAATTCCCAGACATTTCAAGTCACTTTGAGTTTTCAAAACCTAGAAGAACAAATGACTTGTCGCTACATTATACCCTATGCTAAGGCATTAGAAATGTTTGCAAGGTTAGAAGTCATAAAAAGATACTAAAATAGTTAAGTTTTCCGAAAAGGGAAATTTTATATATTCCAGAATATCTTTGCAAAGGACCAACAAAAACGGCCTCAACAAAATATATGTACAATATACAAAAAAACAAAAATTGAATTAAACCTAAGGCATCTACGCCTGATCTTCATCGGAACCCGACTCGTCACCAGAACCGTCGGGGCTTTGGATTCTTCAGAGCCCTCTCCACCTTCTGGTTCGGCTAGCTTCTTAACCCCGGCCTCAAGTCTTTGTGCCTCATTGATCTTGATGGATAGGTCGAAGCCTCGGTCATGGATCTTTTCGAGGGTCTCCCTTCGGGATAGCCGCCTCACGTACTCAACAGTGGTGTTCAGGCGGGCCTCGACTGCTTCAACATCAGCCCTATACTGGGCCACCATCTCTTCAGCATCGGCGGAGGTTGTGCGTGGCTGAGACTTTATAGCTTCACATTCGATACCGAGGGCATCCCAATGTGCCAGAGCAGAGCTCAATTCCGCTCGGAGTTCATCACTCAGCTGGGACCGCTTATCGATTTTCTCTTTCGCTACCCAAAGTTGAACCTCTACCGATGCCAATTGTGCCTGGGCAGTTTCCTTCTCTAAGACCAGCAGGTCCATCTTTTTTTTCCACCCATCGACCATTATTTTGACCTCGTCCATCTCCTTGCAGAGTTGGTTGATCTGGTCGATCTTCTGCTGGACCTGTGAAGTATTGCTATTGGCCTCTACTACCGGACCCTCATGTCTAACTTCAAAGCTTTCACCTTTTCCACCAAGTCGTCATGCTCCTACCTTAAGGTCGATGCCTTTTTCTGAGTGGCTCCAGTTCGGCCTGGAGATCCTTGGCAACCCCCTCTTGCTGCTCGTTGAGAAGCTTGTACATGTCCCTTTTTTGGGTGAGCTCCTTGATCTCGAGCTCGGGCTTTTTAACATCATTTCGGTACCGAATGAAACTCTCGTGGCATAGTACTGAGGCCTGCAAAAAGGCAAAAAAGGTGAGAAACATCAAACACATATAACTATAGATAGATGGAAGGAAACGATGCCTTACTCGATTCAGCGCCTATTGCGCTTCATTGAAGAGGCATGACACATCCACCTCATTCATTTTTGTCTGGTCCTCCTCGGTCACCAAGCATCGGAGGTATCTGGCTACTCCCACAGGACCAGAAAGAACCCGGGCATCCTCCGAGATAGTGATTCGACCTCTTACGGCCAAGATCCACACTTGGGGTGGGGAACTGGTTGATTACCTTTGGGCTCGAATTTAGCCTGCCGACCTCTGAAGACGAATTCTTCTTAGGCACTTCCAGGTCACCCAACCCAGAAAAATCTTCCAAAACGGGCGAGTCCACGCCGTCGAAAAAGGAACGAAGGAGATTGTCCGCTCCTTGATCCCCCTCATTAGACCTCTTCTTCCCCGCTCGGGCCTCTTCGAGCATAGACTCGGTGTATGAGGACGACCCTAAAATCTCTATTATACTGGGCGGAACAAAGCCCACGTCCCGTGTGGTCCCAGCCCTTGCCTCCCGATTGATCTCTTGAGCCTGAGGGAAATCGGCCTCCATCATCTCCCCCTCGGCTGCTACCCTCTCTTCGGGGGAGATCATCCCATGGGCCACAAAAAGTCATCTTCTTTGGGGTCATCCCTGAGCTGAAGAAGTGAATCTGAGTCCAGTGCTTGAGAACCAGAGCCTTTCTTTGGCCTTCGAGTCAATCTCTTCTTTGGTTTCACTGCAGAGCTCGGAGAGCCCGAATCCTTCCTTTTCCTATTCTTCTTTTCCCCCGATACAACCTCAAGCTGCCCCGAAGTGGAGGCATCTACAGACAAGGACGCATCCTCGTTTCCTTCTAAAGGCCTAAATTCAGTGGTCTTAGATAAACCTGCAAAAAGAAAAGAGAAGGAATGAGAATGGGTATGATGCAAGTTAGAAAGCCTAATGTTACCTATTCAGGGGCGGACCTTACCATGAGAACAGGCTTCCCGTCGGCCCTTCGAGAGTCCGCTCCATGTGCACTCAAAGTATGACATCTGAGTACAGATGCCCTCGATTCACTCCTTTAGCCGGGAAACCGCATTCAAAACCCGGGCAACGGCTGCACAATCACAAGCATAAATTAGAGAAGAGAAATTGAAGGAAAAGAATTTTAGCATTTAAAGAGAGATCGCACTTACGAGACGCATTCTACTTCTTGGGGAATGGCATGTATTCCGGGGGAATCAAATTCTTGGTCTTCAC
The DNA here is from genome assembly GCF_001879085.1 of Nicotiana attenuata. Lineage (NCBI taxonomy): Eukaryota > Viridiplantae > Streptophyta > Magnoliopsida > Solanales > Solanaceae > Nicotiana > Nicotiana attenuata. The sequence goes on from NC_031997.1 coordinate 27,950,829, forward strand.
TTGCACAAAGCGGCATTTCTAGCCCCGGTCTCGATCTTCATAGATGCTCGAGAAAGGGGCCTTGCTCTCCTGGAAAGTAAGATTAATCAGTCCCCCTCAAAACATCAGAGGACTGTACAATCGAAGCAAGTGGTCGATCATGATTTGACGAAATGTGGTCTTGTTCATGAAGTAGCACAGGAGGGTAACAATCCTCCACAACAATGGGTGGAGTTTCCCGAGGCACACCTCGTACCTCTTGCAAAAATTTAGAACAACCGGGTCCACTAGACTGAACGTTAAGGGGTAAGTGTAAGCACTTAAGTACCTCTCCACGTGGGTAATAACGGAGTCCTTAGGCCCAGGGACTACTACGTCCTTAACCTCCCAGTTGCAGTCTTTTCAATCTATTGGAAGGACGTCTTCGGTCACGGAACATATGTACCTCGAGACTCATTCACCTCGATTCTGTTTGCGCGAAGGTTTCTCGACTTTAAAGTCATCTGCAATTGAGCAGCCCCCGAGAATGAACGTTGTCAGGTAGATCGGAGGCCGGTTCGTAAACGACCACAACAAGGGAGGTCGTTTCGAGGGAAACCACTCCAGATGTAACCGCTTCAGTGACAGTGGCTAGTTTAGAAGACGAAGAGGCAACTTGTTGGGGGACGATTTTTGATGTTTTGACCATTGTCATTTAAGAGGGTGTTTAAAAGTTTGAGGAAAGAGTAAAGAGTTTTGGAAAAACGGATTTGAAGATGAAGAAAAAAGGGTGCAGATTCAGAGAAGATCTGAGTGGGAACTTGATAATTACTGAGAAATCTTGAAGAAAAGAGGTAAAGATATGAAAGTATTAAGAATGTTAGTAATAGCTTTGAAACTCGAAGGTAGAAGCTTGGTCTAACGATGAAAAATGAACAAAGAGTGGAAGCTTTTATAGAGATTTCATGTCGCTCTGTGGCTGACATGTGTTCGAAGTCAGAACGACACGACTGACGAGATATTTTGGCTTTTTTGTCATTTCTGTTACGGCGTATTGAAGTAGGAATTGAAAGGCATCTGTAATTTCCCATCGTTTCGGTAAACCTACTCTCTAAGAAATGAGGGGACTATCAATATATGGGTAAAATTGAGCCCGTCGAACATCTCGGTTTTCGGGTAAGACAAACAGGACTGGAACGTGATCGTAAGGAATCGAAATCTGCGTGAAGAGCCTCTCATATCAGGGATCGAGCAAAGCACGCGCCCTCGGAAGCATCGGGACCATGTCTCCTGGGTCCGATTCAAATCCCTAAACTTCGGAGAGCATTACCAAATAACCGAACACGACTAACAAAGGGTAGTGACATCCATGCCCAACCGGATGTCATGGCATAAATCTCGGACCGTATCAGCAATGAATTAGTGATTAGCATAAAGAAAGATTTTTATCCTTTTTAAAATTGTACTTAGGGTGAAACTACCCTACTATATAAAAGGGAAACTAACTGTTCATTAGACATATTGTAACATGCGGATCAAAGAAATATATTCTTATTCTCTCTATCATTCAAAGTTCTTATTTTTGTTCATCAGTTCTTCATTAGTGTGAGCTCGGGATCGAAGGCAGACACTTCGTTAAGCCATTACTGAGTCCGAAATCACTCTCATTACTGGTTTGGCAATTTGTTACGTCTTTTATCTTTTAATCTTGTGCCATTAATTATTTATATCGAATTAATCCGCATATCCTTAAAACCACATATAAATTCAATTGTTATCCTGTTTTTTAGGGTAAACAAAATATATGTAAAACTTCATTATTGGGGTGCTAGTGAAAGACGAAATGAAAGGGGAAGCGAAGGTATTAGGGGAGGGTAGTGAGGTGGCATGCCATGTGGCATTCATCTCATCCAAATGTTATGCCACATGGCATGTTGTTGGTCATGGGGGAATGGTCAACTGCCGGGGAAATCTTTAACAACTTTGTTGAAGGCAAGGATATTTTTGTTCGCATAGTATAATCTATCTATAAAGAATAGAAAAGGCAAAACAATATTAATATGCCAAGTGGCACAACCACAATTCAACATGTGTTAAATTTTAGGACAAACCTCCAATACATTTGAAAATTCAAAAATAATTTAAATTTTTTAATCATTCCCACTTAGCTACAACATGACTCCCACGTTGGATTCAACAAAATTTTGGGCAGCTTTTATAATTATTTACTAAACCTTCAAATAAAAAAATAATTAGCCCAAGGACAAATCATCAAATTTACTTTTTCAGACGTTGCGAGAATGTAGTGAAATACAACAACAAGAACAAACCCAGTTTGATCCCAACATATAGGGTCTGGGAGGGTAGTCTGTACGCAGACCATACCCCTACCTAATTCAGGTAGAGAGGCTGTTTCCAATAAACCTTCGGCTAAGGAAGGGCAAGAAGAAAAAGAGGGAAGCAAGGAAGGAAAACAGTATCCAATAATAGCAACACGGAATACAGTACCTGAGGCGAACAAAACCATATGTAGTAATGAAAAGCAAAGAATATGAACGGAAATTCATGCTACTAAACCTATTCGTGAACTCTATAAACTACCTACTAACCTTCTACCTTAATCCTCGACCTCCACACCCTCCTATCAAGTGTCATGTCCTCAGTTAGCTGAAGCAGCGCCATGTCCTGCCTAATCACTTCTCCCCAGTACTTCTTAGGCCTACCTCGAGCCCTCCTCAAACTCTCCATGGTCAACCTCTCACACCTCCTAACAGGGGCATCAATGCTTCTTCTCCTACCATGTCCGAACCATCTCAGCCGTCACTCCCGCATCTTGTCCTCCACGGAGGCTACTCCCACTCTGTCCCGGATAGCTTCATTCCTAATTCTATCTCTCCTAGTACACCCACACATCCATCTCAACATCCTCATCTCTGCTACTCTCATCTTCTGCACCTAGGAGTTCTTGACTCGCCAACACTCAGCCCCATACAGCTTAGCGGGTCGAACCACCACTCGATAAAATTTACCCGTAAGTCTTAACGGCACATTCTTATCACATAGAACATCGGAAGCGAGCCTCCACTTCATCCACCCCGCTCCGATGCGATGTGTGACATCTTCATCAATCTCCCCGTTACCCTGGATAATAGACCCGAGATACTTAAAACTCGCTCTCTTGGAGATAAGTTGAGCATCAAGCTTAACCTCTACGTCTGCATCATGGGTCTCACTAAATTTGCACTCCAAGTATTCTGTCTTGGTTCTACTTAGTCTGAAACCTTTAGCCTCCAAGGTTTATCTCCAAACCTCCAACCTCGCGTTAACTCCGCTATGTGTCTCGTCTATCAACACTATATCATAAGCAAATAGCATGCACCAAGGAACCTCCCCTTGGATGTGACGTGACAGTACATCCATCGCCAAGGCATACAAAAATAGGCTAAGAGCCGATCCCTGGTGCAACCCCATCACCACAGGGAAATGGTCCGAGTCACCACCCACAGTCCTCACCCGAGTCTTAGCATCATCATACATATCCTTAATCACCCTAATGTACGCTATCGGAACACCGCTAACCTCCAAACACCTCCACAGGACCTCCCTCGGAACTTTATCGTATGCCTTCTCAAGGTCAATAAACACCATATGTAAATCCTTCTTCCTTTCTCTGGACTGCTCCACTAATCTCCTTACCAGATGAATCGTTTTCGTAGTCGAACGCCCCAGCATGAATCCAAACTGATTCTCGGAAATAGACACGCACCTCCTCACCCTGGCCTCCACCACTCTCTCCCAAACCTTCATAGTGTGACTCAATAACTTGATACCTCTATAATTGTTGAAATTTTGGATATCACCCTTGTTCTTGTAAAGCGGAACCATTGTACTCCACCTCTATTCTTCGGGCATCTTCTTTGCCTTAAAAATAACATTAAACAGCCTAGTGAGCCACTCCAAACCTGCCTGCCCCGCGCTCTTCCAGAATTCCACTGGGATTTCGTCTGGCCCCGCTGCTCTACCCCTGCACATCATACGCATCGCACTTTCCACCTTCTCTACCGTAATCCGCCTACAGTACCCAAAATCCCGCCGACACTCGGAGTGCTCCAACTCACCCAGCACAATGCATCTATCCCCCTCCTCATTCAACAGTTTATGGAAGTATGTATGCCATCTTCTCCTAATGAGTGCCTCGTCCATCAACACTTTACCATCCTCGTCCTTGATGCACTTGACTTGGTCTAAGTCACGGGCTTTCCTCTCCCTCACCTTGGCCAACCGGTACAACCTCTTGTCCCCACCTTTGCCCTCAAGCTCCTCGTACAAGCGAGCAAATGTTGCGTTTTTAGCCATCGTAACTACTAACTTTGCCTCTTTCTTTGCCTTTATGTAACACTCCCGATAAGTCCTTTTTTCCTCCTCGTTTGTACTCTCTACTAGCTTCAAATAAGCAGCTTTCTTAGCTTCCACTTTACCTTGAACCTCTCCATTCCACCACCAGTCCCCTTTATGACCCCCAGTAGAACCCTTCATGACCCCTAAGACCTCTCTAGCAGCTACCCTAATGCAATCTGCATTCATGGACCACATACTAGACGCGTCCCCCATACTCATCCAGGCCCTCATAGCCAACAACTTCTCCCCTAACTCCTGAGCTTTGTCCTTGGTCAAGTTACCCCACTTGATCTTAGGTTGCCTGCACCCCGCCCTCTTCCTCCTACTCCTCTTGATCTCCAGGTCCATAACTAGGAGCCTATGCAGAGTCGAGAGGTGCTCACTCGGGATGACCTTGCATTCAGTGTACAGACCTTTATCGCTTTTCCTGCAGAGAAGGTAATCAATCTGAGTCTTGCCCATTGAATTTCGGAAAGTGACCAGGTGCTCTTCCCTTTTCGGGAAACTCAAGCTAGCTATAACCAATTCAAAGGCTCTAGCAAACTCCAACAGTGAATTACCTCCCTCATTCCTATCCCCAAAACCGTACCCGCCATGCACATCATCATAACCCCTAGAACTAGCCCCAATATGACCATTGAAATCTCTGCCAATGAACAACTTCTCTGTGTGTGGGATACTACGCACCATCTCGTCCAAATCATCCCAAAATTGCTTCTTGACCTCCTGGTTCAAACCTACCTGAGGAGTGTATGCACTAATCACGTTTACAATAAACCCACCAACTACCAACTTAATACTCATCAACCTATCATTTACCCTCTTAACCTCAACCGCGAGCTCACTGAGGTCCCTGTCTACTAGAATACCTACCCCATTCTTGCCCCATGCGCTCCCTGAGTACCATAGTTTAAACCCGTCTACATCTCGTGCCCTAGTACCCCTCCATCTAGTCTCCTGAACACATGCTATGTTGATTTTCCTCTTCTGAAGAATCTTAGCTAACTCTATAGACTTCCCTGTCAACGTCCCAATGTTCCAAGACCCAATTCTCAACCCAAAATAGGTTTTAAAAATTAATACACATACTACTTGATATTGTACTTTTTAAAATTATTTATTAAACCTGAAAATTCAAGAAAATAATAATTACTCCAAGTCTAACCTAGTAAATATATTTTCCCAGACATTGCGAGAATGTAGTGAAATAGTTTTAAAAGATTATTATACATATTTGATTCTATATCTTATCGTCGAAAAGAATACACGATGATAAGCTTAATAGCCTGTTTGGGATTTGTGTTCATTCTCCTTTGAAAATTATATCACCCCAAAATCTCCAATGTTTATAAATTTACCATGTTTGTTGGCAATGGGAGAAATCTATTCGTTCAATTACTTTATTTTTTATAGAACTTGGCAACTACAAAAAAAAAAGCCTTCCTTCCATTGTTGGAATCGGAAATTTGCACAATTTATTTACGAAGAAAAAGAAAAAAAATCATATCTATATATTATTAAAATGAGAGAAAAGCCTTTACATTAAGCTAAGTGGCAGCCTTACAATAGGTTACTTGTTAATTTAGGAGAAAGTTAGTATTAGGTAATAATAATTTTTTTTTATTAAAAATTAGATTATGCATTATGTGTTGTTAATAATTAGTTACTATTTTTGAAATTTGAAATTAAACATACTTAACTATTTCTTTTACGAAAAAATAATTTTATGTATTGTAAATTATTTATTCTGAAACCTTATCTATTTTGAATTGGGAAGTTGCTAACACATAGTATAACTTCATATATTATATTAAAAGAATGATAGTGAAGCACGAGGTCAAGGTAAGTGCCATATAGAGAACATGCTACTTTGCACTTTAAATGTAAAATTTAACTAGACAATACATTCTTCTCTGTTTCCCTATTTATTTGGTTTCATAGGTCATTATTAATTCACACAAAATAAATGCTATAATAATGAAATAATAACAAGAAACATAGTAAAAATGTAAAAATTAGAACTTTATATTGAAAATAAAATCTATATTTTCTATCAATATTTAATAGGAGAAGCAAAACAAGGATATGATAATAAGTCTCATCACTAGAAAAATTCTAATTTTTAAAACCAAAATATATTTTATAAGAGAGGCAAAACAAAGAGTGAATGATTTGAAAATTTTCAATTTTAAAAAAGCAAAATCTATCTATATCAAACAAGGATAGGGTGACAAGCGTCATCACCAGAAAAATTCCAATTTTAAAAAGCAAAATAAATAAATTATAGGAGAGGCAAAACAATGGATATCGAATGCATTTACATGTTTACAAAATAATATCGTTTACATGCTTCTATATGTATCGTATTTTTTGAGTAATATTTTTTTAATGAAAAATTATATTTAATATTCTCCGCGCACCGCGCGGGTATGTGTCACGACTCAATTTCCCTCCATTGGGTATCGTGATGGCACCTAGTCTTAGGGACTAGGTAAGCCTAACATTTATCGAATAACCGTAATAATAAAGAAAATCTAACAGTCACGATATAGAAATCTTAAAAAAATGTATAATTTCCCAAAACTGATAGTACAAGCCATAAGCTCTACAGATTTTACTACAACTTCTAAATACAACTATTTGGAAATATATAAACAGTGTGAATACAAAAATTGGAAGGTGACTCCGAAGCTTGCGATCGCAGCAACAGGTTTACTGTGCAGCAACGATCCGCACAGCTACTAACGAGCAATTACCTGGATCTGTACAAAAATGTACAGAAGTATTGTATGAGCACACCACAGCGGAGTAAGTATCAAGACTATCCTTGGTGGAGTAGTGACGAGGAACAGTCAAGACACCTACTGGTCTAATAAATTGAACAAGTATAAGTATAGGAACAACATGGCATGATTTCTACATGAAAACTACGCAATATGACTAACAATACAGTAATTATAATAAGAATGGGAAAAACGACAAGTACCAGCGGAATACCATAATAATGACACAAAAGAGTGAGCGAAAACACAACCAAAATCCGATACTACAGATACAGTAAGGACAAATAGCAACTTGGTAACTACAACAGCTTTCACATTTGATTTTAGTCAACAACCTTCACGAAGTATCGAACCTCGGATAAATTACAACTCGCGGGTCTCAATACCTGAACCCTAACACTTGGCATCCTGTGCCCTCATCTCACCTCATAAACATGTTGACAACTCACGTGCCAAATAGAGCCACTCCTACATAGGAGGCAAGTAAACAGGGGTGTGCACCTATACTCAACAATATCAAGAAAACCTCTTATCCAATAAGGGTGTTTAGCCACGTGTATGCTTGTGCAAGTGTCCTAACATAGTTCATACCAGCTAGTAAGCATAAGGAAAAGAATGGACAGCACGTCAAATGTTTTCACAGGAACAGAATCAATGAAAGGCAACAGCTCAGAACACGGTGATAACAACAGGGGATCTCCCAGGATACCGCCGCATAGTCTCAAACATAAATATGTAGTCACAAATTAAATATGCAGTGTTGGGGGATCTCCCGGAATATCGTTCCATAGTCCCAAAGTAAATATGCAGTACAGGGGGATCTCCTGGAATACCATTCTGTAGTTCCAAAGTAAATATGCAGGGGGATCTCCCGGAATACCGTTCCATAGTCCCAAAGTAAATATGTAGGGGGATCTCCCCGAATACCGTTTCGTAGTCCCAAAGTAAATATGCAGCGCAACCAATAGAGATAACAGTTACAGCACGACAGAAACCTCGTGCATCACCACAACAAGTACAACAACAACAATGGCAATAATACAAAGTACGACAAGTAAATCAACTCAAGAACTTTAAATCACAAAGAAACGGTAGAACCAGTTCACAAGGAATAATCACAGTAAAGACTGCTAGGCGTAAAGAAAACAGTTCAGCAAGGGAAAAACAATATGTAGCAACGATCTTACAATATACAATTCAACAGTAAGGAAGCTAACACGAGTCAAATAGTTCCAAATAAAGACAAGTCAACTAAGATATAGGATGTCTAAACTTCTTTTAAGGTTGAGCAATTTCTAGGATGTTCGACAATTCAATTAAGGATAAGCAGCGTAAAAATAATCATAACCTCAATTCAGACTAAACAATTATAAGATGAGATGATGATAATTTCAAATAAAGATAAGCAGTTATGAAAAGATAACATGACAATAGAAGAGGTAAAATATTCAGTTAAGTCAATTAAGAGTCGAATAGGCAATAAGAGTGAATCCTAAAAAGTTAATTCTAATTTAAGCAAGTAGAGGTAAAACCAGTAAATAGGAAATCGGTCATACCAAGAACAACTTCATACATAGTGAATATAAGGACCTAAGAACCCTAAAAGTCCAATTTCCGACAAATAAGTCCGCGCACACACTCGTCACCTCGCGTACACGAACTACAATCAACATAGAAGACTCAAATCCTAAGGGGAAATCCCCACACAAGGTTAAGCAAGATACTTACCTCAAAGAAGATAAACCGATACTCTAAAATGAACTTCTCGGGTGAAATGACCTCCGGACGGCTCAAATATAACCAAAATAACTTCAAAGCACAAATAAAACTTATAAGAAACTATTTCGGATCATAAAGTCTCAATCTTTAACAAAATCCAAAAGTCGACCCCCGAGCCCAGACCTCGGAACCCGACATATTTTACAAAAACCAAATACCCATTCCAATATGAGTTCAACCATACAAAAATTATTCAATTCCGATACAATTTGGTCCCTCAAATCATGATTTTTCATTTTGAAAACTTTCTTCAAAAAACCACCATTTTCCTCAACTCAAAACACAAAGAATCGCTCAAAACCGAGCTCTACAAGTCAAGATATGATAAAAATGGTCTAACCCTCGATTTGGGAATATATTCTGCCTGCCCAGGTATTTATGCATCGCGAACACGGAAGAACAATCGCGTTCGCGGAGAAGGAATATTAAAGTTGCCCAGTTGTACTTTGCGAACGCGACCACACGTTCGCGAACGCGAAGAAGAAACGTGTGATGGCCCAACAACTGCTCTTCGCAAACGCGTGAAGCAGTACGCGAACGCGAAGAGTGCAATGGTCTAAATACGTGAACGCGTGAGACGAACGCGAAAGCGATGAAGGAAAAGACAGACCTTCGTGAATGCGAGAGAATGTATGCGAACGCGAATAAGAAATTTGGGGTGGTCAGCAGAAGCACTTCGCAAACGCGAAACCTTCGCGATCGCGAAGAACAATACCAGAAGACAGATTCAGCAGTTCAAAAATAGGAGGAATTGACCAGTAACCCACCTGGAACACACCCCAGGCCCTCGGGACCCCGTCTAAACACACAAAAGAGTTCAATAACCTAACACGGACTCGCTCGGGGTCTCAGATCATATCAAACAATGCCAAAAAGCAAATTGCGCCAAGAATCGAACTTATGAACTTTCAAATCTTCCAACTTCTAGAACTCGCGTCGAAACCTATCAAACCAACCCAGAATGACGTCAGATTTTGCAAGTAAGTCCCAAATGACAAGACGGAGTTGTTCCAACTCTCGGAATTGCATTTCGACCCCGATAGCACAAAAGTCAACTATGGGTCAAACTTCTCCATCTTCTAAACTTCAACTTTTCCAACTTTCGCCGAAATACCTCAAATTACCCTACGAACCTCCAAATCCAAATCCGGACGCATGCCTAAGTCCAAAATCATCATACGAAGCTGCTGACATCATCCAAAACTCATTCTGGAGCCGTACACTCATAAGTCAAATTCCAGTAAAATTCTCACCGCTGAAGCTTCCAAAACTAGAATCCTTCTTCCAATTCGACTACGAATTATCTGGTAACTGAATTCAACCATGCACGCAAGTCGATACACATATATGAAGCTGTTCAAGACCTTACACCACCAAATGGAGATTAAATACTCGAAACAACCGGTCGGGTCGTTACATCCTCCCCCTCTTAAAACAAATGTTCGTCCTCAACGTGCCAAAATTTGCCTCAAAGTCCTCAAATCACTTAATGCACACTTCCAACATACACTTGTGGGTGATCCCACGTCACCCCAATCAACATAAGCCTGACGACACCATCTCAACTGCAAAATTAGCCTTTCTACCAGCACCGGTAAGCCTTATAGCCAAAATTCTCATCTTCCATCCATTTCTAAAAGATCTGATTCGAAATCCGTATCTAGTATCAGTCTCAACCAGTTGCATCAACTCATGCCTCCACCCATTGAGTACAATCACACAACATGACACATCATATGTAGGTCCACAATGACCTTTCTTATCACAATCTCTGCCCGAAATCAAGTCCAACACCGGCCATTAGCCTCATATTCATTAGGAACCCATTTCAAACCTCCACAACACTGACGATTATACAATAACCACGAAACCACATAACAAAACACCCGAATCAACAAATCACAACTAACACCACCGGGCACACACCCCCAAAGCTAAAACTCAAGAAGCGCTGATAGAAAATGATTAGATATGTAAGAGAAACATATAAGAGAACTACCAAACAAGCCCGACAGGCACAAGTCTCTAACAGCACTATTCTACGAATCAGTATAACAGGGAAAGAATTAAAGCATATGAACAAATCACAAGGATCCCATCCTGATATAATTTCCACCACAGTACACAGCCCGATTCGAACACATCAAATCACATAAAATCACGAGGGTCCCACCCTCAACTCTGAATCACAAGTAGGGTATACATGAAACCAGCTGGAACCTCTCACTATATCAATTCCATCAACAAAATTACAACACGTACTGGCTCCCACATCGGTGGAGCATAAAATCACAGCTCGTAACAAAAAATACTCAGAAATCACATCAAGCCTACCGTAATGGACAACAGGAATTTACTACTAGTTTTATAACTTTCTATAATGAATAGAAACAAATGATAGACACGGATTATCACTCATAGAACCTCCCAACAGGGCAACACATAAGCAGAGTGCTAATCATGAAACGCACCCATAAGTGGAGAACCAAATAGGGGAACTCACCCCGATAAGCACAGTTGTAATGAAATATGGATGGTGCTCCTCTATAACAAACCAAAAGCATACCTAAATGACATCATCTGGCACAGCGGCCTCAAGCCTACTATATGAAACACATGAACGGACTGGGCCCCCCCCCCCCCCCCTCTTGGGGGCCCTCTGCTCACCTGAATACCTCGCTGTGACACATATGTCCGAAGTCTGGGACAATCTCTCACCATGTGGCTAGCATCTCCATGCTCAAAGCAACCTCGCTGCTGACGTGGTTGTAGGAGCTGTGCGGTATGGGTACTCTGAGACCCATGAACACCTGAACCACTGTGCGAAGCCTGAAGCGCAAACTGAACTGGCTGACCCACAAAACCTCTAGCATGTCGCACCGTGCCTCCAAAATAAGGACCAGCAGATCTCTCCGGTTTACGAGGCCTCCTCGCCTCCCTGTACTCTCTCTCCTGATCTCGCATGTCCTCTCGCTCCTAGTCTTACATGCCCTCTAACCGGCGAGCGATCCCTACCACCTGCTAAAACGAAACATCTGACTCCAACTCCCTAGCCATGTTGAACCGAATATCATGCCTGAGCCCCTCAATGAATCTACGGACTCGCTCTCTAACTCTAGCGACCAAGGCAGGTGCATGTCTAGCCAAATTATTGAATCTGACGGCATACTCTAATACTGACATAGTGCCCTGGCGCAGCTGCTCAAACTCCACGCGCCATGTATCCCGAAAGGACTGACGTACAAACTCTCTCAAAACCATCTCTAAAAACTGAAACCGTGTAAGTGAAGCTGCATCGGCCGGGCTACCCAACTCATATGCCCGCCACCACTGATAAGCCGCTCCCTGAAGCTAAAACATAGTAAAAGCAACCCCACTTATCTCAACGATACCCATAGTGCAGGGAATGCCATGGCACTCCTCTATAAAACCCTGTGCTCTCTGAAGCCAAACCACTAAATGTAAGAGGGTCATATTTCTTAAACCTTACAAATCTAAGTTGCCCTTCCTCAGATGCTGCTGCCCTGACCATGGGCTGAACTAGAACCATAGGCTGTATTGCCATAACACCTGGAACCTAACCAACGTGAACTCGCTGCTCTAGAGTGTGGGCGCGCGAGAGTCTGAGTCTCTTCCCCGGTCTGTGAAGTAACTAGTGCAATCTGAATTAACCCCGCCTGAGCCAATGTACCAAACATGCTCAGGAACTGTGCTAAAGTCTCCTGAAGTCCGGGGGTAACAGCAGGCGCCTCCGGTACCTGCCCCTCAACTAGAGCTAATGGCGGCTCCTCAACTGCTGCTCTGGTAGATACTCTAGCTGTGGCACGTACTCCTCGTCGACCTCTGCCTCTACCTCTAGCGACATCTGCTCCGGGAGCAACGTCATCGATAACAGCAGCTCTTGTCCTCACCATCTGTGAGAGAATGGGATGATAAAAGATCAAATTCTGGGATCTATAAGCTCGCATGATAGGAATTAAAGAACTATGATTGTCCTAATAGTTCCGTAGCATCTTGAAGATAAGAACAGATATCTCCATAATGATCCGTAAGACTCTACTAAACTCGCTTATGACTCGTAGCACCTATGGACCTAGAGCTCTGATACAACTTGTCCCGACCCAATTTCCCCTTCGTTGGGTATCGTGATGGCACCTAGTCTTAGGGACTAGGTAAGCCCAACATTTACCGAATAATAACAATAATAAAGAAAATCTAACAGTCTCGATATAGAAATCTTTACAAAATATACCATTTCCAAAAATCGGTAGTACAAGTCATAAGATCTACAGAGTTTACTATAACTTCTAAATACAACTGTTTGGAAATACATAAATAGTTTGAATACAAAAATAGGAAGGTGATTCCGAAGCATGCGAACGTAGAAATAGGTTTGCCGTGAGTCTCCACAGCAATGATCTGCACAGCTACTAATGAGTAATTACCTGGATCTGTACAAAAATGTACAGAAGTATAGTATGAGCACACCACAGTAGTGTCCAGTAAGTATCAAGACTAACCTCGGTGGAGTAGTGACGTGGAACAGTCAAGACACCTACTGGTCTAATAAATTGAATAAGTACAAGTATAGGAACAAAAATGCATGATTTCTACATGAAAACTATGCAATATGACTAACAATACAGTACTTATAACAAGAACGGGGGAAAACGACAAGTACCAGTGGAATACCATAATAATGACACAGAAGAGTGAGCGGAAACACCACCTAAATCCGAAACCACAGATACAGCAAGGAAAAATAGCAACTACGACAGCTTTCACATTTGATTTTAGTCAACAACCTTCACGAAGTATCGAACATCGGATAAATTACAACACACGGTTCTCAATACCTGAACCCTAACACTTGGAATCTTGTGCCCTCATCACACCTCATAATCATGCTGACAACTCACGGGCCAAATAGAGCCACTCTCACATAAGAGGCAAGTAAACAAGGGTGTGCACCTATACTCAACAATATCAAGAAAACCTCTTATCCGATAAGGGTGCTTAGCCACGTGTATGCTTCTGCAAGTGTCCTAACATAGTTCATACCAGCTAGTAAGCATACGAAAAAGAACAGACAGCACGTCGAATGTTTACACAGGAATAGAATCAATTATAGGCAACAACTCAAAACATAATGATAACAAAAGGGGATCTCCTAGGATACCGTCTCGTAGTCCCAAACATAAATATGCAGGGGGATCTCCCGGAATAACGTTCCGTAGTCCCAAAGTAAATACGCAGTGTTGGGGGATCTCCTGGAATACTGTTCTGTAGTCCCAAAGTTAATATGCAGTACAGGAGGACCAAATTGAAGATCTACGAGTCTAGTTTCTAACGTATTTATTTGTTTGTCGATACAACATCGTATTAGAGAGATATTTGCGTTTTTGCAAGACTGCGCAAGAAGCTCCCATGGGACCCACAAAGTCGATGTAAAACTTCAACTTGTATTTAAGTTCATTCTAAATCGTTTTAACTCATTTTTCTCGTCTAAAACAGTTCCTAAACCCTGCTAAATGCTCTCCAATGGTTCCTCCTTGATTCTAGGGTGAAAACCTAAGATAAAAACAAGAATCCAACTATAGAAACCCCGTGGTGCTTGCTAGATCATAGTTCTTCATCTTGTGGTTGTTTTGGAGGGTTGTTCAAAGTGAAGTAACCTCAGGTATCATGTTTTTCTTGTTGATTATAGTAATAATCAGTCTTTCTTCATATATATTATATTTTTAAGGCAAACTACAAGTTTTTACATACCAACTTGAACTCCTAAAGTTGATTCAAGAAGAGAATATAACACCTATAGTGTTATGGTGTCATTGAGGATAATTGTGGGCTCTATTTGGATGAAATTTCAAGTTGTTGCTACTTTCTAAGGTGAGTATAACATCCTAGTAATTTTGCTTAATCTTGCTTGTATGTTGGTTAAGTTATTAGGATGACAAACTACAAGATAATACTTGGATTAGCTTGAGATGTTGTTCTTGATGGATTGATTAGAAAGTTGCTCTTATGAACTTTAAGTGGCTGGAAATTATGGAAAATAAGTTGGCTATGATATTTGTTTACCGTGAAAATGGTAATAACAATTAAATTTACTGATGGGATTCTAAAAATACGTGATCTATTTTTATGTTGGTTGTTAACCAGATGATGCTACGTATATGAAGTTTAGAGACGAAGTACGAGCTAAAAATGAGGTGATAATCAAACCGAGAGACTGACAATCGAGGCCTCGAGCTTGTCGATATGAGGGCCTCGGGGCCAATTCGGTGGCTCGATAATGAGCTATCGGGGGCGATCAGGGTATGACTAACAGTTATGTCGAAATTAATAAAAGCTCTTTATCGCCAATAATAAGCAATAAATGATGAACAAGTATGAAGATAATAAATGAAAGCAATGATAACAAGAAAGTATGTTAGAAAGTAGAGAGAATTTTCTTCATATATTCGTGTGGAGTAACTGGAGCAACAGAGAGTACAATAATGACAAGGATCCCCTTTATATAGGAGGGGAAAATCCAACATAATACAAAATGCATTAAGTAAAAAGATACGGAGATGGGACAGCTGAATGACGCCCTGATTTAGGTTCAGAGTAGCCCGCTAGGCTGTGTCAACCTTAGCTGCGTGTCTTGGGAAACTGCCGCGATTATTACTGTCCTGGGGTCGAGCCTTGTCGACCCTCGAGGAGAGACACTCGGCCGCGGCCTCGAGCCTTCGCGGTGGTTCTGCGGCCTCGAGCCTTCGAGGTGATCTTCCGAGTGCCTTCGTGATGAGAAATTGGACTCTCTGATTTCACCGTATACAGATAGTCCCCACGTTTCTTAGAGAGGAGCGACAAGAAACAATTTTGACATCTGACTCTTCGAACTTCCCGTGATATTACTGTACCGACGATATCGACCTATGACGTAATCCTTTGCGATAACCGGGGCGCCCCATGGACTTGTCTTTTCCAGATGTACGCGGTGAAATCAGAGGGCCTAATTTTCCACTAATAAGCCATCTCGGAGAAGTGCCTCGAGACCCCGAGGACATGAAGCCACAGCTTAGTCCTCTCCGTCGGGGCTGGTCAAGTCCCGATTCGAGGCCAGGCAGACGCCGAGCCCAGGACAAAGAGAGGAAGCTCCCAAGACACGCGGTTGAGTCTGACAAGGCCGGCCTATCCAGAGCCTACGCTGAGGCATCACGTCAAGCCATACCATCTCCGTATTTTGTAATTAAATATACATGTATTTGCAACTGAGGTCCCCGCCTATATAAGGGGGACTCACCCCACCTTGTAATGGACGAATGTTGCTCCACTTCTCCAATAAGCAATAATATCTCTNGTACGTACCTACCGTACCTAGTACGTACGTACGTACGTCGTACGTACTACTACTACTACTACGTATACGTATACTCTCTCTCTCTCTCTCTCTCTCTCTCTCTCTCTCTCTCTCTCTCTCTCTTTCTTCTAAGTTAATTGTGTTCTTCGACCCCGAGGTCGCCCTAGCATTTTATTTTTCTTCGTTTGTTCTTCGTTATTTAGCTCAAGATTGATGGTATAAAGCCTTGTTTACACATACTTATCTATTATCCCCTTCCCGACTGCCCTCGATAAGATTACCTGCAATAGGCCCGAGGTAGGCTCGAGGCCTGGCCCTGAGGTATCTACTGGCTTTTTCTAAGCCCGGGAGCGCCCCCTTACTGGTTCGATTGTTATTTTGGCTAGCTTGATCTTTACCGTCATACTCCATAGTTAACACTAATCACCCTTCCAAAATAGCTCGGGAATAGATCACGTACTTTTAGAATCCCATTTATAAATTTAATTATTGTTACCATTTTTACGATAAACACCAGAGTTATCCACTGCACCGCCATCCTTTATTCTTCAGAACAATAATATCGTCGTCAGTCCATTTTTCAAAAATACATTGATTGTTCCTGCCGATACGTCTTCTAAGAACATCGATGGGGCTGTCGATTGCGCTGCCATCCCCTATAAAAGGGGACCTCATGAAACTATTTCTTTATACAAGTGTCCTCAGATTAGTCTTTTGGCCTTCTCTTCTCCTTATCCCTATCCATTGTTATTATTCATGTTTGACCCCTACGGTCTTAGGGCCGTATGGCGGCGTTCTCATCAGTCATGTCACGGCCCTCTCCTAGGGCTTTCTCTTGTCGAGCGAGATTGCACCGATTTGTTGTTGTTGTTGTTACTGTCGTTGCTGGCTCGAGGTGGTGAGACAGGGAAGCCGATCTCTTCTATTTTGGGAAGATGTTTGGACTATACACTGCTCACGAGGGTGGTCGGACTATACACCGCTGCTCACCTTCCTACCCCGACCTGGTGCACTACACTCTCTTTGATTTCCTTGGGGTGAAGTGGAATCTTTGGTCGGTATCTTGCACGGAACAATGTCCCAAGAAGTGGACTTGAAGTAGCCGTGCAAGTAAGGCTGACGTCTACCGATCTTTCTACCGGGCCGGGCTATGATGTTTTTTCATCCCTTTCTGTTCCTCCCACTTTCTTCTTCTCCATCTGCTTCTTTGAAGTAATACTTTGGGGGATCAAGATGAAACAGTTGAGGAAGCGGTGCTTGAGTATACTGCCGCCGAGGATGCTCTCTGGAGAATAGGCTAGGCTCTTGGCTTCTGTTATACGTATGTCTTTTCACTCCTTTGTTTTTGTGTAAGGACCCCTCGTGGGGTTTTGTAACCATGTGTAAGGACCCATCGTGGGCTGTTGTAATCGAATGTTCATGAATACAAAAATGCTTCTTTGATTCTGTCTTTGGTGCTTGCTGTTTTTCCTTTTATTTGTGCTTACGGAAACCTTGAATGCATGATCCTAGCGGTCGTTGTCGAGGTAGAGCCCAAGTGGGAGTGTATTTCTCTGACCCTTGGTTGTTTAGTACGGCCCCCGACGGAGCCATTTTCCTTTCCTCGAATCAAACCCGGATCGTGTCGAATAAAGACAACGCCTCAAACCTTCAGACTTTCGAGAACAATTTTACGCCTTGAAATATTCTTTCGAGGGAAATTAGCTCGGTATAGGGTCTGCCTTTGAGCTCTCGAGGGCAGTCTCCAAGCGGGGTTCGTTCAAACTTGAGCCACACGGAAACTCTCTTTGAACTTAACATAGATAGCCCTAAGACGTTGTAGGTAGATCACAAACGATGTTTTATTAGAACTCTGATGGTATCCCTTGGTCAATCCCATATGGGTTGAGTTCAAATGTTTATTTCTTTGGATTTTAACTTCTCCTTGGTGGAGATCCTCGAGGTTGGGTACCAACTCGGGGTTGGCGATAATATTGTCGGCTACCTGGAGCCCAACTTTTCTCTGATGGAGGTCATCGAGGTCGGGTACCACCTCGGGACTGGCGAAGATGTCGTTGGCTTCCTAGAGCCTAAATTTTCTTTGATGGAGGTCCTCGAGGTCGGGTACACCTCGGTACTGCAAAGATGTCGTTGGCTTCCTGAAGCCTGACTTCTTATTGGTGGAGATCAACGAGGTCGAGTACCACCTGGGGGTTGGCGATGATGCCGTTGGCCTTTTAGGAAGGCGGGTCGTCGTCGCTTTTCCCTTATATAGGGTTGTTCAAACACCTTTGGAGATCCCACTTTTTCAAGCGGTTACTTTTCCTTTTCTATGTTGAACCTTTTGTTATTTTAGTGCTGACGTACTTGCACAAATACCTGCTCTAGCTTTCCGATTTTGCCACCTCCATGACCACTACATCAGGGTCTGTTCGGCAGAAAGGGGAGAATGCCGCCTCCGATATTCAGGACCAACGAGAGTGTACCTCGAAGATTGCTTCTTTGATAAGAGAAGAACACCTTGGGTTAGTGAGAAAAGACTGTGGCTGGGGGGAGAAAGCACTGTTGCGGATACTTTCCCTAGGTGAGGGCATCACGGATCGTATCGATGGATTCTTGAATGTGTACACGTATCCCATCACACTGGGCCCCCTTGATAGGGTTGTGCTAGATTTCTATTTGAAGTATCGGGTTATTTTGGTGCAGATCCATCCGTTATTTTTATGGATAGTGTTGACGATGAGATTTTTTACGGAGAAGGCGGGGCTTGACTTCACGCTCAATCATCTCATCACGCTGTACCGTCCCTTTCATCATCGAGGCCTGTTAACCTCGCGATGCCGGTTGACCACGCCCTTTGTCATCGATGATGAGGAGGATGGGGATCGAGAGTGGATGAGTCGATTCGTCCGAGTCCGAACGGCTGCCATCATCCCTATGGAATTTATGCCATTCCCTGAAGAATGGAATTATACACGTAAGTGGCACATTCCCTACCTTCTCAGTTTTGCTTGTGGCGAAGGCTAACATCGTGATCGTGCCATCTTTTATTCTTCTGCAGCAATTGCATAGGCGCCAGGTAACGTTCTCGATCTGTCGGATTGGGTTCGGAAGTTGCGACCCACTCAACTTGTGACGAGCACAGGTGGCGAGCTGTGTCCCGGGGCAGATGGGAAGCAAAACCTCATGGTGAGTGTTATGCTATTTTTTCCTGTCCTTTCCTTCATTTGGGGAGGCAATTTCCCTTCCTGTATGTTAATCTTGTTGTTGTAGGAATCGGAGAGCCTTTCGAGGCGAGGCCGCGCTCCATTGAGGAGGGGGAAGGGTCGCTAGCCTCCGGGCTAAGGAACGACAACAATAAGCGGGAGATGCCTTTACAAGGTGATGGCGCTCAAAGCAGGCTGGACCCGGGTTCCGGGACGGAAGCATAATCCGAGCCTGTCGTGCCCGTGGTCCCCGGTTCTTAAAATGTAGTTTCTCCGTTGCCACAGCCTTCTTATTCTGCTGACTGTGCTTCGGGGGATACTAGAGACTCGGGGTTGTCCATTCCGGGCGACCGAGTCTCGACCGGAGTCAACTCATTTAGACCCGAGGGAGCTAGGTTAATGGATGCATGTTCGGCCTTCGAGGAAGCCTAGCGGCTTCACTTCGTGGTTAGATTTGACATAGGCCCTTTAAATTTTGCGCCTTACCTTTCTTATTGGGTTTCCTTTTGCAAGCCTTTGACAGACTTAATTCCGAGCTACTTCATCGTGAAGCTCGGCTACGGAAAGCTCTAGATGAGGAGAAATCCCTTAGGCTCCTTTGCGATGAAAAGGAAGCCGAGCTAGAACATTTGCGGTATGAGGCGAGCCGGAGCTTGAATTACGAGAGCTTTTTGGAGGAGCAGGTAACTTTCCGGCCTGGGTGAGTATGCGCCCCGCCTCCTGGCTTCTAAGGCTAATACTTCATTTATTTTAATTGCAGAAAAGGGCGGAGGCCCTGGAGAGTCTTTGGGATGAAGCCGGTCGAGCCGAGAGTGAACGTGATGAGTTAAGAGCTCTGGAAGAGGTTCAGGCTTTAGAGGAGAGGGATACCCTGGCTGAAGTCCAGACCTCGAGGCCCAACTCCGCTTAGCCCGTGACAATACTTCGGCTCAAGCGGACGCCATTGCGAAGCTCGAATCCGAGCATTCGAAGGTGAGGGCCGAGATCGTTGATGCTCGAGCTGAAGCTATAATGAGCCAAACTAAGGCTGACCAGGAGATGGTGATCCACTTAAAGGATGTTGCTGATGCTCAAGCTGAGTTGAGAAGGATCCTCGATAGTGGGGGGAGGATTAAAGAATATGCTCGCTGCAAGTCTCGAAGGAAGACTCTCGAGGAGATCTGTGCTAGGGGATTTTTTCTCTCGGAAGAGTTAGCGCGAGCGAGGGCAGACGAGCGTGATGCTCGGTCACTTCTATCTGACATTGGGGAAAGCGAAGATGAGGCCATCGGGTCGTAGCTTCCAAGGGGAGCGTAGATTTTTGCCATCTGTATGTAGTGTTTTCAAAGCATGGTTGTAGATGGAGATTGTGTTTTTCGTATATGTGTATAATGAAACCCTTGCGGCTTTATTTCTTCCGTATCTCTTTCTGTCTCGAATTTGGCCGGGCGAACTGGTCTTTGATTTGGTAGGAATCCATAGATTCGTGATATGGCCCTGGGGCTCATTATGCTTGCGATAATGGCTCTTTAAGCCTCGGGTCGAAGTGACCACTCAGTGTAAGCTGGCATTTGAGCTCCTATGCTTTTTGCCCTGGGGCATTTTTAGGTAACTATTTTGGGTTCAATCTCCAAATCGGGTTGCGATTCAAGCTCATTCGACCTTCAAGTTTTCAAATTCGCACGGGCAGGCGACAATGGCTCTTACGCCTTCAGTCGAAGCGACCTTTTATGTGGGCTTTATTTTCCCCTCGTAAAGGACTTTTGCGATGATTTTTGCCTGACTCTTCGACTGTTCGAGAAGAACCTCTATTACGAGCCATTTTGTGGCGATGATCGAGCACCTCGGGAGGTTTGGCTCGGAGGCTGAGTAGCTCGAAGCCTGTGATTTAAAGCTGACATGGTCGAAGCTTTTTTGTCTATGCCGAGGGTAGCCTATTTAATCGGTTCTTTTCGACGTAGATTCGAAGTAATTGAAGGCCTGTTATTTTGTAGCGACAGTCAGGCGTCCCCGAGTCGCGTTAGTCTGGCTGGTACAGCCTTATGACCGTAGTCATTTGTGCTTGGCCGGAGCCATTTTTTATCCCAAGTGAAGTAGTTTGGGCGTCTATATCGAGGATATTTCTTTTTAGGGATCTTACAAGTTCGATATATAGCCTAAACTTTGGGAGCGGGTTTATGCCTTTAGCAAGGTCTTACAAAAATTTCATGCCGTCGAGGTCTTACAGATTTGAGATACTTCCTACAAGTATGGTTCATGCCTTGCCTGAGGTCTTACAGATGTTGCCACTTGGTACAAGTGTGATTCATGCCTTGCTTGAGGTCTTATAGATGTTGTTGTTGCCTTTTGTAGGTCTTACTAGACCGAGTCTTACCGCTCGGGGTCTTACGGCCTTGGGCTTTTTTAATGAATGGTGCTTGGCGACAGTCCCCGAGTTAACGACGGCATCCTGGCTCGGAAGCCGTTTACTTGTAAGCTTGGTGTTGCCTCATTGAGGGCTTACGACTTTGGCGATTCCGACCCTGAGGTCATACGATTTTTGAGATTTTGATGCCAGTCCCCGAGTGTTCGGGGAACTCTCGGCCTTGGAGTCATTTTGTTGTTTTTATGTTGCCTCGTTGAGGGCTTATGAGCTTGGAGTCCCGACCCGGAGGTCGTCCAGAGATAGATTTGTCGACGCCAGTCCCCGGGTGTTCGGGATGCTTTGACGGAGGAATAATTTTTTGCGAAAATGTTGAGCTTCTTTTGGAGTGTGAAATGCTCCAAAAAAGAGTATTCTTCGATTACTTGGTACAAGTATACATGTTCACGCCGTTGGGGGCCTGGCTATACGGACACGGCTCGCTCGACCGCTAGGCCCGGTACATCATTTTCCTATAGGGACCCCATTTGGCGTTTCTTGGTTTTTCCGATGAACGGCCTTCCGGGGGGATGCCCCACAGTGTTCGAGGTTAAGTGCAAAAGAAGCCTTGAATACTTGTTGAGTCTTCCTTAGGTAGCATATGGATGTTGCCTCGTTAAAAACCTTGCCGGTAAAAACCCTTGCCGGGATAAAAACTCGATCGAAGGAAAAGAGTGCAACGGATGCTTTAAAACCTTAAGGTCTTCGAGCTGGATTAGCGTCTTGGCTGCTTCGATCGGGCACCTGCACAAGGGTTAGTGCAAAATATAAAATGAAAAGGGAGATGGTGATACCTTAGCGTGGGATGTGCTCCGGCGGTGTTATGAGGTTCGATATACCTCAGTCGCTCGCAATGAGGACGCGGTACGGTCCTCTATTTTTTTCAATCGGCCTTAGCCGAAGATGTAATTTGATTATCCTTTGGTTCTTTCGCGGGCGGAGTTATCGGTGTTGGTGTCACATCGTGCACGACAAACATTTCCCTCGCTGCATGCTGTTCCCCGTAGACGGTTTTAATCCCATCCTTTGTCGGGAATTTCATCGTTTGGTGGAGGGTGGATGGTACTGCTCTCATGCAGTGTATCCATGGTCTCCCAAAAAAGGCGTTGTACCTCATGTCTCCTTCGATGACATGAAATTTGACATTCTAGGTCATGCCGGCCACATTGACCGGGAGGGTGATTTCTCTTTTTGTCGTTTCGCTTGCCATGTTGAATCCATTGAGGATTCGAGTGGCGGGCAAAATTTGGTCAAGTAGTCCGAGCCGCTCTATTACCCTCGACCTGATAATGTTGGCCGAGTTACCTGGATCCACGAGTACACGTTTTACTTGAAATGTATTTACAAAGAAAGAGATTACCAGTGCGTCGTTGTGAGGTTGAGATAAGGTCTCAGTGTCCTCTTCGCTGAACGTGAGGGCGTCCTCGAGTATGTACCCCCGGGATCGCTTTTCTCTAGTGATGGATATTTTTATCCTTCTCATCAGGGTTCTTGCGGGGCGTCAACGCCTCCCAATATCATGTGGATGACATGTTACGGCTCGTTCGATTCGTTCTTCTTGGTCGCCTCTCTTTCTCGAAAATGGTTCTTGGCCCGATCACTTAGGAATTCCCGGACATGACCCTTGTTGAGTAGTCTGGCTACTTCCTCTCGGAGCTGGTGGCAATCCTCGGTCCTGTGGCCATGTGTGTTGTGAAATTCACATATTATGTTATGATTCCTTTGTGAAGGATCTGATTGCACAGGCCTGGGCCACTTGGCGTCTTTTATTCTGCTGAGCACGAAGACAATATCCGATATATCGACGTTGAAGTTGTACTTTGACAGGCGAGGCGCCTCTGCTGGTCCTGTGTTACTCTCGAATCCGGCTCTGTTGATGAGTCCCAGAGGATTCTGTCCTCAGTCTATCCTTCGGTCGTTTCGAGGCGGGTTATGCCTTGGGGCGTTCCTTCGGTCTTTGATGTATGGCTGATATCTTTCATCGTTTGGCTTCGGCTCCTTCGCTAGGAGTATGCTTGGGTATACTGAGCCCGAGGGGGCTCCCAGCTAATCGTCCTCAAGCCTAATTTTTGACTGGTATCGGTTATGAACATCCGACCAAGTCACGGTGGGGTACTCGACCAGATTCTCTTTAAGCTGCTTCGAAGCTACCGAGCTTCGCTCGTTCAGACCTTGAGTGAAGGCCTGTACCGCTGATGACGTCCAAATCCACTACTAAAATGTAAATGGACACTGTTGCACGCAATATAATTTACCCAACTATGAGTCGGGGTCAAATCCCACAGAGAACAATATGTAGACGATTAGGAATGTAAGAGAATTGTCATTTGTTATGCAATGCCAAACACTTAGAATTGGTTTTAGAAAATATTTATACCTAAATGCGGAAATGTAAACTAACCTAGAAAGCAAGTAAAATGATCAATGGCCACAAGTATAGATGCATTGGGAATTACACTCAAGTAACGATCCAATGTATTTCACGATTTTATAAAAATAAGCGAGTTTATGTTAATTAGCCTCGGGTAATAATTCTATATTAGCTTCTTCCAAAGACTAACTAGACTTCCTATTTAAATTATCCCTAAAATAATTAAGAGATTAAGCACACCCGGATATGGCTACAAGTAATTCAATCCTATCCCTAGGTAGAATCTAGAGGGTTAAAGCCTCAAGTTCTTGTTAATTAATCTTTCTCAACCTCAAATAATCTTTCCCAAAAGTACTTCGGAGTTAATGGGCGAGTCCTAGGGTTAGCTAATCTCTTTGGAAACATTAAAGAACAATAATAATTAAAGTAACAATAACTCACTTCATAAAAGATAAAAATCATTCAGTACATAAGCACAACAAGGTATTTAATCCACACTTTAAACAAGAATATTTCCATAAACAAAATTCAAGTGTTGGATACAATACTACACACTTAGATATTCAATACAAAGCAAGGAAATGAAGAAATGAACATAAATGGGTAAGAAATTCTCAACCAAAAGCTTCAAATCTTCAAGACCAAAGTGTAAGTGCATAAACCCTAGCTCCCAACCTTGTTCTCTCTAGTCTTTAGAAACTGAAAATAAGCCAAAGATATGCCAAAGATCCGCTAGGTCGAGTATTTGTGTGTTTGGAATTGAGAACATGTGAAATGCCTAAACTGCCCAGGTCTGATGCTCGTTGACCGCATATGCGGAAGCATTCCCGCAGGTGCGTCTCCGCATAAGCGTAAATCCTATCGCAGAAATGAAACATCACACAAACTTCTGGAGCCGCAGATGCGCAACCGTAGAAGCGGTAATCTGAGCGCAAATGCATTTTCTTGCAAAATCACTCATCTTCGTAGATGCGGGCTTATATACGCAGAAGCGAGGTCGCTTCTGCGACCAACCTTCCGCAGATGCGGAATCACAGGAGAGTTTTGCATTGTTTTCACCCTTTTTTGCTCAATTCCACTCCAATTGAATTCAAATCACTTCATGGCATCATTTACCTGAAAATCTAACAATACACACCATAAACAACCTCATATTATAGTTAAAGGACATAAAAACTAAAGAAAAGAGACTAGAATGAGTGGTAAAATCACCACTCATCAACACCCCTAACTTAAAGCTTTTGCTTGTCCTCAAGCAAACCAAAACCAACACTTCAATGAGACTTTACCATTTAAAGCACAAGTAGTATTGCAATTATTTACAAATCACATTCTCCAATTAAGCGCCATACTTATGGATTTGGTTGGTACTGACAATTAGGCTTAAGCACGCGAATCTTAATAAAATAACTCCCTCATTTGAAAACACTTTCAAGAAATGCAAAGGATTTTCTAAGTAATCAAGTGACAACAAAAAGCCTCAAGAAGTGACTCAAAAGCACTAGTCTACTACATATGCTCCATTTACCAATCCATCCTAATTCATGTGCCCTCACAAGAAAGAAAGTCCCAAAATCACCATATTTACAATAACAACACAAGGGACAATTGCACAAAGATGCTCACTCTTAACAAAGGATTTCAAGTGTTACAAAATATCATGCCATAAGCTTGCCCTCATTTTAATTCGCCGCCTAATCAAGAACATTCGGTTGGAAATCCCATAAGGACTTTTTAAGCTTGTAATGTAGGTTTAGGAAAGGGTAGGATAAGCATTTGGGATACAAGTGGCTACACCCTCCTTGAACACTACTCACATTTGTCTTTCTTTTTAAACCAAATAGCCTATATTGGAATCTTGTTACCAACATAGAACCATCTTGAAGTTCCTCCCTAATTTTCTCAATGCTCCATATTTACACACACACACACACACACACACACACACACACATACACATACACACACACACACACACACACACACACACATATATATATATATATATATATATATATATATATATATATATATATATATATATATATATATATATATATATACTTCCTTTTGGAGCTTGAGTAATTATACCTCAATATACAACTTTACCAATTTCCACTTTGACTCCAACACCCCCAACTTAGGCTTTTAGCCTCATTCTCAATATTCAAGGAGGGACGGGTTCAAAAGATGGAATTATTCACAAAAGGGTAAAAGTTTGTAATGAGGTCGCCAAAGAAAAGGTTAAAGGCTCAAATGGGGTGAGCTAGTGATATATTTATGCAATGGTAGGCTTGAAAGGCAAAAGAGGTTTTTCAAAGATCATAAAGAATGCCTAAGGTCATCCCTCCAACCAAACATAACTTAACATTAGCATTGAAAGACCAACCAAGCAAGTTCTAGATGATATAAGTAAACACAAGAATTATTTCTAACAAAAAACTAACACATATGGCACATGAACAAGTAAAGACGGATCAATTTCACTTTTTTTATAAGAGAATTTAGAGCAATATCATGCCAACTAGTGTGCAAAGAGTCACTAAAAGAGCCAAACTTTATCACAAAATTTATTCCTTCCCATGCATTTACTTTTTCAATTTAAGACCAAAATTCAGAGCGGTATTCTTAATTCACACTTCACATGCAAGAGACTAATTCTTTTAGTACCAAATAATCCAAAAGACTCCACATAACAAAACAAGACTAATTCCCTAAAGAAAGTCGCCACGCTATCCATCATAGGGAAAAGTCACTGGGTTCAACACAAAATGTTCCTCGGGAAAGAACCGTAGCACAAAGAAAACCCAAGGAAATACTACTAAAGAAATAAAATAATAAAAACTACTAAAAAAATAATTAACAACAACAACTAATATTAAAGGAAGAATAACTAAAGGAAGAAAGAAAAATTAAAATAGGACAACAAAAGTGAATAATCTACACATATATATAGCTACTCAGACTACGCTCGGTAAGAGCACATGATACACAATATCAAAACAAGCCCAGCAAGGGCACAAAATATCCATACAACATAATACGCCCGGCAAGGGTACAAGTCAAAGTAGCAATGTATAGACAAAATGTACCCACCCTCAACTAACAACATTGCAGTGTCCTCGCTTCACAATATCAAAAATAAAGCACAATAGTTGGAGGGTCTCCTTGAGGTCTGCGTTAGACTAGCAAACTATGGAAGGAAGGCTGATCACTATTGTGCGGAACTCGTAGCCTCATCATTATCAGTCTCATCATCATCATCACCATCACCAGCAGTGTCTGACATGAAGAGTACTCCTCGTTGTCATCTTTAGCCTCCACTGGTATCTTCTTGCCTGGCAGCCCCCATTTGAAGATGGCCTTTATGCCTCTCCACATCTTGATCATGAATTTGCTCTTCTTCTTGTTCTTCTCCTTCTCCTTCTGGAAGTCTAACTGGAGATTTGCATGCGCCTTGGCCAAGTTGCCGTAGGCT
Organism: Nicotiana attenuata; assembly: GCF_001879085.1. Taxonomy (NCBI): domain Eukaryota; kingdom Viridiplantae; phylum Streptophyta; class Magnoliopsida; order Solanales; family Solanaceae; genus Nicotiana; species Nicotiana attenuata. The sequence goes on from NC_031997.1 coordinate 27,978,509, forward strand.
GTCTTGAGTCTACCAACTGATGCTGCCATCTTCTCCTGAGACTCTGCCTGACTTTTCTGCGCATCTAAGTAACTCCTCATGTCTTCCTTGGAGAAGTACGCGGGCCCAGGCTGGGAGAATGAGGGCCCACTCGGAAGTTGTGACACTAACTCCCTGATAGATGTATGCTGGGAGTTTAGCACCCCAAATGGTCCCTCAGGTGAAGCTGCCTGTGAAGATGACTCTGGACCGGCAGCAGTAGTAGTGATCTTCCTTTTCTTGCTTTTGACTGCACTACCCTCTCCTGTCACTCTCAGTGGATGAAAGGATTTATCAGCTGGTGACCAATGATCGGTGCTACGCACCTCAACCTCTGCCCTCATGCATAACTGTGTGATCTGCGAAGGAAACATCAACCCTGTATCATTGTCCAACAAATACTCTCTCAGCTCCCGTAGGATATAGTAACCAACATTCACAGGAATGTCATCTAGGATGCATGCAATGATCAAGGCCCTGGTGTAGGAGACATCTGAGACATTCCCACAAGGTGACACCCTGTTGTAGTGGATGTAGAGCCACATTTTTGCTTCAGCTGTAAAGTCAATTGACTTCAAACCCTTTCTCCTGTTTCCCCATTTTGCTCTCATGCTTGGAGGGTAGAGTTTTGAGACAAGCCATTCCCCGTTGCCGCACTGATCCATCTCGCGCACCGGCTCAAGTGGATAGTTAGGAATCCCAAGTGTATCATTAATATGGTCCACCACAAACCTCACTATATTTTCCTCTAATGATGAGTTGTGGGTCGGCGAAGTTTGTGCGCTTTTCGCGTAGAACTCGCGAACCCACTCCTCATTGGCTTTGCACGGAGTGGGAATGAAACATGACCATCCGGAGGCTTGGAGACGGGCATAGAAATCTGGGAGCCGCTCGGCCAATTTCTCCTCGGCGATCCCTTTTTCAAGCACTATTTTTTTGGTGATGAAGTTGTCATAATATCTGCGTTGACAGTCACCCGACATGAAGCATTAGTTATCAAATGTTTCATCAACCTCCTCCTCAATTTCATGATGTTGCGAAGCATTTGCGTTCATATTTGGGTCCATTTTAGCTCAAAGTACCTTCACAACATCAAAACAATGTTAGTCGGGCAATAGAATCATGTTAAGCAATTTAAAACACTGCAATTAGGTCGAAGAATCAAGTTGAACGGGCCCGGGAGGATTCACTTGCAAAGCCACTAGAATTTGGCAAACTGCCCAGTTTCCGTACCTGCGGAAATATCATCGCAGGTGCGGTACCACATCTGCGAATTTTCTCCGCTTCTGCAGTTTTGCTCACCATGCCAAAAGTCGTATCTGCGGAACAGTCAACGTAAGTGCGAGACCGCATCTTCGAAATTTTCTCCGCTTCTGTGGTTTTCAGACAAGGGTTCCAAAACCTAGAATTTTTCAACACTTTACAATTCTTAAACCTGATTTTGGCACTAATTTATACTCAAGACATAAATTGGTGCCATACAAGATCCTATGACTCTATTAAGACTGATTTTGTGGCACTTCGTAAGAAATTTTCTTTTAGACACTTTGTTGAACACCTTGCAAGCAGTGACAACATATGCTTTTTGACTTAAAATTGTACTCAGACTTCCCATCATTTTGATTCAGCAATAACAGCACACACACATGAACTCTCAACCAATTTCCTTCACTTCCTAAAACTAACAATGATTAAACCGAAAATAGAAACAAAAATTAAAAAAATATAGGGCTGTAGAAATAGATGCGATGAAGAAAAAGAGAGAAAGAAAAAAAAAGCAGAAGGGAGGAGTAAATGGGAGATACCTGTGGTGTCTTGTGCAAGGGCAGTAGAGATCAACAGAGGTGAATTTTGAGTATGTGAGTGCTGGGGAATTTTGGGTTTTGGGGGGAAAAGGCTACAGAAAATACCTGATGAAATGAGGGTTGAGTTAATTAACCTTGCCCGATTTTCGCACCTGTGAATTCTCTAACGCTTCTGCGACACCGCTTATGCGTCAAAAGAATCGCGTCTACGTCTCTTTCCGCATCTGCATTCAGAAAACCGCTTCTGCGCTCATGCATCTACGAGCATGATACCGCAGATGCGGTTACACCAGATGACTGGTGCCCAGATTTTCCAGCCACTGTTTTGTGCCATTCCAACATCCCAAGCTCTTCAATTCAACTCCAAAAAATCTGAAACTTGGCAGATTAGTCAAAAATAATCTACTAAGCTATTCTAAAAAAGAAAATTTCAAAAATGACTAAAAATTTTGAAAAATAATGGGTTACTGCATTTAACGTCGTGGCACAATGCAAATCAACTTTGCCACTTTTCTCGCCACTTGGACGATATGAATTGGGCACCCAACTTGGAATCAAGCTTGTGATCACGAGCAGTGGGGGGTGGTAAGCACAGTGGGGGGTGGTAAGTAGATGATCAAGCCAAGACTTAATTTCTTCATTTTGCACTTCTTGGCTTTCATGTGAGGAATGTCATTTTGCCTTCTTGTTCCCTTAAATTGTAAGATGTATGGTTTTTGCCTTTCTTCCTCGCAATCCCTCATTGACTCGTGTATTTCAATTCCCATATCACCACATAATTCCACTATTGAAAAATGCTTGGAATGTGATATCAAACCTCCAAATTGCAATTCTTCCCAAATTTTGACGTCCTCTTTTTCCCCCGAACTAGAGCCAATCTCAACCAAATTTTCATTCACACCAGTTGACTCTAATTTCATATTTTTCTTGGCATCACTAACACTCATAGAGTCGGTTGGCGGATGTTCAAATCTTGATTCCTCAAATTAGAGCTCACTTTCTTCCTCGTAGTCGGACTCTTCTTGACTTCCTTCCACACTCTCAAGTTGGTGGGCATAGTGAGCCTCAACCAATATCTTCATCTGATCTTCCAAAGTGCGGATATGTTCATCATTGTGAGTCAAGCTTTGTTTCAAGTCCTTGAGTGCAAAGTTGTGCTTCTCCTCGTTTTCAAGAATGGTCTCCAACATGTGCATCATCTTCTCATTTTGAGCATTTGAGAGTTCTTCCTGGTTTTGGTCAAGTGCCAAGGAAGGATTTTCGGCTTCAACCTCGAAGGAAGATTTTTGGCTATCATTAACTTCCGAGTCTTGTTGGACCTCTAAAGCTTCAAGCATCTCTCCCATTTGTGAGTGAAACCTTTCAAGTGCCGAGTCATTTTGGAGACTATTTTCCAAGAGCTCCTCCAAGGCACTTTGTTCTTTGTTTCCTCCTTCAATTAGGCATTCTAACATGAGCTTGAACTCTCCACTTTGACCATGCTCAACTTCTTCCACTTCCATAGCCCTATCATTTTCATCACAAAAAGTAGAATCATCATAGCGGGGGCTTGGGGAAGGGAAGGACAAATAATCACAATCATCCCAATGACCATTTTGACGACCACACTTATCACAAATACTCCACTCATGGGTTTGAGATTGTGAGCACAATCCACCCCCGGGAGAATTTAAACAAGTTTGCCACGAGTGTGGTCCTCCACAATAAGGACATGGGTCATCAAAGTATGAACAAATACCATCGGACCAATTTTCATTATATGATGCCATTTTTCAAAACTAACAAATTAAACAAGAAACAAACAAGAAAAAAAGACCGAGCTAAGAAAAATTAATTACACAAATATTCACAAGTTTGGACCAAAGCACTTACGTTTATTTATCAAAACAACCTAAATTACGCCAAATTATACCCCGACAACGGCGCCAATTTTGGTAACGTCCAAATCCACTACTATAAAGTAAATGGACACGGTCGCATGTAATATAATTTACCCAACTATGAGTCGGGGTCGAATCCCACAGAGAACAATATGTAGGCGATTAGGAATGTAAGAGGATTATCACTTGTTATACAATGCCAAACACTTAGAATTGGTTTTAGAAAATATTTATACCTAAATGCGGAAATGTAAACTAACCTAGAAAGCAAGTAAAATGATCAATGGCTATAAGTATGGATGCATTGGGAATTACACTCAAGTAACGATCCAATGTATTTTACGATTTTACAAATATGAGCGAGTTTATGTTAATTAGCCTCGGGTAATAATTCTACATTAGCTTCTTCCAAAGACTAACAAGACTTCCTAATTAAATTATCCCTATAACAATTAAGAGATTAAGCACACCCGGATATGGCTGCAAGTAGTTCAATCCTATCCCTAGGTAGAATCTATAAAATGAGGGTTAAAGCCTCAAGTTCTTGTTAATTAATCTTTCCCAACCCCAAATAATCTTTCCCAAAATTAATTTGGAGTTAATGGGTGAGTCCTAGGGTTAGCTAATCCCTTTGGAAATATAAAAGAACAAGAATAATTAAAGTAACAATAACTCACTTCATAAAAGATAAAAATCATTCAATACATAAGCACAACAAGGTATTTAATCCACACTTTAAACATGAATATTTTCATAAATAAGATTCAAGTGTTGGATACAATACTAAACACTTAGATATTCAACACAAAGCAAGGAAATGAAGAAATGAACATAAATGGGTAAGAAATTCTAACCAAAAGCTTCAAATTTTCAAGACCAAAGTGTAAGTGCATAAACCCTAGCTCCCAACCTTGTTCTCTCTAGTCTTTAGAAACTGAAAATAAGCCAAAGATATGCCAAAGATCTGCTAGGTCGAGTATTTGTGGGTTTGGAATTCAGAACATGTGAATTGCCAAAACTGCCTAGGTCTGATACCCGTTGACCGCACCTGCGGAAGCATTCCCGCAGGTGTGTCTCCGCATGAGCGTAAATCCTATCGCAGAAGCGAAACATCACACAAACTTCTGGAACCGCAGATGCGGGCTACACAGCGCAGATGCGCAACCGTAGAAGCGGTAATCTGAGCGCAGATGCATTTTCTTGCAAAATCACTCATCTTCATAGATGCGGGCTTATATACGTAGAAGCGAGGTCGCTTCTGCAACTTATCTTCCGCAGATGCGGAATCACAGGAGAGCTTTGCATTGTTTTCACCCTTTTTTCTCAATTCCACTCCAATTGAATTCAAATCACTTCATCGCATCATTTACCTGAAAATCTAACAATACACACCGTAAACGACCTCATATTATAGTTAAAGGACATAAAAAACTAAAGAAAAGAGGCTAGAATGAGTGGTAAAATCACTACTCATCAACAGTCCGCACTCGGACCAAGCGACTTATCCACCCTCGGTCTCCATCCTCTTCATTGCTGGCAACAAAGGGCCGAGTGGATCGACGGTGTAGAGTAATCAAGCCTTGATGATGCAAGGGCCGGTACAATCTAAGAAGATGACTAAGGGAAAACTCAAGCCCGGCTTTGTCTACAAAATATCTTATCATATGCACTATCCTCCAGAACGACGGGTGAACCTGTGCCAGGGTAACCCGACATCTCCTGCAAAATTCGAGCACGACTCTATCAAGGGGTCCCAACGTAAAGGGGTAAGTATATACGTTCAAAAACCCCTCGACATGAGCCATGATGCTCTCTTCCGGGGAAGGTACCTGCAATATTACTTCTTCTTCCCATCTGCAGTCTTTTCTAACTGCTTCGAGATGGTCCTCCCCTATCGAGGAAATAAACCTCGATGTATTCTCCTGATTGCCCTGAATATTGGAAGGTCTCTCTAGCGCAAAATCCCTCCTCGTAACGAAGCACCTCGAGGTTAATTCACCAGAAACCGGCAGTGTACCACCGACCGAGCGTGAAGCAGAAGCAGAACTCTCCTCTCCGTGGTGAATGGGTTTGGGCGCAGCAGCCATGGCTACAGTAAAATAAGAACATGGAAGGTAAAGGCTTGGGCGAAAGCTTTTGAAGTGGCAGAGTCCTCAGATAAGAAATAAGTAAGTGTATATATAGAGCAAGCAGCGACTGTTCGCCTATCATGAAGGCCAATTAATTCTGACCATGTCAGTGTCATTTTTGGGAAATGCACCGGTGGGACCACCCCGATCGCTTCACAACCGTGGCACATAAATGATACTGCCATGCGGCACTAGGAAGCCATTAAGACCCCGAAAAGGTTCCCAATCTTGGGGGCCCCGACTACTCTAAGTATGGGCTCTGAAGAGCCAACATCAAAGCTCAACGGCCTAACTTTACATAAGCATTGAATAATAAATTCGAGGACTTGAAGCAGAAAAATTTTCTTACATTGCCAAAAATATATTTACAAGGGGCATCTTTACAAGAACTTTTCCCCGAGGAATTCATATACAAAAGAGAAAGGAAAAGACACAAGTCTATTCTTTACCTTCGCTACTCTCCTGGTCATCTCCAGAACCCTCATCCGAAGTGGTCGAGAATGCCGATTCTTGCTCTAAGTCTTGGGCTTCCTCGATCTCAGCTGAGAGATCGGCGCCTTTTGCGCTTGCCTCCTCGAGAGCTTGCCTCTTGGCCTTGGCACTAGCGTGAGCAATGGCCCGAGTTAGCTTCTGCCTGACCTTTTTTGATATCTCTCGAGCTCATTCATTTGCAGTGGCGACATCTTTCTTATACGAGTACGCGTCCGCTTCGGCCGCAGACTTGGCCGCCAGTAGTGCGGCAACCTCCTTCTTAGCACTTTGAAGAAGGTCCCGGGTCGATGACAGTTCCGTCCACAGAAGGCCCCTCTCCGAGGCCACGGCCTCATGTTGCCCCCTCAGCTCGAGGACCTCTGTATCCTAGGCAACGGCATCCTCCCGAAGTTGCCCCACAAAGGCATCCTTTAGCTCGATCTGCAAAGGTAAAGCAAGCCGGTAAGCATTGAGTTATAACAATAAAGGGCAAGTTAGTAAATACAATGTTACCTGCTCAATGAGGCCAGCCTTTTCTTGGCACGCTCCCTACAACCTCGCCCGAAGTCCGCTCAACTCCTCCTTCTTTTGGGCAGAAGAGGCCTCCAACTCTTTCAGCACCGAGATAAGCACCTCGAGCTCCTTCCCACAGCACGAAACCTCATCTTGGAGCCTATGGAAGGCATGATCGTACATCTTCTTAGCCTGAAACATCGCAGAAAAGTTAGAAAGTCGAGCGCAAAGATTAAAGGAAAAAATAGTATATCGAAGATATCACCTGCTGGTGAAGCCTCTCTGCCTCCTCGAGAGAAACGGGAGCATCGAGGTCAATATCCTCATCGACGCCGGCGAGGAGGTCTTCAAGTACATCCTTCCCTCCGTGAGAGGCCCCCGCATTGGCGATATTTGGGCCCTGTGCATCCCTGAATTCCCCCGGTGAGTACGAATGGCCAAAACAAAGGCCACCTAGGGCATTAAGTTCTCTAAGGGTCTCATCGTGCCCCCGAGAAGCTTCGGGCTGAGGCCCTCCGAAATCATCAGTAGCAGGTCCCCCGATGTGGACTGTACCATGTCCAGCTTGGAGCTCAGGGACCGTATCCGCACCCCCTCGGGGGTCTCCTCGGCACGGGCTCGATCTATATCGACCGTTCCTGATTTAGCGACCCTTGCGTGGCTTTTGAGTCATGGCATTTAATGCTCTGATAGACTAACGTCATGGCAATAGTATCAAAGAAGCAAGAGTTCGAAATCGTTTCCTATCATTTTTATTCTAGGAAACGCGGGAAATATCTGTATACGGTGAAATCAGAGGAGTCGATTTCGTGGCCATTATGACGCTCCATAGATACGCCTGCTGGGCTTGAGGCGAGGCTCGAGATGTAACCTCGAAGGATTTCCAAACGCTCAACTCTGAGGCAGCGCAGATTGATAGCTATGATGGAGAGATGGGGAGTTCCCTAGGCACTTGATTAAAGCTGGCCAAGCCTATTAGGCTAGTACAAGCCCGCACAGTGGCATTAAATAGTTGTACCGGCCTTATATCTTTGTAATAAATGCATCTGCATTATGTTGGGATTTCCCCTCATATATAAAGGGGACCCTTGTCATTTTGTAAGAGACACAAGATACAATACAACATTACTCACAAAATTCTATACAAGAACATTCTCTGCTCTCTAGCTTAAACATATTCTCTAGATTTTACTACTTATATTTATTGCCTACATTTATTGTGTTCTATTAATTGTTCTTCATTTATTGCTCATTATTGATCATAAAGAGCCTTCATCAAGGCCCCCAAAGTTGTTGGTCCTCTACCAGCTACACATAACTTGTTACCGAGCTCGACCTCGAGACTCCGTATAACCAGGCTCGAGGCCCCGATCCTCAGCCACTCGGTTTGCTTAAACATACTGTTTTTGAGTTCTTATCTTATTTTCTAGTCTCACACTTAGCATCTATTGCCTAACAACTAGCATCAAAACAGATCACACATTTTTAGAACCACAAAATCAAATCTAATTGTAGTTACCATTTTCAAGGTAAACATTAGGTTACTACAACGTCCCAATACTCTTGGCAAATTCAATCTAGAGGAAGATAGGGAAAATCAAATATTAATTGGAATGATTCTCATGATATAACTCTCTTGGGAATTTCGTCAAACACCTACTATGCAAAATCGACTACAAGCTCTACAATGGTAATCCATTCCTCCTTTAACCAATTTCAACAGGAAACTACCGAAATAGTTCAACAACCCCACATACTACCTCGTATTGGCACATGCATGGCCTATCTCCAACCCCACAACATACTTAAACCCATAACCTCTTGCATGAATGCTTAGGAGAAGGACTTACCCGGATAAATGATGGTTTAGTGAGTGATTCCATTGAATCTTCAAGATTGGGACAAGGATTTAAGAATAGAGGTCTTCTCCCTCTCTCTCCAAGATAATCACTTCTCTCTAAAACATCTGATTTGTGCCTTCAAACGAGCCCTAAAGGATTTTAAAAAAAATGGAGGTCGGGTGGTAAAAATAGAAAATGGACCCTCTGAACTCAACTCTACGGCCAAAGAGTGGACCGCAGAACAGATATGCAGCCTGCAAAAGGGACTGCCAAAATGATCCCAATAACTAGGATGGTTTGGACAAGTCTGCAACATGTCAGCGATCCGTAGACCAGTTATGCAGCCACGAAATGGACCGTAGAATCACCCTCTGACATTCTTCATGCTAAATCTGCGATGGGAGTGCGGACCGCGAAACGGATATGCGATCGCATAATGGACCACAAAATGACCTTCAAAATTTAACAATTTTTCTACTCAAATCTGCGATGGGTGTGCAACCCGCGGAAAGGATCTGCTGTCCCGAAATTGGCCGTAGAAACCTCCTTCTGCAAAATAATTCCCACCAACTCCTCAATGCATTAGTCAACCAAAAAAGTACGTACCTTCGAACACATTAGCCTACCTCAGCAACACAAAACCTTAAATAGTGTAGCGGTCCTATTCCAAGTCCCAAAATTAAATTCCGAGCTCGATAGCTAAAAGTCAACCTACGGTCAAACTTTTGAACTTCAATTACCGAATTTCAGCAAATCAAAACAAATCAACCTACGGACTTCAAAACCAATTTCGGGCATACGTCTAAATCCGAAATCACGATACAAAGCTGTCGAAGCCATCAAAACACCGTTCCGGTGTCGTTTTAACAAAAGTCAAACTTTGGTCAATATTTCAAAGTTAGGCTTCTAAGTCAAGAATTAAAGGGTCCAACAACCCTAAAGCTTCCCACAATGAAACTAACCAATCCTGCAAGTCATAAAATTATAAACACACGTGTGTGAAGCATAAAAAGGAATAACTGGGTGCAATTACACAAAACAATCGGTCGGGTCGTTACAATATTACCCAATATTGTAAATGAAAATCCCTTCCAAAATCTCCTAAAATCAAGCTCCAAAACCTTGTGAGAAAAAGTAACTAAATTCCGAAACAAGAAACAAAATGCAGCAGTTGTCCTAGCTCGAATATGGTCCTAGATGATCCCAAACTTAGGTTTGATAAGCCCAACACGATTCTTGCGAGATTACACCAAAGATAGCCTCTCGAATCACCCAATTTTATCTTAAAATGAGGGAGATATGATGTTTTGAAGTTTTAAAAGAAATCTGAAAAATTTTAATGGCATTTTTGTAATTATTTACACCAAAAAAGCCAGCAATAAGAAATCTACGTTTTAGCACCAAAAACTCATTCGGAACCTCCCGTACATAAACCATATATGCATTTCAATCATAAAACACTCTAGGAACCTACTCACACACTCAAACCAAAACGATGTCATCTTGACCCGATATTGACCATTGTCAAACTTCATATCTTTAACATAGCTAGTTTCTAAACCAATGATCTGAAACACACCTGTGACCCTCGGGACCCCATCCAATCATACTAACAAGACATATACATCATCTAAACTTATCCAAAGACTCAAAACACCCACGAGAATATCACAACAAAGAATCGAGGCTCAAACCGAATAGAATTTCTCTTAAGTTGTTAAATTTTCATTCTTTCAAAGGAGCGATCGAATCACACTTAAACATTTCATATTACTTTCAAAATTTGCACACAAGTTCAAATTTAATTATATAGACCTATACAAAGTCTCGGAACACCAATTGGAGTCCAATAACATCAAAGTCAGCTCTTGGACAAACTTATGAACTCTTAACTTTTTCAAATTGCCAACTTTCGACAAATAGTGTCGAATTCTTCTAGGGACCTCCGAAACCAAATCCAAACATACTTACATGTCCAAAATAATCATAAAAACCTATCGGAACAATCAAAACTTGATTCAGAGTCCGTTTACCCAAAAGTCAAACCTTGGTTAACTATTCCAGCTTAAAATTTCTAGAACAAGAATCATTATTCCAAATCAATCACGAGTTGCTCGAAACCGAAACCAACAATATACGCAAATCATAATACATATATGAAGCTACTCAAAGTCTCAAACAACCGAATGGAACGCTAAATCTCAAAACGATCGACCGGGTCGTTACATTCTCCCCCACTTAAACATACATTCGTTCGCGAACGTGCCAAGAGTCATTCCAAAGCCATCAAATCACCATATAACCTCCTCATGAACATACCCGTGGGTGTTCCCACGTCACCCCAATCTATATATTCCTGACAACACAAACTAGCTGAAGATCATTACTTCAACCTTAGTCGATAACCTTAGAGTCAAATTTCTAATATCTGGAATCCATTGCAAGATACAATTCTCACATCTATACATTATATAAGTCTTAACAAGCCAAATCAAGCCATACCCATAACCCACATTGGATCATATGATATAACACATAACTAAGATACTCATAGAAGTAGCTTCCGACCAAAATAACTACTCAATGACAAGCCCAGTACCGGTAACAAACCTCATATCAAATAAAACCTTATTCTAAACCATAGTACACTGTCAATGATGGAGGAAACACGCATAAACTCATAACCACTCATTAGATCAACAGGTCATGGATCTCTCTTTCCCGACAAGAACCATAGCCAAAAATCTAACCGAGCAAGTGACATTATCCTTCCAACATACCTTAATCAAGTTCGATAACATTCATTCCAGGTCAAATAACATCTCCCTATCAGTACAAACTGCTCTACCAACATGGCACACCGATCCTATTTAGAGCCACATACCATGTAATTCATGCACCAAATAAGCAACTCGGATGTAGATGGAAAGAGAATCAAATAAGACAACTGCCCCGCGGCTCAACAGATACCACCACGAAGTGCAATGCTATAAACCCATCTCACAAAGGAGAAACAAAACACACGAAATGAGCACAAAGGATCATATCCCAGCATAACCCCATTGCGATGTGTGACCTGATCCAAACACCGGCCCACATGTAATACCTCGAGGCATGAGTCTCATAATCAATAACCATAAGCATAGTATTCAACGAACATGCTAGGCGAATGGCCATAACCATGGAGAAACAGATATTACTATATATATACCATAAAGAAGAAGACCATAACCAAGGCACAATCAACCATTCAACACCCAAGGAGCTATCTCGCTCGAATTTCTGCCACAAAGTCCAAATAGTACCCATCATATGTGCAAATAGTCAACAGTCTCACAACTCACTGCATAGGAGAGTAACACGTGGAACACATCAGAACACGAATAAGATCAACTCTAGTCAATGACACTACCATTAACATCAGTTGTGCCGGGTAAATAAATCCGACCCGATATAAATACACATTCTCATTAGGCCTACCAGTGGCCTTTAAATTAATTTTGATCCATCTGAAATACGTAGATAGCCTCCAAAAAGCCCATAATAAAACATACCATTAGTCGCCAACCTCTTAGCATAGCTTTATCATCTGCAACCATGGAATAAGCTACCTCTAAGAAACTTCTTAGTCTTCAGATCCTTAGAATACCATAATCTCCATATCTGATCCCTGTTACACTACTTAAATGACTAACACATTCATCATACACGACCAATCCACGAGAAATGATTCCATAATTCCTTCGTGCCACATAGCAAAATCCGAACATCAGCGGTTGATCAACTAGGCATTTACCGTAATACCAGTCAGGCATCAGCAGGTCAAAACACAGTGTTTCTTCTGATGTGCGCACCCTCATAAGGTGGTATCAAATAATGCTAGCATCCTTGTAAGCATCTGAAATCGTCCCTCCTATGTAGAACTCATGTCCCCATATAGGAGAAAAGATCATAACACACAACATATTCCTTATGTGAAAGCGTATGCGCAAGGTGACGAGTGGGTACACGTGTTGTACGTGGTATTTGACCGATTTATGCTACTTAGACTCTTTCCATGCTTTAATTGAAATGCCATATCATGTTCTAAATTATCATAGTCAATATATTCTTACTTGTGTTAGTCTATCCTTACATGTTTAAATGTTTAGTTTAATACTTGCTCTACATTCTACTTGATAAATTATTTTTATGCTTTAGTTGAACTGGTTGCCCCTTTTTTTTGATACATGTTATCCATTTCATTGTTGATTATCATTATTTTAAGTCACTGTTGCAAGTTATCACTTTCATTGCTATTATTCTTATTTGAAGTCATGTTATCTCTTTCATTGTGAGTTATTTGTATTTAGTTCATAGTTACACATTATTTTTCTCATTGTTGAATTACTGGTATTGAAGTTGTGAAAGTCGTATCACTTTGAGGAAAATTTTTCAATTGTTGAGCTATCTTTCTTGTTGATAATTTTACATTCATTGTTATTCTTGATATTCTTGTACACATTGTGGTGGATACATGGACTATTATTGTGGAAACATTGATATCACTGATTGTTGGCAAGTTGTGATATATGGGTGTGACGACCCGACCCGTCGTCACGTGAGTTACCACTTTGTTTTCCCCGTTTTCAGCTTCTTTATGCTTCATTATAAGAGTCTTGTGTGAACGAGTTGATTTGGATTGGTTTTAGAGGGAAATGAGACACCTAGTCTCTTTAAGGAAGGTTTGGTTTGGAAAAGTGAACCGGATGATGACTTATGAGTTAGAGGGCTCGGATGTGATTTCCGGTGATTCGGTTAGCTTCGAGGGATGATGTGTGACTTAGGAGCATGATCGGAAGTAATTTTGGAGGTCCGGTGTAGAATTAGGCTTGAATTGGCGAAGTTAGTATTTTGGCGAATTCCGTTTGATAGGTGAGATTTTGATCCGAGGGTCGGAATGGAATTCCGAGAGTTGTTATAGCTTCGTTAGGTGATTTGGGAGGTGTGTGCACAAAATTTAAGGTCATTCGGAGGTGTTTTGGTCGGGTTTTTGATCAAATGCGTGTTTCGGAAGTTTTAGAAGAACTTAGGCTTGAATCCGAAGTAATTTGATGGTTTTGGTGTTGGTGGAGGTGTTTTGATGATTGGAGTAAGTTTGAATGATGTTTTAGGATGGATTGGCACTTTTGGTTGAGGTCCCAGGGGCCTCGGGGTGATTTCGGATGGCCATCGGGATGAATTTTGGACTTGTGTCATTGCTGATATTTGCTGGTTCTTGTGTCATTGGATTGTGTGGTTTCTCGGTCTTCCTTATATGATCGCATCAGAGAGCGCCAGTATGATGATCCGCATTTTCTTTTCCTTAAGGACAGGGCCAACATGATGATGCCAGAGACGTGACCATTGGTGAGGATGGTGTGTTGAGGATGCAGGGCCGGATTTTTGCGCCCAATGTGGATGGGCTTCGGGAGTTGATATTAGAGGAGGCCCATAGCTCGCGGTATTCCATTCATCTGGGTGCCGCGAAGATGTATCAGGATTTGAGGCAGCACTACTGGTGGAGAAGATTGAAGAAAGATATTGTGGGATTTGTGGCTCGGTATCTCAATTGTCAATAGGTGAAATATGAGCATCAGAGACCTGGTGGATTGCTTCAGCAGATGGATATTCCCGAGTGGAAGTGGGAGAGGATTACTATGAACTTTGTTGTTGGACTTCCTCGGACTTTGAGGAAATTTGATGCTATTTGGGTGATTGTTGACCAGCTGACCAAGTCCGCGCACTTCATTCCGGTGTGTACTACCTATTATTTAGAGCGGCTGGCAGGGATTTATATCCGGGAGATTGTTCGGTTGCACGGTGTTCCGGTTTCTATCATCTCAGATAGAGGTACTTAGTTTGCTTTGAAGTTTTGGAGAGCCGTGCAGAGAGGGTTGGGTACTCAGGTGGAGTTGAGCACAGCGTTTCATCCTCAGACGGACGGACAATCCGAGCGTACCATTCAGATATTGGAGGACATGTTGCTTGCCTGTGTTATTGATTTTGGGGGTTCTTGGGATGAGTTTTTGCCGCTTGCAGTGTTTGCCTACAACAACAGCTATCAGTCGAGCATTCAGATGGCTCTGTATGAGGCGTTGTATGGGAGGCGGTGTAGATCTCCAGTTGGTTGGTTCGAGCCCGGCGAGGCTAGGCTATTGGGGACAGATTTGGTTCAGGATGCCTTAGAGAAGGTGAAGCTGATTCAGGAGAGGCTTGGTACAGCACAGTCGCGTTAGAAGAGTTATGCGGACCGGAAGGTTCGAGATGTGTCTTATATGGTTGGTGAGAAGGTCTTGCTGAAGGTTTCGCCCATGAAGGGTGTTATGCTGTTCGGAAAGAAAGGGAAGTTGAGTCCGCGGTTTATTGGGCCTTTTGAGGTACTTAGGAGGATTGGGGAGGTAGCTTATGAGCTTTCCTTTCCACCCAGCTTGTCGGGCGTGCATCCGGTATTTCATGTATCTATGCTCCGGAAGTATGTTGGGGACCCGTCCCATGTATTGGACTTCAGCACAATTCAGTTGGATGATGATTTGACTTATGATGTAGAGCCAGCAGCCATTTTGGATCGTCAGGTTCAGAAGTTGAGGTCAAAGGATGTTGCTTCAATGAAAGTGCAGTGGAGAGGTCGGCCCGTGGAGGAGGCTACCTGGGAGACCGAGCGGGAGATGCCGAGCAGATATCCTCACCTGTTTGAGGCTTCAGGTATGTTTCTTGACCCGCTCGAGGACAAGCGTTTGTTTTAGTTGGGGAGGATGTGACGACCCAACCCGTCGTCACGTGAGTTACCGCTTCGTTTTCCCCCATTTTCAGCTTCTTTATGCTTCATTATAAGAGTCTTGTGTGAACGAGTTGATTTGGATTGGTTTTAGAGGGAAATGAGACACTTAGTCTCTTATAGGAAGGTTTGGTTTGAAAACGTCAACCGGATGTTGACTTATGAGTTAGAGGGCTCAGATGTGATTTTCGGTGATTCGGTTAGCTTCGGGGGATGATTTGTGACTTAGGAGCGTGATCGGAAGTAATTTTGGAGGTCCGATGTAGAATTAGGCTTGAATTGGCGAAGTTAGTATTTTGGCGAATTCCGGTTGATAGGCGAGATTTTGATCCGAGGGTCGGAATGGAATTTCGAGAGTTGTTGTAGCTTCGTTAGGTGATTTAGGAGGTGTGTGCGCAAGATTTCAGGTCATTCGGAGGTGTTTTGGTCGGGTTTTTGATCAAATGCGTGTTTCGGAAGTTTTAGAAGAACTTAGGCTTGAATCCGATGTAATTCGATGGTTTTGGTGTTGGTGGAGGTGTTTTGATGATTGTATCAAGTTTGAATGATGTTTTGGGATGGATTGGAACTTTTGGTTGAGGTCCCGGGGGCCTCGGGGTGATTTCGGATGGACATCGGGATGAATTTTGGACTTGTGTCATTGCTGATATTTGCTGGTTCTGGTATTTCCGCATCTGCGGAAAAGGGACCGCAGATGCGGTTCCACAGATACGGAAAGGGAGTCGCAGGTGCGAGTTTCTTGAGGAGTTAGTTTTCGTAGATGCGGGCTTGGATCCGCATCTGCGGTGTCGCAGATGCGGCAATGGAACCGCAGAAGCGGACATGGGCCATTAGGGTTTTTCGTAGAAGCGGGCAGGTGTCCGTAGAAGCGGTGTCCGCAGAAGCTGATTTAGACCGCAGAAGCGGTCCTGGGCAAATAGTAAAGCTCCACAGAAGCAGAGGAGTTCCGCAGAAGCGGTTAGAGGATCGCAGAAGCAAAAATGCCTAGACAGAAAGGGTTTTAAAAGTTTCATTTTGTTCCGCGAGCTAAGGCATTTTACCATCATTTTTGAGCATCCTTGAGAGCTTTTGGACGAGAATTGAAGGGGATTTCGACTGGGATTGATTGGAGGTGAGTTCTATGACCTAATTACATGATTTAATGGTAGAATCAACCTAGAAATTCATGAAAATTTATCAAAAAGGGGGAGGAACTAGGGCTTGAGTTTTGGTATTTCAAATTGGGTTTTGATAGGTCATTTGAGCTCGGATTTGGGAGTTCTTGATATGTATAAACTCATGGCGAGATAAGGAATCCGTTGATGTAAATTTGCTGGAATTCAAGAAGTGGGCCCGGGGCTCGGGTTTTGCAAATTTCATGATTTTCGATGTTTTTTCGATTCTTTACGATTGGGTTATGTTCCATTAGCCTATTGTGATGAATTCGTTGTGATTTTGATCAGATTCGATGCGCGAGGAGGCCGATTTGAGAGGCAAGGGCATAGCGAGCTACGATTTTGACCGGCTTGAGGTAAGTAATGATAGTAAATGATATCCTGAGGGTTTGAAACCCCGGATTTGCACAACGTAGTGCTATATCGAGGTGAAACACGCGCTTAATGACGAGCGCGTGGTTGTTTACAATTGGGGACTGTGACTTGGTCCGTCCCGATTGATATTTTTACCACGTATTTGACTAAGGTGTAACTGTTATCAACATGATTTGGGCCTATTGCCATATTTTGGGCTTCACGCCGACTACTTGAATCCTTCGTGGATTTTAATCACTGTTTCCTCACTATTTTGATATACCACTTGAATCCAGTCCTGTTGATTATACTGTTTTACAAACTCAGCTGCTTTAATTGAACTTTGAGACTTAAATGATATTTCCATTGTTGTTTGGGCTGAGCACTACTATTTTATTGATGCCCGAGGGGCTTATGATGTTTTCTGGACTGAGTGAGGCTTTCAGGCCTTGTGAGCAATGTGAGGAGGCTTTCAGGCCTTGTGAGCAATGTGAGGAGGCTTTCAGGCCTTGTGAGTGATGTGAGGAGGCTTTTAGGCCTTATGAGTGATGTGAGAAAGCTTTCAGACCTTGTGTTGATATAGCGCTTGGGCCGTAAGGGGCCCCTCCGGAGTCTGCACACCCACAGTGAGCGCGGGTACCCATATGATCTGAGAGTGAGCCCGAGGGGCTAATATTATGCTGAGTGACTGATACTGAGCCCGAGGGGCTGATACTGTGCTGAGCGATTGATAGTGGGCCCGAGGGGCAGATTTCTACTCACTATTTACTTGTTGTTTTACCTGATTTACCTGTTTTTAAAAGGGAGATTTCATTTGACTCTTACGGTGTTACTGCTTTAAGTGATTTACTGGCTGATATAGAATTGCTTTGTGCACTTGTGTGTTTTCATGCCTTCGGTTGTTATTTATTATTATTACTCACTTGGTCGAAGTACTCACATTACTCCCTGCACCATGTGTGCAGATTCAGGCATAGCAGAGTCCACACCTGAGCACTGATTCCTTCCAGACCAGGCAGCGAGTTGGAGATACGAGGTAGCTGTTGACGTCCGCAGCCCCTTGTCTCCCCTATCTTTCATCATTTATGTTTCCTTCAGACTATTGTATCAGATATTACACTTTGTAGACTTAGGCAAACTCTGTAGTAGCTGATGACTTGTGACACCCCGGGTTGGGTTGTGTCGGGATGGTTTCCCTTGTTATTATCGTTGATTCCGCATTATTGACTATATTAAGCATGTGTTAGAATTATTAGTATTAATTAATTGCATTAAAGGAGGTATTGCATTGTTCTGGCTGGCCTTGTCTTCATGAGAGGTGCCATCACGACCGGGTTTGGGAATTGGGTCGTGACAATGGGCACTTGTGGTGCAAGTTGTTATTGTGATGTGATATTGCGCATGTGGCGGTATAAGGCTGTGGATTAATGTGCATGTGGCGGCATAAGGTGGGACTTATATGCGTGTTGCTTGTAGAGGAACTACGTGAAGCCACACAATGTCATATGGTGTGCTAAAGTGCGTGCAGCTATTTCGGGCAAAAATATTTTCAAAACTATTTAAATGTAAGGCTCACATGGCGATATAAGGAAAGATTATGATTGAGATTGTGAATCGTGAATACGAGGCGGTACTTCTGTTTTGATTCTTGATATATACACGAGGCGGTACCTCGGTTGCGATTCTTATTGTATACGAGGCGGTACCTCGGTTGTGATTCTTTTTTCCATGCTTACAATTCTGATATTAGTTCATGCTATTCACTTATTTCATATCAGTTATTTCTCTACCTTCCATTGTTTATCATTCTTCTGTTTTCATACTGTTTATTTACATCCTAGTAGGTGTCTTGACCTAGCCTCGTCACTATTCTACCGAGGTTAGGCTTGATATTTACTAGGTACCATTGAGGTGTACTCATACTATTCTTCTGCACATCTTTTTGTGCTGATCCAGGTACGTCTGCCCGTGCCGGATGCTAGAGTTGATTTGAGTAGCTGCTTTTGGAGATTTCAAGGTGTACTTGCTCTACGTCCGCAGGCCTCGGAGTCACCTTCCCTTATCTTTACTTCCTGTCATATTTTCTTTCATACATTTATGTAGTAGACATTCTAGTTTTACTCTGTAGAGCTTATGCCTCGGTTCTACCGGTTTAGGGAAAGTATTTGTTGAGATTCTGTTTCAGGAGACCTTATTTAATTGACTTGTTTTACTATTTTTGTTAATTATTTCTATCAAGTTATTATTGAATGTTAGGCTTACCTAGTCATAGATATTAGGTTCCATCACGACATCCTACAGAGAAAATTTGTGGTCGTGACAATTGTTGCGCACGCGGTGAGACAAGGGGGCCTATGTCGGGGATGATTTGGGATGGCCTGGGGTGTCACGCCCCGACCTCAGGGAGTGCGACCGGCGCAAAACCGAGATTCCTTGGTCAAGCAAGACTACTTGGTTCCTTCTACCCAACCTTGCCCATGAACAATATAAGAATCTGTAACAAGAGATAAACATGAGAAGAGTAAAGTGTACAACATTCCCTTTCCATTACTCAAAGGAGCTTCGTTTACAATATCCAAAATATCACAAGTCCTTAATTACGAGGTAAAATATGTTTGACAAATACCGACTATTCCGGTTCATTACCCAAAATCGAACACCACCAACAGGGTGTCTACAGAGCCTCTAAGTTTAACAGAAGAGTAATATGGAAGTGCCGACGACAAGGCCCCGGCTATACCTCAAAACACAACGTACAATGGCAAGTGACATAAGGCCCGGAACAGAATAGGGCTCACCAAAACCTGCTGAGTAGAGGGTAACTGCTAACGAGGGTCAAAGTTGCGTGCTGACAAACCACTTGCATCCATTAAAGATGCAACGTCCCCGGCAAAAGGGACGTTAGTACATATGGAATAGTACTAGTATGTAGAACTAAATATCCTCACATAAATAGAATGCCAATATAAAAAGGGAATAATCATGAAAGAAGCAAGTAACAACCGAGGATATCTGAATGCCAAGGTAAAACATAACAATTTTCAAAATAAGAAATTAACATTTTTGGTTGGGAGATCATTAGCCTCCGATCATCACACAATACATGAGGCATGGAGTCCGATCACAAACTCGATCGGCTGAGACATCTCTCCACGAATCGATGTGGATTGACATGGTGATGCAAATAAAAGGTGATACCAAGAATGAGGAACCACCATGCGTGCCACATGGCGTCCAATCTACACCTGATCGGCTCGACCATCTCCCCAGATATGTCGTGTGGGTCGACTTCCAATATAGGGCTAACAACAATCTCATACCAATTAAGGGGAATAATCTCAACACATCAATCTCATCACAAATAGAGGGAATAATCTCAATCCATTCCTACACCGAGACGTGTAGTTTCGGGTGTTGGTTGTTACAACCCACCCTTCCTCGGCTCGCAAATGATACTCCAAAAACATTTTTGTATACAAAGGAAATAGAAATACAAACACATTCATCTCATAACCATTCATACCATGTATAGCTTCATTAGTTCTTTCAACCACTCACAACATTATTATTTCATTGGCTCTCTTGGCCATTCATAGAGTTCTTCAATCATGGAACGATTTCCATATTTTTTATTCTACACTTTCATTTCTTTACTTTCACGGACCATTATCATAAACATCAACATATAGAATATTCCGGAAATCTTAACTTCAAGTTCATTAGTAATGAGGGCTTTAAACACAATGGATTTCTTTTCGAAGAAATGGAGCAAAATGATTGGCAATCTAAGCACAAGTTAAATCATAAATGAGTGACACACAATTTATTCTTGAAATACTTTTGCACAAAACGGCAATACACAATTTCAGCTCATGAGTATGTATGAACTCAAAACACAATGGAAATACTTACAAAACATAGCATGGTGATTTGCGATTGAATCATGGGTTCAAATCATATGAATTAGTTAAAACAACCATATTTGAACATTTTCCCACTAAGGGGAAACATAATATGATACGGGAAGTTTGAACATGACTTGAGTACATAGTCTTTTAAGCAAATCTATTTTTGAAATCAATTTGGAACAGTTGGAACGAGAGTTTGAACAAACCATATTTAGAACTTTCGAGGAACACATGGATTCCAATTCTAGAAAGGAAATTTAGCCAACATACCTTGCTTGAGCTTACCTTAGATTACTACGCCATCCCATGACTTCTAGAAATTTCAATCTATAGGAAGATAGGGAAAAATCGAATATTAATTGGATGGTTTCTCATGATATAACTCTCTTGGGAATTTTGCCAAACACATACCATGCAAAAATGACTACAAAGCTCTACAATGGTAATCCCTTCCTCCCTCAACCAATTTCAACAAGAAACTGCCCGAAATAGTTCAACGACCTCACATACTACCTCATATTGGCACATGCATGTTCTATCTCCAATTCTACAGCATACTTAAACCCATAACTTCTTGCATGAAGGCTTAGGAGAAGGACTTACTCGGATAGATGATGGCATAGTGAGTGGCTTCCATGATTCTTAAAGATTGGGGCAAGAATGGATGAGTAGAATTTCTAGGTATTCTCTCTCTCTAACATACACTCTTCACTCTAAAACCTCAGATTTTTGCCTACAAAGTGAGCCTCAAAGGCGTTTAATAAAAATGGGGTGGGGTAATGAAAATAACAAAATATACCCTCCGAACTCAACTCTGCGGTCGCAGAGTGGACCGCAGAACAGGTATGCAGCCCGCAAAATGGACCGCAAAAATGGTCCCAAAAATTGGACTAGCCTAGTCAAGTCTACGGTAGGTCTGCACTCTGGAGACCAGTTACACAGCCGCAAAATGGACCGCAGAATCACCCTCCAAAATTCTTCATTCTAAATTTACGATGGAAGTGCGGACCGCGAAACAGAAATGCGATCGCATAATGGACCGCAAAACGACCTTCGAAATTCAACTATTTTTCTGCTCAACTCCGCGATGGTTATACTGCCCGCAGATTGGATCTCCGGTCGTGAAATTGACCGCAAAATGGCCTCCTTTTGCAAAAATTTCCACCAACTCCTCAATGCATTGCACAACCCAAAAATTCCGTACCGCGGCGAGCTTGCAAGAATTTTACGGGGCCTTACATCCTCCCCCGCTTAGGATAATTTATCATCGGCTGAGGAGTAGAGTCCGCCAAAACACCCAACATAACTCTCTTCTTTCACACATCTCAAGCCCCCAAATTTTGACTAACTCCTAAATATTTCAGAAATTTTGATAGAGTTTCCCTTGTAATTAGGCCTATATACCTGCTAGAGAATCACCAAAATCACTCCTAACAACGCATCCACAACTCAACAAAGCATCACAATATATCAATAACACAAATCTCAATAGTGGTATTTGGACATGAACTATACATATTTAAATCAAAACGCATAGAAAGTACCTTTCGAACCACAACCATTTGGCTATACAAACAAGTGAGAATATTTTCTTTCCACAACACCCTCGGCCTTCGATATGACCTCCTTCGCTCACAGACTTCGACATAGCATTTTGATGGAGGCATTCTCAACTTCCGGACTTGTCTAGCAAGGATGACAATTAGGTACCTCTCATAAGCCAATTATCCATATACTTCACCTTCAGTAGCCTCCACCGGAACGATAGACAAAGGATTTTGAACTACCTTTTCTGATGTAGAGACATGAAGCACCGGGTGCATGGAGGACAACGATAGGGGATATCATACTTATAGTTCCGCCTATTTCCATCAAGATTCTGTAAGGCTCAATGTGTATTGTACCTACTTTACCTTCATTAACAATTCACATAATGTCTCCATGGAGCAAATACTGAAAAGACTCGTTCACTTTCTTCAAACTCCAAATCTCTACGTCAAACACATGAATTAAACTCTTGGCGACCCTTAACCTCCTTATCCTCCTTATTTTACGATGTGTTTGAATGAATATGACCATGGAGTTTCCTGCTCAATATGTTTGATCATGGAATAATGCTTCTTCTTGACATGTTTGAATCTACACTCCTGGCAAGCGCAAATAGGAACGGCGATGTCGAGATTGAGGTGGAATTGTTTAAGTATATGCCAGTGTGCTGAGCAAGGGAACTTCAGGAGGTTATATCCTAATAGGTATGAAGGTTACTACCAACAGCACTGACATGGTTAATCATAGTGATGATATCATTAATTCGACCAACGGGGCCTACAGTTAGATTTTAACTGGTAAGCATTGATAATGTAGGGACCATGTAAATGATCCTAAGATGTAAAAAAAGTGAGTCATTTTAGTCATGTGATATATGTGGGAGGCATGATCGGGAGGATAAAGACGCTAGTATTAGTTATTCCTGAAAGACGATGAGTTATGGGAGGGATAGTAGCAATTTTTTTATGCCATACGTGCCACGTTCATCAATGGTAATTCATAAGGAGAAATAGCAAAGTACATGACACCAGTTGCCTCCTTGAGTGTAGGAAAATCAGTTTAACTAAAAATGAGAAGATTCTTGCACCATAAATGTGATAAAGGTTTCAAAAATACATGAAGTTGCATTACACTCTTAACAATATTTGACACAAGGAATCTACACCCTAAGTCACGAGGTTGAAAAAGAGGTTGAGCACTTGTAAGGTTATTACTCCGGCAAGTTAACCCCTTCCTGATAGTTGATCCTATATGAGAGGACTAGATCAGATACGATAAACTTGTTACTTCAAATTAATTATGTCCATGATATGTGCCAAAATCCGAAACACCCGCCTGAAGTGGGGAGGGAAAGGTCGCGGTAAGTCTACTTAACTCCAATCATACACGAGTGGAACCATGTATCTAGGATGTCGTTATATTGGGTGGAATCATGCATAGGTTGGAGAGGTTCTAATGGTTAATATGATGCTCCGAGGATAAAGGCGAATGATAAACCCCTATCCACCCAGGGACGTGGAATGTTAAGGGTAGTAAATTCTCTGCACATGACAATGGCATAGTAAATGATTCTAGAAGGCGAGTGCTAAGATAACGGAACCAAGGGAGGCACTATAAAGTAAACATGAAAGGTTTGCGAATGTTCATAATGAGTTTTCCGTGGATTTTATGACTTGAAAAGTACCCAGATGCTAATGAAGGATGGGAAAAACATGAGAATCAGACATGATGCTACAATAACCCCAAAAGTGCATTCAACTTAATGGAGAGCCCCTTAAGAATCCTACAAGAAAGGGAGTGTTACAGCGACATATGGAAGGACGCGATCTCTCATGGTTATCCAAAAAGTGTCGGGAGAGCGTTGTGAACTTACTAACTAAGGAACACTGGCAGAACATGTTGCAGAGGTGTAATGAGAAAAAGAACACTTGTTATGATCTAGACACATTTCTGCTACAATAACTCTCAATTTGCAATACCAGGCCACGTCATGGGCAGCTACAATACTAAGAACGAGGTGCGTCACTTACTAAGGAAGGATCTAAGTGGACATGAAAGTTACACTAATATGGGCAAACGAAAGATCTTCCTATGACGAATTTGGGAGGATCTCAAATTTCAGAGAAACTTTATGTGGACGAGTGACTATTTCAATTGGCATGTACACATATGATAGGTGTTGATATATGCTCTTATGTTACTAGACAGTGAAAAGGTTTCATGATAACGTTCACAAAGGGAGTAAAGTGAATGTTCAAACCATGTAAGCCACATACACAGGGGAGAGAGGAATGGCTCAAGAAAGATCTCAACACTAGGCTCCTTTTACATTAGATTCGATACCATTTAGGTAAACATTATGATGGTGCATGCACAAGTGAGCAGATGTTATCCATTTGAATTAGAAGGTTCTATAAGAAATTCATCAGGTATAGTCCTTCATTTAGAATTTGGGGAAGCAAGTGAGAAGTATTAACCTAGGGTTATAAATCAATTCAAGGAAATCATTATATAACTCAATTCTTCAAGAGGTTGTAAGTAAGAGAATTGTGATAAAAAGGCATCACAAATAATGCGTCTCGTTAAAAAAGTATGTACATGAAATGTTTTGTGATTCAGCATCTTGTTAAGACCATATTTTTGTAGACTCTTCAATGCAGATGTACATATACAACAAGGACAATTATGTGGTGTTCATAATGATGTAGCAAGGAGTGACTTACTTGGTGACTTTAGGTTGTCGGGGTAGTGCCTTAACTGATTCCCCTCGACTCCACATCCATAACATACATTGGTACCATAGTGCTGAATGACATCTCCTACACTTCTCGCAATGAGGATGAGGCCCGCTATGCTGACTCATCCTACTAACCTGACTTTTACCCTTTTGCATACATCATAAGCATCCCTCTATCCTTCCTCCAGGGCCCCATGGGGGAATAACAATCTATGTACTGGTTTGCTATGTCGGCCTTTGGAATTGCCCAAGCCTGTCACACATAACACGCTCCTGAGCATACTTACAACACAATGCCAAATGTTCCCTCCCGCATGTCGGGCAGACCGGGATGGGTGTACCCAACCTAGGGAATTTGTTCTTCTTGTGTCCCCTCTTTCCACAACCATAACATATTTCAAGATTAATCCAACATGTCCCCAAGTGGCGCTTCTTACAAATCAAACACTCTGACTTATTGGTACAAACAACCCTCTTTTGTTTCTTAGGTGCCCGCGCCACATGATCCGGTGGTCTGGTGACATTGATAGGAAAAAGGGCACTTTCCCTAGCAACTAGTTCTTCTAATCCCTCCACGGCTCGATCTATTCTCCCAATGAACTCTTTTGCAATCTCTCGTAGATTCAATAGCGAGGTCACTCGCCCCTCGCTTCTTCGAACTCGCGAACTACTCGTCTTCAAAAGGGAGACATGACGAGGAAATTAACTTCCTATCTTAAGCTCTATCGCACGATCTGGAGTATCAACGAAGGGTGACATTCCTAAATGTCCAAGCAGCCTCCTAATTATAAATGTAGTCGACAACACACCGATAACAACGACTGTACTAGATATGGCTCCGAGACATCCTAGGACACTTTAAAACCTTAGGCTCTAATACCAAGCTTGTCACGCCCCGACCTCGGGGAGCGCGAACGCCGCTCAACCGAGATACCTTGGTCAAGTAAGCCTACTTGATGCTTTCTACCCAACCTTACCCATGAAAAATATAAGAATCGGTAACAAGAGATAAACATGAGAAGAGTAAAGTGTTCCACATTCTTTTCCCATTACTCAAAGGAGCTTCGTTACAATATCCAAAATATCATAATTTCATAATTACGAGGGAAAACATGTTTGACAAATATGAACACTTCTAGTTCATTACCCAGCATCAAACACCACCCACAACGTGTCTGCGGAGCCTCTAAGCATAACACAAGAGTATTATGAAACTGCCAATAACAAGGCCCCGACTATACCTCAAAACACAATGTACAATGTCAAGTGACATAAGGCCTGGAACAGAATAGGTCTCACCAATACCTGCTTAGTAGAGGGTAACCGCTAATGAGCATCAAAGCTGCCTGCTGACAAACCGCCTGCATCCATTAAAGATGCAGCGCCCCTGATAAAAGGGACATGATTACATATGTAATAGTAATAGTATGTAGAAATAAATATCATCTCATGAAATAGAATGCCAATATAAGAAGAGAAGAATCATGAAAGCAGAAAGTAACAACCAATAATAATTTTCAAAATAAGAAATTAACATTTTTGGTTGGGAGATCATTAGCCTCCAATCATCACACCATACACGGGGCATGGAGTCATATCACAAAGACCATCGCCTGAGCCATCTCTCCATGAATCGATGTGGATTGACATGGTGATGCGAACAAAAGGTGATACCAAGAATGAGGAACCACCATGCGCGCGACATGGCGTCCTATCTCCACCCGATCGGCTAGGCCATTTCCCCACATATGTCATGTGGTTCGACTTCCAATCCAGGGCTAACAACAATCTCATCCCAAATAAGGGGAATAATCTCAACATATCAACATCATCCCAATTAAGGGGAATAATCTCAATCCATTCCTACACCGGCACGAGTAGTTTCGGGTGTGGGCCGTTACAACCCACTCTTCCTCGGCTCACTAATAATACTCCCAAATATATTTTTGTACACAAAGGAAATAGAAATACAAATGCATTCATCTCATAACTGCTCATACCATGTATAGCTTCATTTGTACTTTCAAAATTGACTACAAAGTTCTACAACGGCAATCCCTTCCTCTCTCAACCAATTTCAACAAGAAACTACCCGAAATAGTTCAACAACCCCATATATTACCTCCTATTGGCACATGCATAGCCTATCTCCCACTCTACAACATACTTAAAACCATAGCTTTTTGCATGAAAGCTTAGGAGAAGGACTTGCCCGGATAGATGATGGTCTAGTGAGTGGCTTCCATGATTCTGGAAGATTGGGGCAAGAATGGATGAGTAGAATTTCTGGGTCTTGTCCCTCTTTCCCTAAGATACTCTCTTCTCTCTATAACCTCGGATTTTTTCCTTCAAACCAAGCCCTAAAGGCTTTTAGTCAAAATGGGGTCGGGTTATAAAAATAGGAAAATGGACCCTCCAAACTCAACTCTGTGGTCACAGAGTGGACCGCTGAACAGGTATGCAACCCACAAAAATGGTCCCAAAAAACTGGACTGGTCTGGTCAAGTTTGCGGCAGGTCTGCGCTCCGCAGACCATTTATGCGGCTGCAAAATAGATCGTAGAATCACCCTCCGAAATCCTTCTTGCTAAATTTATGACGGAAGTGCAGACTGCGAAACGGAAATGCGATCGCACAATGGATTGCAAAATGACCTTCAAAATTAAACTATTTTTCTTCTCAACTCCGCGATGGTTATGCGGCCCGCGGAATGGATCTGCGATCGCGAAATTGATTGCAAAATGGCCTCCTTCTTCAAAAATTTCCACCAACTCCTCAATGCTTTGCACAACCCAAAAAGGAAATACCATGTTTTTGTTTAGTCACTATCGCCCATTATTTTATGCTTCAACCACTTAAATTTCTTTCAGACAATGTCATCGCGTCCAGACATGTCGTAATGCTCGAAAATGAAAGATTAATGGAAAGTTGTTTTCTTCGTTTTGGTTACAACGCAAATAATAACAAAATGTACGGGGTTTTTATAGGCTGCTAAGAGTGATTTTAGGATACATGACGCATATTGGTGATGCACTACGTATCACGTGCTAGTGATTCTTTCGCGTGCTAATGATTCTTTAGGGTACAAGTGGGTGCAGCTTTTCTGATCGACAGTTTTTTCAGGTCGACATGACAATACACATAATCCATATTGGTGATGCGCTACGTTTCGCGTGCTAATAATTCTTTAGGGTACAAGTGGGTGCAGCTTTTCGGGTCGACAGCTTTTTTAGGTCGACGGCTTTTTCAGGTCGACATGACAATACACGTAATGCATATTAGTGATGCGCTACGTTTAACATACAAGTTCGTGCAATTTAGTTCTTCTTAAGTTGAACCATGATTCCAGTATTCAAAAACCCTTTCAAGACCCATTACATCCATTTCAGAAATGTCACTAATATTTAATAAGTGGTTTAAGAAGAGGCAAAAAGGTGAAGGTAGTTCAACAGATCCACATGGAACACGTCATAATACAATCGATCCCTACCTTAAAAAAAATATACTAGGTTGCTATTCTAATTTGGTTGATGACAGGTGGTATGGTGTTCTACGTCCCTTGGAAAATAAGCATATCAATATACACACTGATCTCAAAGTTGCAGGGCACATTATTGAGGGCGAAGCGCATTCTACAAAGTCTAAAGGTATGCGAATTTGCGGCGAAAAACTACAATGGGTTCCCCTTTACACAAAAAGGTGTGATTATGAAGTACTATGCCACTAGCATGGGCTAGTTATGCCACAAGCATTGTCTGCAACCTTCCAAACAAACGCACACAAAGATGAACCAGAAGTGATTCGGCATTTGTTGAAGGAGATTTTAGGGATGGAAAGGCACTAGCCGTTCATCATGCACTGGATGATCTTAACTACCTGCAAGGAACGGAGGATCAGTATTGGGATTTATTAGAAAATGAAAAATTGCATAGAGACATTGATTATCCTGTTTTTCCAACAGTTGTCGAGTGGGAGAGACTACCTAAGTTTCTACCGCAAATATTGGACGCAGGAGTCCCATATTGTTGTAAAAATCAAGCAAGTGGTCTTATTGATGATAGTGATGAAATACGAGAAATGTGTGTCAGCTGGGGCCTAGATTACGATGCCCTCGGTCCAGGAAGATGCGTCCAAGATGTTGGCGAAGGAGATGAAGATGATGACAATGAAATAGTACCAGACAATGACGATAATGGCGAATTAAAACTGTTATATATTTCTTGGGGAATATTTTAAATTATTTTATTGAAATTCAATGCTAAATGTCAATTAGAATTAACCCTATTGGAAACATAATTTTATTTCAGAAATATTGCAAACTAAACCTTTACAGACATTTAGTACAACAAAAATACTGCAACAAAACACTAAGTGTATCCTTGATAATTGGGCACATTGGCTGAACTACCACCGGGAGCTCAATTACCCCCGTTTCCCAGACCAGCAAAAGGACATTTACGGCAATCGTGGCCTGTTTGGGAACATATGCCACATTTACGCGCATAAAAGGTATCACCAACATCCATTTAGTTCTGTATCCGCATTCTTTTTTGCAATTGCTGTTGATACACATAATCCTTGTTACACACAATTTTAAATGGTTTTGGTGGCCAATAATGCTCAGCATCCACTGGTTGGAGGTGGCCACTATAGGTGTTTGTGTATGTAACAACACTATATTCTTTATCAACGTACCTCGTTGCCGCAAAACCTATATGTTGAAAGCACTTCACGGCATATGAGCATGGAAAGTGATAGATCGACCATTTACCACGCGAACATAATCTTCTAGATTCATTGATGGTATGGGTATTATTACCGCGGTTTTGATGCAGACCAGTTGGAACTTCCAAAATATTTCGCTCGCTGAAATACTACAAAAATGTATTCCACTAAGCTCGGTACCTATATTTCTCAAATCATTTCTGTCACGATCTAACATCCACTAGTCGTTATGGCACCTTACCCAACCCGCTAGGTAAGCCAATTTACAATTATCCATTTCCATTAAACTTAATAAAAATAATTAAACAAAGGAATTATCTAAATCTTACACTTTTCCCAAGGACTGGTAGTACAAATCATGAGCTTCTAAGAATAAAGTTTACAAAGCTGATATAAAAAAAATATATCTTCTGTTCGAAAAGTACATAAATAGAATTTTATAATCTAAGGCTACCGTGAACAAGAGGCAGCTACAGCAGGAACGCATGTACGCCTTCAAATCCAGCAACCATCGAACGCAGCAACATCGGCATGCGGGATCTGCACGCAATTTGCAGGAAGTGCAGTATAAAACAACCAACCCCCATGTACTCAAAAAGTAACAAACCTAACCTCAGGTTGAAAGCAGTGACCAGCTGGAACATAGGTCGGGACCAACACCAATAACCAACAACATTTCAAACAACGTAGGGCATATAAACAATGAAATAATCTCAGAGATAAAAATGTTCAGCTTTTACACAGTTTTTCCAAAAATAGTTCCGCCTTTCAAGAATATCAATGGAAACCCTTTATCGAAATCATCGAAAAATTATAAGATAGGGGATCCAACAATATCAGCATAAAAACTAAACATGATATCTAGCATGATGTACAGCTCAATTACTTTATCACATGGTGAAAAACACAAATATCAACAAAGTGGGCCACTAAGCAGTGCCCTGGAAACAACAGAGTCACAACTCACAGGGTACATGCCCAAACGCCCGTCACCTAGCAAGTGCGTCACCTCAACACCAATCACAGAACACATAATTTGGGGTTTCATACCCTCAGCACTAAGTTTAGAAGAGTCACTTATCTTAAACATGCCAATTCCAGACGCCGAGCAAACAAAGCGATGCTCTAAGAATGCCATCAAGCGTGTAGCGACCTCCGAAGTGCTCAAAACTAGCCAAAAGCAACTCAAATACATCAGATAAAGCCCAAGGAATCAATTACAAATGATAAAGATCGATCCTTACAAGTCAAATCCCAAATCTGGCCAAAAATCACACCCGGGCCCGCACCTCGAAACCCGACAAAACTCACAAAATCCGACAACCCATTTAATTACGAGTCCAACCATACTAGTTTCACTAAATTCAGACTCCAATTAAATGTTCAAAAAGCAAAAATCCATACTATGAAACTTTAGGCCAAAACCCCCAATTTCCTCTTTCAATTAATCAACCAAATACTAAAATCGAAGATAGTTTCATGAAATATAACCAAGACCGAGTGTAGAACACCTACCCCAATTCATATGGTGAGAATTGCTCCAAAACTCGCCTCAATTCGAGCTTGGAAATGTTAAAATGAAGCCAAAATCGCGAACCCTTGTATTTATCATTTTGCCCAGCACTTCCACTTCTGCGGACACTTAACCGCATTTGCGGTGTCGCTTTTGTGACATTAGCTCCGCTTCTGCGGACTCCACTAACCAACTGACCCCTCGCACTTGAAAATCAACATCCTCTTTTGTGCAACCACAGATGAACTTGAAACTTAAAACTTCCACAACCGATGACGAAACCTATCAAATCACGTCCGATTGACCTCAAATTTTGCACACAAGTCGCATTTGACATTACGGACCTGCTCCAACTTACGGAATCGGAATCCGACCCCGATATAAAAAAGTCCACTCCCGATCAAACTTTCCGAAATTCCACTTTCAGCATTTCAAGCCAAATTCCACTACGGACCTTCAAATCAAAATATGGACGCGCTTCTAAGTCCAAAATCACCCAACGGAGCTAACGAAACCATCAGAAATCCAATTTGAGGTTGAATTTTAAAAAGTCAAACTTGGTCAAACCTTTCAAATTTAAAGCTTCTTGCTGAGAACCATTCTTCTAAATCAGTTTCGAATAACCTGAAAACAAAAACCGACGGTTCACATAAGTCATAATACATCATACAGAGCTACTCATGCCCTCAAACAATCGAGCGAAGTGCAATTGCTCAAAACGACCGGTCGGGTCGTTACATCCTCCCCCACTTAAACATACGTTCGTCCTCGAACGTTCCCGGAGTTTTTCCAAGGCCATCAACCGCAGTGTAACCTTACCATGCACATACCTGGGGGTGATCCCACGTCACCCTATCCTATATAGGTTTGATAACACAACATGACTGAAATTTCTTAATCCAACCTAGCCCATAAGTCTTAGAACCCCATTTGAACATCCGGATATTTTCTATAAGATCAGAATCTCGCATCCACACTGTATAAGTCTGGGCAAGCTGTATCAAGCTATATCCGTAACCCAAGATGTAATCATATAATATAACTCAAAACTCAAACACTCGTAACGATAATTTCTAATCATAGTAGCTGCTCAAAACAACCCAATGCCAGTAATAAACCTCTTATCAAAAAGAGCCTCGTTCTAACACCTTCATACACTACCAACAATGAAAGAAACAAGCAGGAACTTATAACCATTCATCAGATCAACAAGTTTTGGAACTCCCTCTCCTTCGACAAGGGCTATAGCAAATTTCTAAGCCGACTTCCAATATTATTCTTCCAACCATGCTGTAATCAATTCCGATAGTAATCACTTGTAAGGCCCCGTGAAAATTTCTACTCAAAACCCGGGAGCTCGTAGTGCCAAGTTAGGAATATGTGTTAGAAACTTGTAAAGCTCGCCGCGGTTCGGACCCTTTAGACTGAGATATGCATTAAAAAGTTAAGGAAAAACGTTTTCCATAAAAAGAGCATTTATGCGGTCCACTATGCGGTCGCATAATAGCTATGCGGACCGCATAGTTGCCGCAGAGTCAGACAATTTGATGGTAATTTTGAGGTCAACTATGCGGCCCATTATGCGATCGCATAATCAATATGCGGGCTGCATAGTCATCGCATAATCCCCTTGAATTTTTGCGAGGGGCAGTTCTGCGGTGCATTATGCGACCACAGAACAGGTATGCTGACCGCATTCCTATCGCATACTCGGACAGTTTGTTCAGGTTTTTGAAGCCATTTTTGCCGTCCATTTCGCGGGCCGCATGTTCATTATGCGATCGCAGATCTGAGTCGGGGCTCCAGGTTTTTAAATTTTGAACGCGACCCCCTGTCATTATATCTTATGCAATGGCTCATTTTGAGCCTATTTCCTGGTGCTTTTAGAGTAAGAAAGAGGGTCTAAGAGAGGGGAAGTGCCTTTCATCAAAAATTGCTCCACAAATTCTTGTTAAAACATTGAAGATAATCAAGTGAGGCACCTAAATCTTCGTCCTAGGAGGTAAGACTTCATCACCTCAGCTCTTAATTTTAAACATAGCTATAAAGGGTCATTAGTGAGGTAATTCATGGGGATAAGGATGATTACATTGCATGCATGTGTTCTTAGAAGATATGGGAAAATTATAAATAGAGAAGCATGGGGAATGGGTTAGTGTAATCTTTGCATAAAAGGACCATAAGACCTTAATGAACACTCAATGCTTGATAAAATGCTCAAGTGAGCTAAGATTAGGATCTTCTCCTGATTATGGGTTCAATTGTGCTACATTGCTTAAATAGATTGAAGTTGCGAACATTCCGGAACATTATAGGATTAACGAAAGCTCAATTGAGGTATGCATGGCTAAAACCCCGTCTTTTTGGAAATTGAGCTCCGTTGGTGTTTGTGTAAGTGCGGTAAGATTAAAGTTGGGTTGTTGTATTGATTGTTATTTCACATGAATTGGTGTTGCAACTTTATATACGTGGAAGATGTGTCTTAATATGATCAATGTGCTATTCTTGATAACTCGAAAGGGTGCGGAAAATATGAATCATGTATTGAAATGCTTAGACCATAAATCAAGATTGAAGCTGCGTTTGTTGTGCCATCTATGTGAAGTCTTATCTATGCTTAAAATTTAAATTGCTCTTGTGTACACTTATTATCCTCAATTGCAAAGCTAACATTGAAATTGGGAAAGATGTGAAAAGTGGCCTAGCGCCAAAAATGATGTGACAGTTGTGGCCCCAAGTGCCTATGAAATAATATATGTGAAAGAAAGATTGAAACGAGATGATTAATGAGAAAGGAACAATGCCTTGGTAAGGAGGCCTAGCCGATTGGGCCTAGATCGGATGCCATGCCGCACAAATGGTGGTATTGTGCTGATATTGAATTCCAGAAAAGGAAAACGAGATTGTGATTGAGGTATATGTCTCAAATGAGGCAACCTAGCCGATCGGGTCGAGATCGGACTCCGCTCAAGATAGCGGTGGTATTGCAAACAATGATGAACAGTATGAAATGCCCCAAACTAAAAGCAATGGAAAATTATGTGAAAGTTATGTGATTCTTTTATTTGATGATGTGGTGGTCGTTTAAAGCTTTTGAGTTATACTTGTGATTTCCTTACTCTTGTATGATAGTTCTTTCTAACTAGATGGTGTTTAGTTATACATACTAGTACTATTCCATGGTACTAACGTCCTTTTTGCCGGGGCCGCTACATTTTTAAATGAATGTAGGTGGCTCTATAGCGGACAGTGCCGATCGCGCAGCGGAGTGTCCTCCTCTCAAAGTCTTGGTGAGCCCCTTTTTCCTTCAAGGGGTTATGTCTTTTGTTGTAGACTTCCACTTTTGAGGTATTGCCGGAGCCTTGTTGCCGGCGTTGTCATAATTTGTTTTTTGTATCCATAGAGGCTTCATAGACGTTTATGTGGGTTATGTATGGGTGTTGGATGGGTTAACGAACTGTGTTGTAACCCTGTACTCTAGTTCTTCTAAACTATAACTGTATGAAATCCTGGAAACTTAGCCATGATTAAGATTTGTGATATAAAAGTGAACTAAAAATGTTAAACGTTCGATTTTGCTATTGTCTAAATAAACGAAAGCATGGTTTTCTTAATCGTATTGAGTTGGGTAGAAAGTGTTAATAAGGCTTGCTCAGTTGGGTTCACTTGATTGAGCGCCGGTCGCGCCTCCCGAGGTTGGGGCGTGACATCACTCTAGGTCCAATGACCCCATCTCATCCAACACGACCATTCTAGTGAGATGACACATCAATAAAATCTAAAGCTGCAACTCGTGCAATCCATGCACCAATAAGCAACATTCCAAATGTACTCAATCATGGAAAATGACTCAGATGAGAGAACTGTCTCGCAAGCTCAACAAGTACCATCAAAACACCATGCTAAGAGCCTAGCACACCGCAGAACCAAAACACACGAATCTAACACAAAGGATCATACCTCTATATAACTCTGCTATAATGCGTGACCCCATCCAAACGTTGGTCCATATTATATACCTCAAGCCACCCTGCTCAAATCCATAACCACTCGAAATTCGATATCAAGTACCCAAAGTGCATTTCCATAACCACGGAGAGCAAATAACACAATGCCACCATCTGGAAAGAACATAGCCAACGCACAATCAATCACGCAATACCCAAATACTCATCAAAGCCCAAAGAGAACCGCACCATATGTGCTTATAACCCACAATTCATAACTCGTTGTAGCATATAAGAGCAACTCACAAATCATTTCAGAACACGAATAAGCTCAACAACAACCGAATGCACATTCCTCAGCAATAGCAGTACGGAGCCAATCAATCCGACTTGGTGCAAAATACACATCCTAATTGGCATACCAATGAACCCCAAATCAACTCTGGTCACCCACAATAGATAAATAATCCTCCGAAGGCCCACAGTGACTGAATCACAACACACACTACCCTCTAACTAAACCTTGGCAACATTTTCACAGTCCGCAACCATGAAACAATCTACTCATGAGAACTCCCAGTCTCCAAATCCGTATAACACATGAATCACCATATCTGATCCTAAATCCACCTACAGAATATCTGTCACATCTCTCATACACGATCATCCCATGAGGAATGCTCCACTGTTTCTTCCGTGCCACATCACAAAATCTGAGTACCAGCAGTCGATCAATTAGACGAGTACCACAATACCAATGAAGTATCCAGTCGATCAATTAGACGAGTACCACAATACCAATGAAGTATCCATAAATTAAAACACAATGTGCCTCCTAAATTGTACACTCTCAAGTAATACCAAATTGTAATGCCATTCACCTAGTCATATGAAATCATCAATGCTGCCTGAGAATTTATGAGCTTCCCTTTAAAACTGAACTGTGACCTTGCACATGCCAATCTCGATCCTACACAACACGCTGCATATACCATGCCATCCTATGATAAATACGAGAACTTCATAATCCACTCCGAGTCACAAGCAACTACATGCTCAATTAGCCAAGAACCTTCCATTTGATCACATCATAGATAAAATTGCTATACATCACATGCTCCTCACGCCAGTAGGAAATATACATCTCTAACCGTGGTAGAAAACCATCAATATTCTTCGAAACCCATTTGTACTTAACCCGACCGTCAAGACTAAATCCTTCTAACTCAACCAAGCTACGCAAGTCATCAAAACCCGAGGGTATCGCCACAAAACACCTATAGAAACTCACTACATCATAAGAACCAAAAGAGCCATTCACATCCGTTACCCTGCTGATCAACCCTCCGAGTTCCTTCCGAATTGCCTTCAAATTGATACCTTTTCTTGCTGCTACACTATTATCCTTAACCAAAACTTGCCCCGCGAACTTTAGCATAGAACCGCACCGCCCTAAAGCTTATAAGTCACTGAATTCCCTCCTTAAGTATCCCAAAAGTACCACATCCAAAACACTTACTCTGAAGAGACTTCCTGTGGATCTAAAGCCATTACCTTCACCAACCTGATACTGATATGTAGAATCCATAATAATATAGAAATGCCACAAGTCCTGACACCATCCAATGTAAATCTCAGTTTCTAGCCAAATAAACATCCTCAAGATTCCCAATTGTTACATATAATTCTTGAATCCATTCGAACCATTCTCGAGAGTCATTTACTCTACTCCAATCTCAATTAAACTGGTCACACGGACCGAATGACCTGTGCCCCATTTGCACACCAACACCCTAAGAAGTAATCCATACTTCTAAGCAACCGAGTGAATCCCTACTCCATGCACACCACCTCCTTTACAAGTAACAAATCAATCACCCAATGTTTCTCATATACCCACAAACCGTAACACAACCCTTATCCGAAAATTCCCTTACTCGAGTCATCCTCGATATCAACCTCCGCAAACCATAACTAATTCACCAGGATCCTCTAACTTGAAATCAATACAACACATAACCGAGCAGTCAAATTATCAATAGCAGGCTCCCCCACTTGGCTCAAAGCCATATATCAAAACAAACAGTAGCTCATAATGCCCGCACTCTAGTACCGCCATAGTGAGATTCAACTAAATCATCCATAAGCTCATACAACACAAACCAACTAATATCTCAAATCATCTGCAAATCTCACATTCACCCTCGTAACAGTCAATCCCACTCTCATAGGTGATCCAAACTCAAATTGCAACATATATAACTCACTAGTAAAAGAGAACTCGCTACAAAACAACATAGGGATCACACAACCCTCTAGGCACCCTGCAGGAGATAACCCACATGCTCCGCTTTAAACTAACATCCCCTTATACCCTTCCACAGTCACAAATACTACGCAACTACTTAGTCTTCCTAATTCTGAACTCACCAAGAAGACATGAGAATCTAATTCGTTCCACAATTAAACAACATGAAGGATCCTCCAATATGCTAATAACTCCATACTATACATAACATCAAGGTAGAAATCAAGCACCCAAGAGTCCTCTTTACATTACAAGCAAACTCTTCTCGTCAAATTCAACCCATATGAACACATCTCGCAGTCGCATCATACTCATCAAGCAGCCATCCAGCCACAATTCTACTAATAGGGACACTATCGGACATATAAATCCAAAAGCACGTGCTCACACAATCAACACCTCTATGCTCAATCTATAGTCAAAACCTGACCTCAAGTCCTCCAGACTGGCCCATCATCAACACACAGAAATCACATCTCGCACCTCATCTAGGGAATTACAAGCCGTCGATGCACAGCTGATACCGAGCGCTCATGTGCGCATACGAATGCGTGGAAGAAATTCAAAGGATTACGCCTCAAGCTGAATCAATGCCGCACAACAAGGAAAGAAAGATGCGAAGTATATCCTAAATGCCCTGTAGCCTCTCGAAGATAGGCATGGACGTTATCATACTGATCCGCAAGACTCTACTAGACATTTGCTCATGACTTGTAGAACCTATGAACTTAGAGATCTGATACCAATTTGTCACGATCCAAAATCCACTAGTCGTGATGGCACCTAACCCAACCCGCTAGGTAAGCCAATTTACAATTATCCATTTCTATTTAACTTAATAAAAAAAATTAAACAAAGGAATTATCTAAATCTTATACATTTCCTAAGGACTGGTAGTATAACTCATGAGCTTCTAGGAATAGAGTTTACAAAGCTGATATGAAGAAAATATATCTTCTGTTTGAAAGGTACATAAACAGAATTTTATAATCTAAGGCTACCGTGAACAAGAGGCAGCTACAGGAGGAACGTAGATACGCTTTCAAACCCAGCAACCATTAAACGCAACAACATCGACATCCGGGATCTGCACGTAATGTGCAGGAAGTGCAGTATGAGTACAACCGACCCCATGTACTTAAAAAGTAACAAACCTAACCTCAGGTTGAAAGCAGTGACGAGTTGGAATATAGGTCAGGTCCAACAACAGTTCAAACAACGTAGGGCATATAAACAAGGAAATAATCTCAGAGATAAAAATGTTCAGCTTTTACACAGTTTTTCCAAAAATAGTTCCGCGTTTCAAGAATATCAGTGGAAACCCAAATCTTTTATTGAAATCATCAAAAAAAATATGAGATAGTTTGAAAAGTAATTTTCCTGAAAAATCCTTTCCAAAATAGGTTCATTCCCTTTCCAAATAACAAGTGTGAAATACCACTCTATGCCCACATATCAATGTGTGTAAAAATTCATGAATGATGTGCTACCATACAGCATGAGGAAAATGCGTCTCTATGCATGTATGCCATATATGCATGCCAATTCCATGTACCTCAGAAATAAATTATGTACTCACACTCTCAGAGTACTCAACCTCACTGTATTACACTTTTCACTTATCATACTCAACCACTCAATACTGTATATGGCTCATACGGCCCAGGGAAATCCATCCAAGAACATACACAATACTGACTAGAAGTCATCCGGTACCGACGAAAAAGGGCAATCCAATCCTGTGGAGAAATTCATCTCCAAATATCAAATACTTTGGACAAATCCATGTCTAGGGAAATCCTTCCCTCAATAATATCATCCGCGCCCGCTGTGGGTGTGTAGACTCCAGAGGGGCTCCTACGGCCCAAGCGCTATAATAGGCCAATCATGGCATATATCAATATAACTGTTGCGGCATGCAGCTCGATCCTATAACTGTCACTCATAATCAGGCTCTCGGCGTCACTCAGTCATTAATCTCTCCGGTCTCACCCACGGGCTCACAATGTCATGAAAACTGAACCGGAATAATGATATGATGTATCAATAAGTAACAATTGAGACTGAGATGTGATATGAATGCATGAATGTGACTGAGTACGAAATATCTATGAAATCATGAGATGACAGCAAGAAACGACCGCTAGGGGTTCCAACAATATCAGCATAAAACCTAAACATGATATCTATCATGATGTACAACTCAATTACTTTATCACATGGTGAAAAACACAAATATCAACAAAGTGGGCCACTAAGCAGTGCCCTGGAAACAATAGTCACAACTCACAGGGTGAACGCCCACACGCCCATCACCTAGCATATGCGTCACCTCAACACCAATCACAGAACACATAATTCGGAGTTTCATACCCTCCACACTAAGTTTAGAAGAGTTACTTATCATAAACAATCCAATTCCAGATGCCGAGCAAACGAAGCGATGCTCCAAGAATACCATCACGCACGTAGCGACCTCTGAACGGCTCAAAACTAGCCAAAAGCAACTCAAATACATCCGATAAAGCGCAAGGAAGAAATTACAAATGATAAGGATTGAATCCTAAGTCAAATCCCAATCCGGCCAAAAATCACACGTGGGAGGAACCCAACAAAACTCACAAAATCTGACAACCCATTCAATTACGAGTCCAACCATACTAGTTTCACTAAATTGCGACTCCAATTCGATGTTCAAAACTCAAAAATTCATATTATGAAACTTTAGGCCAAAACCCCCAATTTCCTCTTTTGATTCATCAACCAAAAGCTAAAATCGAAGATAGATTCATAAAATATAACCAAGATCGAGTGTAGAACACTTACCCCAATTCATATGGTGACAATTGCTCAAACAATTGCCTCAATCCGAGCTTGGAAATGTTAAAGTGAAGCCAAAATCGCGAACCCTTGTATTTATCATTCTACCCAGCACTTACGCTTCTGCGGACACTTACCCGCATCTGTGGTGT
Organism: Nicotiana attenuata; assembly: GCF_001879085.1. Lineage (NCBI taxonomy): Eukaryota > Viridiplantae > Streptophyta > Magnoliopsida > Solanales > Solanaceae > Nicotiana > Nicotiana attenuata. The sequence goes on from NC_031997.1 coordinate 28,019,127, forward strand.
CGCTTCTGCAACATGAGCTCCGCTTCTGCAGACTCCACTAACCAACTGACCCCTCGCACCTGTGAATCAACATCCGCTTCTGCGCAACCAAACACACTCCTGCGCTAAATCTCGCTCCTGCGCCCAAGCTTTTCGCTTCTGCGGGGCCGCAGATGCGCCCCTATTCCCGCTTCTGCAATCCATTCCAGCCAAGCCTTTCTTCGCTTCTGCGATCAACTGGCCGCATCTGCGGACTCGTATCTACGTGCATTCTTCCGCAAATGCGAAAACACCAGAATCAGCAACCTTCAGCAACATCAACATGAAGAAGAATGATCCGAAATTAATTTCGAAACATAACTGAGCCCTTCGGGACCCCGTCCAAACATACCAACATGTCCCATAACATACCACGAACCTACTCGAGGCCTCCAAACATACATAGCAATATCGAAATAACGAATCACACCTCAATTCGAAATCAATGAACTTCAAACTTCAAACTTCCACAACTGATGCCGAAACCTATCAAATCACGTTCGATTGATCTCAAGTTCTGCACACAAGTCACATTTGACATTACGAACCTGCTCCAACTTCCGGAATCAGAATCCGACCCCGATATCATAAAGTCCACTCCCGATCAAAATTCCACTTTCGCCATTTCAAGCCAAATTCCACTACGGACCTCCAAAATCAAAATCCAGACGTGCTTCTAAGTCCAAAATCACCTAATGGAGCTAATGGAACCATCAGAAATCCAATCCGAGGATGAATTCTAAAAATTCAAACTTGGTCAAACCTTTCAAATTTAAAGCTTCTTGCTAAGAACCATTCTTCCAAATCAATTCCGAATAACCTGAAAACCAAAACCGACGATTCACATAAGTCATAATACATCATACGGAGCTACTCATGCCCTCAAACAACCGAGGGAAGTGCAATTGCTCAAAACGACCGATCGGGTCATTACAGTTTCATTGGATGTGGCATAAATTCAATAGCCCTTTCCATCAATGATGATGCACCTCTGGATCTTTCAAGAAACCTCTCCGCCATCTGCTTGAATGACATCCGCAACATGGAGTTGATTCTCTTGGCTTTCATTGGCACAAATAGAAAGTGCAAGGGGAAATATGCTTCTATTAGTCTCTACTGCAACGGCGATCAACAACTTAATATCATACTTTCCATAGACATGAGTGTCATCTATAGATATTACCGGCCGACAATGCACAAAATCATCAATGGCTGGTTTAAATGTTCAGAACACATATCTGAATATGAATTCACTTATTCCCAGACTCCGCTCAAGCTTCAATTCAACAATAGTCCTGGGGTTAAAGTGTTGCAATGCAGCCATGTACCTGGGTAGAGCAGCAAAGGACTTATCCCAGTTACCACAAATAATCTCAACGCACGTTTACGCTTGAGAAATGCCTTTCTTTTGGTAATGGTACATCCATATACCTGGTGGGCAGTTATTCACTCTTTAATCTTTTACATTATGGACGGTTCAATGTGTGGAATAAAGATAAGATAAATCAAGTCAACATTCAAGTTAAAATGATTCCCACTGAATGTGTCCATATCACAAGTGTGGGTGCCAATGTATTTCCCCACAATCCATATATTTGTATTCAACTTTCTCGCACGCAGCATCTATATACAACCTTGAAACCATCCACGACGAATAACCTTGTATACTTCCAGAGATGACTCATGAACCACGATCTTACGACGCTCTTTTATGTTGTACATTCGCACCTTCCTGCTTAAGCGCGCTTTATCAGCAAAAATCATATTCTTTGACAGCGTCGTTGGTCTAGATTCATCCCACATTGTTGTCCGAATATCGTCAAGATCCCTTGTGATGGCATCCACATCCGGCATACTGGGCAACTAATCAAGGTACGGAATCCCCCTTGAATGAAAGGGCACACGTGACTCGTGCACTCTAGGTCTAATGGTAGGTGGAGCTTGCATATATGGAGCATGCTCATTGGTGCCATCATGCTCCCTCAGAAAATCAGGTTCATCATTCTCATCCTCATCAGGGAAGGGTGTATCATCTCCAAACTCATCAGCATTATTGTCATAATCACTATCATCTTCCTGATGTTGTGCATCTGCCAGATCCTGATTAAATATTTCATCTTCGCGCAATTGAATAAGGACATGACCTTCAAGTTGCCCGTTTTCACTGCACAACCAATAAAATAATTAGTTTCTAAAATTTATCCAAACATTATATATAACCTTTATCAATTAACTTACAAATCATAATCTGTTGATATCTCATGATGCACATTATCCCGTTGTTGATAACTCCCGGATGGATCACGATAATCCGACACACCAAAACTGGGCATATTTCAACTGTCCATTGGTTCATAACTTGTAAAATTCATATCTGGCCGGTACCCCCTTTGGAATATATGAGTATTAATACAAAATATAATACATCAAAAAAATATAGTAATACAAAGGAAAATTGAAATTTATCACTCGGCTTGTGGATTATCTAAACTTGGGGAGAAATTATGTCCTCGCTCCTCATTCGCCCGTGGAGATAAGTTTAGATCTGGCCAAACTCTTTCAAACGGAACCTGTTCGGATAAAACTGCTCCAAAAACCACCCGATAACTGAAGGTTGTCCCTATTTCGCGGAACCTCAATATTGCGAACGTTTTCAGACTTGATGTACATTTCAAACATTTTTATCACAAGTTCCCGGTGTTCATCTGGAGTCCACAAAAAATCTTCCAGAGTTTCATCGTCTTCGATATTAAACTCAGCATAACAAGCAACCCATTGCGGAGTAACAGAATACAGATATCTTCCAGTTACTTTAATATTAATCGAACATTTCCTCAAACTCATTTTGTTACATAATAACGAAATCAATCTATCGATTGTCAGTAGCAACTTAACAGTACACTGTGGAGAACAACTATAGCGTACTGAGTTATTCTCCACGACAACCTCACCCTCCCCCCCCCCCCAATATAATGCAACCCTAATTTTTTGCTCTTCAGACATTATGAAAAAATGCAAAAAAAGTTAAGCAAACAAATATTTCAAAAGACCTGGAGGATCCTGAATGGATTTTTAACGAAACAATGAAACTCCTTAAATAAGCAAACAACCAATTCGGGGGTACAATAATTGAGGGTACAACACATGCATAATATGCACTATATATGTAGCGCGTATTATGCATGCGTTGTATCCTCAAATATTGGAGGGTCAGTAAAGTTCAAATATAGCGCATAGGTTGCATGCGCTATACACATGCGTTATATATAAATTGGTCATCAGTTGATTTTTTCACCTATTTTTGTGCTTTGAGTCCAAAAACGCAATACTTTGGTTCCGGACTCCAACAACTATTGCAACACACGAAATCTCTATCAAAACTAATGCTACACATTATTCTCAAGCTAAATAATACTTTATTTTCTGTCTAACATTGTTCTTTGTACGCGGTCGAGATCGAATGCCTTCGATCTATATGCTTGAGAGGTCGTCCGATGTCCGAGTCCGGGTAAGGCCAGGTTCGAGCTCAAGGAACCGGACCCGAGTTCGAAGGCAAAGCATGATGCATACCGAGGTCGGGCATGTTCTACCCCGAAATAGTACCGTTATGGATTTGTACCAGAACGAGCTAGATTCTTGCCACGTCCCCAGAATCATGGCGCAAATTACGGAGTAGGATCGTACAATTCCATACCGGACGGTTAGACAGCTGTAATAAGAATATTCCCTACTATAAATGAAAATATTCCTTATTTAGGGTTCCCCCATTATATAAAGGGGACCCCAATCATTTGTAAGACCATCTTTTACTGAGCAAAGAATATACTCCCTACCTTTTTGCCTGCTGTTCATCAGAATTGTCCCTTAGCTTGATTATTCTTACTTTGATTTTCTTACCTCATTGTTCTTACTGCCTTAAGCCACCTCGAGGTCACTGTCTCGAGTTCACTGCTGATAACTAATATTGGTTTGATTCACTCGTATCTTTCATTTTTACTTCGTATTTCTTGATTATTAATTCGTATTGAATTAAATCACATATCTTTAAAATCACAAATCAAGTTTAATTGTTACTCGTATTTTTCGAGGTAAACAGTTTGGCGCCCACCGTGGGGCTAAAGATAATAGTGATTATTTCTTTACTGACTCTCGTTACACACGTTGTTTTTACACTTTTTCTTGTCAAGATTTTTTGATTTTCATGCTTGAACATGTCTATCACACAAAACGCACGTGTTCATGACAGTGAGGGTCTTGGAGAAAACAGTGGTATAGGGGTCGGTGTGCCACCCATATACCCTGAGGGAGTACCAAATATGGATCCAGTTGATATCAGTTCGCACAATGCTCTAAACACGGATGCAGGCACAGATCCCATAGGGAATGCACGCAGGGAAGCTCGACCAGAGGACCAAGGAACGCCAGGCGTAGGGGATGGGGGAGTCAGTCTCCAAGTGATATTCGAGATGTTGCAGGCTCAACAAATCATCATCGCTCAACTCTAAAGTCAAAATAAAACCCCGAGCGTAGCTAAACATGAAAACAATCAACGTGCTAAGCCAATGCCAGAGAGATCTAATGAAAATGGCTCGGGGACTGACCCCACGATTATGAAAATGCTTGAAGAGCTCACTAGAAGGATTGAGTCCGGGGAAAAGAAAATTGAAGATAATGATAAAAAAGTGGAGACCTATAACTCCCGTATAGACCAGATACCGGGGGCACCTCCAAATTTGAAAGGTTTAGACGCCAAGAAATTCATACAGAAACCATTCCCCCAGAGTGCGGCACCGATGCCCATTTCCAAAAAGTTTTGCATGCCCGACATACCCAAATACAATGGAATAACGGGCCCTAACGAACATATTACTACATACATCTGTGGGATCAAAGGAAATGATTTGAATGATGATGAAATCGAGTCAGTGTTGTTGAAAAAGTTTGGGGAAACACTCTCAAAAGGAGCTATGATTTGGTATCACAACTTAGCTCCTAACTCTATTGACTCATTTTCTATGTTAGCGGACACCTTCGTCAAAACCCACACCGGGGCCATAAAGGTGGCCACGAGGAAATCAGACGTCTTCAAAATTAAGCAAAGGAACGATGAGATGCTAAGGGAGTTCGTGTCCGGATTTCAGATGGAAAAAATGGAGTTACCTCCGGTCTCCGATGACTGGGCAGTGCAGGCCTTTATGCAAGGTCTAAATGAAAGGAGTTCGATCACTTCTCGACAGTTGAAACAGAACTTGATTGAATATCCAGTTGCGACATAGTCGGATGTGCACAATTGTTATTGATGTTTTAAACGTCAATACCACACAAGAGGGGGGTGATTTGTGTGGTACCTAATTTTCGCATTAGAAGAACCAGGTTCTTCTAAGTGTTCTAACTACAGCAGTTTGCGGAATAATAAATACTGAAAGTAAAGTGCACAGAGATTTTTACGTGGAAAACACCTGGCTCAAAAGGTGAAAAAACCACGACCTACTACTCAGTAGGATTTTCCCAAACTCCACTAAAATCACTGAGCCAAAAGCTTCCTTTACAAAACTCTTTGTAAACCTAAGGATTAACTCTAATCCCAGTGTAGCACACAGCCTCAACTGTTGCGACACTTTCAAGTTAACTCTAACTTGAATACTCAATATACCTATTACAATTGCTTCTATGAAAGCTGAAAGGTACAATATCAAAACCTACTATAATTGAACTAGACTTAGAATAAACACAATGATGAAACTGGTTCTTCTATCTTAGTTCATGTAGCTTCAGACGTGCACACTTGTATCTCGCATATGTTGCTTGCAAATCAGACTTGATCTTTTTGCTCTCAAATATGCTTAACTTCTGCTTATGTGCAATCACCTGTAAAAGAGAACAATCGTTATATTTATAGAGTTAGTAATCAGAGTTTGATAAGAACTCGAATTGTGGATCCTTTGACAATTCGAGTCCAGGAACAACTCCAACTCCTAATCCATATCCTTGATACGGATATAATTCTCTTTTCATAAGGAGACTTCAACTCCTTATCCTATATGCAATCTTTTCGATCAATTCAGAAGATATTGTTGCTGATCCTTGAGACTTATCTTCTTCACGCGTATGTCATATGTGTAAGCATATCAACACTGTGTCTCACATGATGGACCTGGTTCATGACTGAGTTCATTTTGTCAATCTTCAAAACTTCATCTGAACTTGGGCCAACAAATTCCCCCTTTTTGATGATGACAAACTCTATGCTTTTATTGATCAGAGACCCTGTGGAACTCAGCTTAATTTTCACACTTAATTTAACTTATCATTAAGGACCAGGTTTAATCAGGTTATAATCATCACATTTTTCAGAATACAAAGTAAAGCACAATATCTCTTCCCCCTTTTGGCATCATCGAAAAGTTGCATTTTATTAGAATCCCAGATGTTAATTATTACTCATGGCCACTGGGGCAACTGCAAGTGAAAACATGATTTAGTTAATCAATAATCAGCTTCACAGAAATTTAACTATTAAGATCAGAAGTTTCATAGAACAAGAGAAAACGAAGCACATTGTCATTGATTAGGAGATGTTTCTACAAAACAGACCACAAAAAGAAAAACAAACATCCAACCATGAGCAAAAAAAATAGAGAAAAGTCCCGAATCTGGGTCACTGAAGGTGTTTCTAAACTGGTTCTAGGGCTTGGAGGAACTAGAGGGTTGAGATTGAAGAAGATTAAGCATTGTTTGGAGCATCCCTTCACTCTTTTCTTTTTCCTTTGCTAGCTCATCTTTGAGGCCATTTCTTTCACTTTCCAGTTCAGCAATGCGAGCCTGGAGCCTAGCAATTTCTGCATCTTTTGTTCCACATTCTAGAACCAATGCCCTAACTTTGCTGTTCACAGGAGTCTTTACGGATGAACCAGGTTCAACTGGGGTTACACTTAGCAGGTAATCACAAGCCTGCAGAGTTTTGATCCCAAAGTGCTCTTTGCTGGAGGCCATCTCCCACTTCTTCAATGGCACATCTAACTTGGCCAAGACAGTTGTCAGTATAAACCCATAAGGAGTGGCATGGGCCTTGGAGCCATTTATCACTCTATCCAGCAGCTTGACAATGAAACTAGGCCAGTTAATCTGCTTTCCTGTCACAAGACACTCCAGAAGGACCAGGTCCATATAATTTGCAGTGTGCCTTCTCTCATGTCTGGGCAGCAGACACTTGTTCACAAATTCAAATAGCACCTTGTACTCAGGCTTCATCTCACTCTTTTGCACAAACCTAGCCTCAGGCACTTCTTCAGCAGACTTGGTATCACAGAAATTCCGGCTGATTTGGAGAGCAGAAGGGAGAGAATCTAGACAAGGCCACCTTTGCCTAGTATAATCATCATATCCCTCACAGGATATGTCTAGAATTCTTCCCAACAAAGGTGCATCAAACTGCACCTCTACTCCTCTCACCAGGCTTGTAACAACCCCATTCACCACTCGCCATAAACTCTATCAGTACTTTTCTTGCAAGCCTGCCATCCAGTTGAAGAACCATGTCCTTCCAACCCTGTGCTTCCAGTGCATCAACCAATCTTTTCATGCCTGGCTCCTCCAGGTCTTTCAGAATTCTTCCTTTCAATATTTTTCTTTTTCCAAAAAGGATAAACCTGTTCTGCTATTTCTCAGATTCCTCTTCTTCTTCTTCTTCTTCTTCTCCACTCCAAGCTTCTTCTTCTTCAGGAACTTTCACTTGTTTTCCTTTAACTGCAGACCTGGTTCTTTTTGCCAGGGAGGGTTCAGTAGAGATAGATTCTGAAGACTTCTTGGTAGAAGTCTTGGATTTCTTAGGTTTAGGAGTGGGAACCTCCTCAGTTGTACCTCTCTCCTGATGGACCAGTTCCATCTCTTCCTCCTCTTCTTCTGCAGCCACATAACTTTCCAGAACTTTAGCTTTTCCCTTTTCTTTGTTCTTTTTCTTGCTTGCCTCTAAGGCTTTCTGCAACTCAGCCTCGCTTTGCCTTACCCTGCTTCTGGTAGCTTTCACCTTTGGTGCTGAAGGGACAATAGACTTAGGAGATGACACCTTGCTCTTCTTTGTTGGCTTAGAGGCAGTTGGAGCCTTTTGAGAAGAAGCTTTGCGCTTCTTGGGATCATAGCTTTCTCCAACTTTCTTCAGAATGTCAGCCAGGGTTTCTTCCATAGATGAACTAGGTCCATCTTGTTGTTCACTCAGGTTCACAAGACCTTCAGCAGCTTCTCCAGATTCACTTCCCCCCTGGCTTGTTGCCACTCTCCTCAACTCCTCCACAAATTGCAAGAATTTCACCTTTCTTTTTCTTTCCCTTCCTCTTCGATTCTCCCTCACTTACATCTCTCACAGATCCCACTAACACAAACCTATCATCTACTTTCTCCACTACATCAGAAAAAACATAGCATGTATTTACCTCTTTAGGAGTTTCTTGATTTTTGTCTGATTCAGAAGATCCACGTTCTTCTCCATCGCTTGTAGAGACAAAAGCTTCAGATTCAGACTTAAGTCAGATGATTCTTTTTCAGAGCTTCCCCCTCTTTGACTTGCTTTCAATTTTTCGTTGAGAGCTGTTCTCAAAACACCAGTAGCAACAGTCTTTCTAGCCAACATTTTCTGCCTGCGAAATCTTGGTTTAGGGTTGTCGCTAGGAGGTACAGATAAAGATGTATTAGGAGATACTGGTGGGGGAGTTAAAGGATTTTCTTGAGAGTTAGTCATGGCGGAGAATTTCTGGAGGATTTTTTTTTTTTTGGAATTTTGAAGAATTTTTGAGAGATGGAGGATGATCAGGGGTTTAACACTTAATGATGGTTATGGAGTGTAGTAGGAATATGTGGAGTGTATTTAAAGTAGAGTATGATTAGGTGCAGTAATGGCAGTCTTTTGCAGTGGTCAATCAGGGGTCTAATCTCATTAGGACTCCGGTCTTTAAGAGGTAATTGATCGACGCTAGTTTTAAGGAGATAATCCCGTTTTGAAGAGAATGAAACTGGTTCAATGCACAACGGTTAGATTTTTAGGAGTTTGGTTGGGATAGGACTTCTGCTTATAATTGGAATATTTATTTTTCTAATTGTGCAAAGTATAGAAACATACCTGACCTTTTCTCATGAGCATATACTGATGAACCAGGTTCTTCAAGTAGAACTCCTCTTGATTATGCCTCATATATCAGAATAGAAAAAAGACTTTGTAAGAGATCAATGAATTAATATAAACACACGTCACAGGAGTATAGTGATTAGAGTATGAGACTGAGTAAGAATTAGTCTAGATATTTACATAAAATCAGAACTTCTAACCAAAAATGTTGTTTTTTTTTCATTTTTTTCCATTTTCTTTCATTGCATTCTGAACTGGTTCCTTTTAGGTGATCTTAATCATCCCTAATTCCAACCTGTTCCTTTCAAAGTTTTCCCTATTCAGTGCTTTGGTGAAGATGTCAGCTATTTGTTTATCAGTAGCACAGAATTCTATTGAGATTAATCCTTTCTCATAATTATCTCTCAAGAAGTGGTGTCTAACATCTATGTGCTTGGTCCTTTTATGATGAACAGGGTTCTTTGTCATACTTATAGCACTAGTGTTATCACAGAATATTGGTATGCATCCCATTTCTATACCAAAGTCTACTAATTGTTGTTTGATCCACAGTAGTTGAGCACAACAAGAAGCTGCAGCCACATACTCAGCTTTAGCAGTAGATAGGGCTACTGAATTTTGTTTCTTGGTAGCCCATGATATAAGACATGAACCAAGAAAGTGAGCCATACCTGAGGTGTTTTTTCTATCCACTAGGAAACCTGCATAGTCAGCATCAGCATAACCTACTAGATCGAAATTACTACCTTTGGGGTACCATAGGCACCATTCAGTAGTCCCCTTCAGATATCTCAATATCCTCTTGACAGCAGTCAAGTGAGACTCTTTAGGATTAGCGTGAAAACGAGCACAAAGTCCTACACTGAAAACAATGTCAGGTCTGCTGGCAGTAAGATACAAGAGTGAACCAATCATACCCCTATACAACTTTTGATCAACTGATGAACTAGGTTCATCAATTTCTAATTTAGTGGCAGTTACAATAGGTGTATCTATTTCTTTAGAGTCTTCCATTTTGAACTTCTTGATTAGTTCTTTTGTATACTTCTGCAGATGAATAATGGTTCTATTTGGACTTTGTTTGATCTGCAAGCCTAGGATGAAATTTAGTTCGCCCATCATACTCATTTCAAACTCACTTCCCATTAATTTTGCAAAGTCCTTACTCAACCTATCTGTAGTGGCCCCAAATATTATATCATCAACATATATTTGTACAACAAGAAGATCTTTACCTTTTTCCCTTAGGAACAAAGTGCTGTCAATTTTACCTCTTTTGTACCCATGCTCCAGAAGGAATTTTGACAATCTTTCATACCAAGCTCTTGGGGCCTGCTTGAGACCATAGAGAGCTTTATCTAGCTTGTATACATGATCAGGATATTCTTTACTTTCGAATCCTGGAGGTTGTCTCACAAACACTTCTTCTTTGAGATAGCCATTTAGGAAGGCACTTTTGACATCCATTTGATGAAGAGTGAATTCCATATGTGCTGCAAAGGCTATGAGGAGTATAATTGCTTCAAGTCTAGCCACTGGAGCAAAAGTCTCATCATAATCAATGCCTTCCTCTTGACTATAGCCTAGAACCACCAACCTTGCCTTATTTCTTGTAACTGTTCCATCTTTATCTAGTTTGTTCCTGAAGACCCATTTTGTCCCAATGACTGACCTGTCTTTTGGTTTTGGAACTAAGTGCCAGACTTGGCTTCTTTCAAACTGATTGAGCTCATCTTGCATAGCATTGACACAATCTACATCTTGTAGAGCTTCACTCACATTTTTAGGTTCAATGAGGGACAGAAAAGCATCAAATGCACACAGGTTCTTCAGTTGTGATCTTATCTTGACCCCAGATGTTGGATCATTGATGATGTTCTCAATGGGGTGAGAACTCAGGTACTTGTAAGATTTCCCCACCATCTGGTTCCTGCTAGATTCTCCTTCATAGTTATGCTGCAGAGGAACAGGTTCAGGTACAGGTTCCTTCAGATTGATTCCCCCTGTCAGGTTGCCCTGGGTGAGAGGACCTGTTCCATCACCTGCTCCTTCCTTTGATGCCACTTTTACTTGTGTTGTTGCTTCAGTCAATTGTCTCACCAGTCCAATGGCTTCATCTTCATGTTCCTGTCTCTCACAAAGAGTGTTAGATTCATCAAACACAACATGTACACTCTCTTCAACACATAGAGTTCTTTTATTAAACACTTTGTATGCTTTGCTATGTGAAGAATATCCCAAGAATACTCCCTCATCACTTCTGGGATCAAACTTACCTAGGGAATCTTTGCCATTATTGTGCACATAGCACTTACAACCAAAAGCCCTAAGATGGGATATGTTTGGTTTTCTCCCTTTAAGTAACTCATAGGGAGTTTNCCAGTGCATCAATCAATCTTTTCATGCCTGGCTCCTCCAGGTCTTTCAGAATTCTTCCTTTCAATATTTTTCGTTTTTTCCAAAAAGGATAAACCTGTCCTGCTCTTTCTCAGATTCCTCTTCTTCTTCTTCTTCTCCACTCCAAGCTTCTTCTTCTTTAGGAACTTTTACTTGTTTTCCTTTAACTGCAGACCTGGTTCTTTTTGCCAGGGAGGGTTCAGCAGAGATAGATTCTGAAGACTTCTTGGTAGAAGTCTTGGATTTCTTAGGTTTAGGAGTGTGAACCTCCTCAGTTGTACCTCTCTCCTGATGGACCAGTTCCATCTCTTCCTCCTCTTCTTCTGCAGCCACAGAACTTTCCAGAACTTTAGCTTTTCCCTTTTCTTTGTTCTTTTTCTTGCTTGCCTCTAAGGCTTTCTGCAACTCAGCCTCGCTTTGCCTTACCCTGCTTCTGGTAGCTTTCACCTTTGGTGCTGAAGGGACAGTAGACTTAGGAGATGACACCTTGCTCTTCTTTGTTGGCTTAGAGGCAGTTGGAGCCTTTTGAGAAGAAGCTTTGCGCTTCTTGGGATCATAGCTTTCTCCCACCTTCTTCAGAATGTCAGCCAAAGTTTCTTCCACAGATGAACTAGGTGCATCTTGTTGTTCACTCAGGTGCACAAGACCTTCAGCAGCCTCCCCAGATTCACTTCCCCCTGGCTTGTTGCCACTCTCCTCAACTCCTCCACAAATTGCAAGAATTTCACCTTTCTTTTTCTTTCCCTTCCTCTTCGATTCTCCCTCGCTTACATCTCTCACAGACCCCACCAACACAAACCTATCATCTACTTTGTCCACTCCATCAGAGAAAACATAGCATGTATTTACCTCTTTAGGGGTTTCTTGATTTTTGTCTGATTCAGAAGACCCACGTTCTTCTCCATCGCTTGCAGAGACAAAATCTTCAGACTCAGAACTTGAGTCAGATGATTCTTATTCAGAGCTTCCCCCTCTTGACTCGCTTTCAATTTTTCGTTGAGAGCTATTCTCAAAACACCAGTAGCAACAGTCTTTCTAGCCAACATTTTCTGCCTACGGAATCTTGGTTTAGGGTTGTCGCTAGGAGGTACAAATGAAGATGTATTAGGAGATACTGGTGGGGGAGTTAAAGGATTTTCTTGAGAGTTAGTCATGGGGGAGAATTTCTGGAGGATTTTTTTTTTTTGGGAATTTTGGAGAATTTTGGAGAGATGGAGGATGATCAGGGGTTTAACACTTAATGACGGTTATGGAGTGAAGTAGGAATATGTGGAGTGTATTTAAAGTAGAGTATGATTAGGTGCAGTCTTTTGCAGTGGTCAATCAGGGGTCTAATCTCATTAGGACTCCGGTCTTTAAGAGGTAATTGATCGACGCTAGTTTTAAGGAGATAATCCCGTTTTATTTAGAATTCGAGGAGAATGAAACTGGTTCAATGCACAACGGTTAGATTTTTAGGAGTTTGGTTAGGATAGGACTTCTGCTCATAATTGGAATATTTATTTTTCTAATTGTGCAAAGTATAGAAACATACCCGACCCTTTCTTATAAGCATATACTGATGAACCAGGTTCTTCAAGTAGAACTCCTCTTGATTATGCCTCATATATCAGAATAGAAAAAAGACTTTGTAAGAGATTAATGAATTAATATAAACACACGTCACAGGAGTATACTGATTAGAGTATGAGACTGAGTAAGAATTAGTCTAGATATTTACATAAAATCAGAACTTCTAACCAAAAATGTTTTTTTTTTTCATTTTTTTCATTTTTTTTCATTGCATTCTGAACTGGTTCCTTTAAGATGATCTTAATCATCCCTAATTCCAACCTGTTACTTTCAAAGTTTTCCCTATTCAGTGCTTTGGTGAAGATGTCAGCTATTTGTTTATCAGTAGCACAGAATTCTATTGAGATTAATCCTTTCTCATAATTATCTCTCAAGAAGTGGTGTCTAACATCTATGTGCTTGGTCCTTTTATGATGAACAGGGTTCTTTGTCATACTTATAGCACTAGTGTTATCACAAAATATTGGTATGCATCCCACTTCTATACCAAAATCTACTAATTGTTGTTTAATCCACAGTAGTTGAGCATAACAAGAAGCTGCAGCCACATACTCAGCTTCAGCAGTAGATAGGGCTACTGAATTTTGTTTCTTGGTAGCCCAGGATATAAGACATAAACCAAGAAAGTGAGCCATACCTGAGGTGCTTTTTCTATCCACTAGGAAACCTGCATAGTCAGCATCAGCATAACCTACTAGATAAAAATTACTACCTTTGGGGTACCATAGGCACAATTCAGTAGTCCCCTTCAGATATCTCAATATCCTCTTGACAGCAGTCAAGTGAGACTCTTTAGGATTAGCTTGAAAACGAGCACAAAGTCCTACACTGAAAACAATGTCAGGTCTGCTGGCAGTAAGATACAAGAGTGAACCAATCATACCCCTATACAACTTTTGATCAACTGATGAACCAGGTTTATCAATATCTAAATTAGTGGCAGTTGCAATAGGTGTATCTATTTCTTTAGAGTCTTCCATTTTGAACTTCTTGATTAGTTCTTTTGTATACTTCTGTTGATGAATCATGGTTCCATTTTGACTTTGTTTGATATGCAATCCTAAGATGAAGTTAAGCTCACCCATCATGCTCATTTCAAATTCACTTCCCATTAGTTTTGCAAACTCTTTGCTTAGCCTGTCTGTAGTGGCCCCAAATATTATGTCATCAACATATATTTGTACAACAAGAAGATCTTTACCTTTTTCCCTTAGGAACAAAGTGCTGTCAATTTTACCTCTTTTGTACCCATGCTCCAGAAGGAATTTTGACAATCTTTCATACCAAGATCTTGGGGCCTGCTTGAGACCATAGAGAGCTTTATCTAGCTTGTATACATGATCAGGACATTCTTTACTTTCGAATCCTGGAGGTTGTCTCACAAACACTTCTTCTTTGAGATAGCCATTTAGGAAGGCACTTTTGACATCCATTTGATGAAGAGTGAATTCCATATGTGCTGCAAAGGCTATGAGGAGTATAATTGCTTCAAGTCTAGCCACTAGAGCAAAAGTCTCATCATAATCAATGCCTTCCTCTTGACTATAGCCTAGAACCACCAACCTTGCCTTATTTCTTGTAACTGTTCCATCTTTATCTAGTTTGTTCCTGAAGACCCATTTTGTCCCAATGACTGACCTGTCTTTTGGTTTTGGAACTAAGTGCCAGACTTGGTTTCTTTCAAACTGATTGAGCTCATCTTGCATAGCATTGACCCAATCTGCATCTTGTAGAGCTTCACTCACATTTTTAGGTTCAATGAGGGACAGAAAAGCATCAAATGCACACAGGTTCTTCAGTTGTGATCTTGTCTTGACCCCAGATGTTGGATCATTGATGATGTTCTTAATGGGGTGAGAACTCAGGTACTTGTAAGATTTCCCCACCATCTGGTTCCTGCTAGTTTCTCCTTCATAGTTATGCTGCAGAGGAACAGGTTCGGGTACAGGATCCTNGGGGGGGGGGGGGGGTAAGGGCATTCAGACAGTTAAATATAAAAAGGGGCCCAGTTCTCGACCGTTTGATTTAATGGGATCAACGGCTCGGATCGAAAGATACAAAACGGGGTCGTTTGGTTACTGAGAAAGGCGGACTGGGTAGGGGACACGGGTCTGGCCCAGTTTTCGAACGGGTAGTGGGCAAAACGTTTGGGCTTGGGGGAAAACTTAATTAAAGAGCCCAAAACCATATCTCTTTATTTTCTTTTCCTTTTCTTTTTAATTTCTAATTTTTTTTTCTTTTCCACATTAAAAATAAAAACCTAAATTAATTCTCAGACCAAATCATCCTACCAAATTAGATTAATTACTCAAACTAATATTTACAATAACTAATTAATTACCAAATTAAAACAAAACCGCAAAAATTCGAGGCTAAAAATAAAAATGCAAAAATTAGTTATTTTTGTGATTTTTTTTCAATTTTTTTTTTCAAACAAATTAGTTTACCAAAATATGTAAAATTAAGTCCTAAATGCAAATGCAATGTATTTTTATATTTTTTTCTGAATAAAATTAAACATGCAAAAAAATGCAAACAATGAGAAAAATTCTACAATAATTCCTAAAATAATAAATAATTTAAAAGAAAAATCTGTTTTTGGAATTCTGTAGGAGTAATTCATGTGGGGCAAAAATCACGTGCTCACAGCTGCCCCTCTTTGCTCGGAGACACGAAGGGTTTTCTGGCTAAGTAAAATGAGCAATTATGAGGGATTTTTGCCAGTTTGAAACTCCATGAGAAGCATTTTCGAAAAAGCCTGGCCGAACCTTGCTTCAGAGGTTGCCTACATATCCTTGGCTATAAAGGAATCAGGTCAGTGTAGTTCTGGAAGTTTTTGTAGCTGGGACTACCAGGAAGCTGTGATTTTACTGTTGCTGCTGCTGCTACTGCTTGCTGAACTCCTTATTACACCAAAAATGAAAAATAAAAAGCTAAACTAGCTAAGCCTATCAGCTACGAGTTACAAGATTCCTATCTATATTTTGAAGCTTGATCTTGAGTCTTGGCTGGTTCTTGCTGCAGACTCCAATCTGAATCTTGATGCTCGTTAGCTGTAAACTACTGGTTCATTCTTCAGCTTTGGATCAAGGCGGGACATGCGAGGCCTGTGATTTCAATCATATCTTGGGCAGTCCGCGTCTTTCTCCGCTTCAGCATTTTGAGTTCACTTCTTTTTGTTCTTTTCTCTTCTTTTCTTTATTTTGGATTGAGACTCATTCTTTTGATCATCTCGAACCCTGTGCCTCGAGGTCAAACCTGCTCAGACACCAAAACAAACAAACGAACGAAGTTTTTCTGCCCTAGTTTTCACTAGGAAAATTTCCCTAACATTATCTGTAATAATAGTTGCAGGGATACCGAAACGGTAGATGAGATTAGAATGCACAAAGTCTACCACAACTTTCTTGGTGACAGATTTGAGAGTAATTGCTTCAACCCACTTCGTGAAGTAGTCAATAGCGACCAATATGAATCTATGCCCATTTGAAGCTTTTGGCTCGATCGGCCCAATGACGTCCATGCCCCAGGCAACAAATGGCCAAGGTGCCGACATGGGATGCAGTTCTGTAGGTTGTGCATGAATCAAATCACCGTACACCTGACACTGATGACATTTCCGGACGAAACTGAAGCAGTCTTTTTCCATAGTCATCCAGTAATAACCTGCTTTGAGGATTTTCTTTGCCAAAACGTACCCATTCACGTGGGGTCCGCACACTCCTGCGTGCACTTCATACATGATTCTTCCGGCCTCTTCGGCATCAACACATCTTAACAAGTTGAGATCCAGAGTCCTTTTGTACAAGACATCACCGCTCAAGAAGAAACCACTTACGAGCCGTCTAATGGTCCTCTTTTGATCCCACTGTGATGTTATAAACGTCAATACCACACAAGAGGGGGGGGGGGTGATTTGTGTGGTACCTAATTTTCGTGTTAGAAGAACCTGGTTCTTCTAAGTGTTCTAACTACAGCAGTTTGCGGAATAATAAATGCTGAAAGTAAAGTGCATAGAGATTTTTACGTGGAAAACACCTGGCTCAAAAGGGGAAAAAACCACGACCTACTACTCAGTAGGATTTTCCCAAACTCCACTAAAATCACTGAGCCAAAAGCTGCATTTACAAAACTCTTTGTAAACCTAAGGATTAACTCTAATCCCAGTGTAGCACACAGCCTCAACTGTTGCGACACTTTCAAGTTAACTCTAACTTGAATACTCAATATACCTATTACAATTGCTTCTATGAAAGCTGAAAGGTACAATATGAAAACCTACTACAATTGAACTAGACTTAGAATAAACACAATGATGAAACTGGTTCTTCTATCTTAGTTCCTGTAGCTTCAGACGTGCACACTTGTATCTCGCATATGTTTCTTGCAAATCAGACTTGATCTTTTTGCTCTCAAATATGCTTAACTCTGCTTATGTGCAATCACCTGTAAAAGAGAACAATCGTTATATTTATAGAGTTAGTAATCAGAGTTTGATAAGAACTCGAATTGTGGATCCTTTGACAATTCGAGTCCAAGAACAACTCCAACTCCTAATCCATATCCTTGATCCGGATATAATTCTCTTTTCATAAGGAGACTTCAACTCCTTATCCTATATGCAATCTTTTCGATCAATTCAGAAGATATTGTTGCTGATCCTTGAGACATATCTTCTTCACGCGTATGTCACATGTGTAAGCATATCAACACTGTGTCTCACATGATAGACCTGGTTCATGACTGAGTTCATTTTGTCAATCTTCAAAACTTTATCTGAACTTGTGCCAACAGTTATCAGTCAAAGATCAGGGTCGAGGACGACCAGTTGGGAGCCCTCTCGGGCTCAGTGTATCCTAACAGACTCGCGGCCAAGCCCCCTAGGGACAAAGACCGAGGATCGAGATTCAACAAAGAGCGGTATTAGCCGTATGCCGATTGAAGGAACAAAAACACTCCCCGGAGTGATCGAAGAAACGATCGAGGTCAAAGCTCTCGGGGACTCATGAGCAAAAGCGCATTTGACAAGCACTCCGACCCTGCAGAAGCTCCTCGATTATCAAAACACAACTTCAGCATCGATGCATCAGGGATTGTCTCCGCTATTGGGAGAATTAAAGACACCAAGTGGCCCAGGCCCATACAAACCGATCTTTCCCAAAGAAACCCGAGCTTAATGTGCAAATATCACGGTACACATGGCCATAGAACAGAAGATTGCCGGCAGCTAAGGGAAGAGGTGGCTCGGTTGTTCAAAGAAGGCAACCTTCGAGAATTTCTAAGTGATCGGGCTAAGAATCACTTTAGGGAGAGAGACACGAAGAAAAATGAGCAAGAAGAACCACAACATGATCATTGGTGGAGTCGATGTCCCTCAACGACCTACATTCAAGCGCACCAAAGTATCAATCACAAGAGAGAAATGGACTCGGAGTTATGTGCCCGAGGACGCCCTATCATTCTATGACGAGGAAACAGAGGACGTATCCTAGCCTCACAACGACGCCTTGGTAATCTCTATCCTTTTAAATAAAGTTCAAGTTAAACGTGTTTTAGTGGATCTAGGTAGCTCAGCGAACATAATTAGATCGAGGGTCGTAAAACAACTCGGCCTGCAAGATCAGATTGTACCTGCGTCCCAGGTGTTGAATGGCTTCAACATGGCAAGCGAAACATCAAAGGGAGAAATTATCCTACCAGTAAACGTAGCCGGGACCATACAAGACACCAGGTTCCATGTCATCGAAGGTGACATGAGGTATAACGCACTCCTCAGGAGACCATGGATACATAACATGAGGGCAGTACCTTTGACTCTCCATTAGATGATGAAACTCCCGATAGAGGAAGGAGTGAAAACAGTCCACGGAGAACAGCATGTTGCAAAAGAGATGTTTGCAATCGAGGAACTGGTGCCGATACCGGAACCCTTGACCTCGGAGAAGTCGAGCACCAAAGGTAAGTAGGTGGCTAAGTAGCAATCACAGCTCCAAGCCTCGACGGAAGCAGAATAACTGGTAACCAAAGACAAAGAAGGGAACTTCCTAGCTCCTCGAACCTTCATTGTTCCTGAGAAGCCCGATGCTACCAAGTCAACCGCTCAAGAGAAAGGTAAGCGTTGCCATATGTCCCGGAGAGAAGAATTTGGCAATGAACTTTTCTGCCAACTCATCCCAAGTGGTAATTGAATGGTTGGGAAACCTCTCTAACCAGTCCAATGCTTTTCCCCATAGAGAAAAGGGAAAAAGCCTCAACCTCAGCGCGTCCTTAGAAACATTTTGTTTGCTTGCTCCCCCAACAAGTATCGACGAACCCCTTGAGATGCTTGTAGGCATTTCGATTCAGAGCCCAGTAAAGAAACCTCGTTGTTCAAGAAGTGTAAGCATCACGTTGGTGATTTGGAAGTTGTCCGCCCTAATACGGTGCGGGACTATAGCACTTGCATAACCTTCATTTGGCAATTATCGGTGGGCAGCCGCTCTTGGTGGAGGTGGGGGAGGGACAGGCTCATTACCGTGAGGCGGGCAGCCTCGTCTACTAGCTTGAGATTCAATAGGAACCTCATCCATGGAACCATCATCCACGTCCTCCCCCAAGTGCACATTTTCGATGGGCTCGTTGTTGATAGCCATTTTCGTACCTAGAATCAATTCCAACACAAATTAGTAACTCGGAAGGAAAGAAAGACAAAACATACAAAAGCCTAGATATATATCTAAATCCGTTTAACTCCCCGGCAACGGCGCCAAAATTGATCTCTGCCAAATCCATACCACAATTAAGTAGCGAGACGGTTGACGCAATAATAACCCCACAAAGGTCGGGATCGAATCTACAGAGAGTTAGAATGTGGGATTAGGTGTATATCTAAGTTGATTGCAAGTTTTGGCTTAAATTGTACCTAGGGTAGTGACTTCCACCTAGGTGGCAACCTAACGGGTTGTAAACAATAGGGCAAGTTTGAATTATTGGGTTCGTGGTATAGCAAACAGACGCAATTGCTCACTCTATACCTCTCGGTAGTTTGAGTGATTTTGCCCGATTTGGCTTTCTGAAGCCCAAATGGGCATTTGCACAAATCAAGTGATATATGCTCAAGTCGGGTCTTACTATCTCTAGATTTGACCCTTTAATTGGGGCTATCAATTTCTTGAATTCACCCCAATTCCTTGCTAGCCAAGTTTTCCTAAACCTAGTGTTTCTTTCTCAAGCAAAGACTAGGTCTAAAAAGATATGAATCAATGTTTGCAACCATTAATTCTATAATTTAAGCATAAACATGACTAGATATCACTAACCCAATCTCAAACAAGCCCTAAAATTAAATACCCATTAAGTACCCGCACTAGGGTTGGGTCACAACCCTAGCTAAATATTTAGCTACTCATAGAAAATGAAGAAATACAAGAAGAAATTAAGGTAGAATGCATAATCATAGATTAAACAAAGAAAAACTAATGTTAAGAAATCAATCTAATACAAATTTACTCAAAGAAGTAATGAAAAACGCTCAGGTGCACCTCTGCAAACTAAACTTAACCTAAAAATGACAAAAAGTTATATTTATACTAAGCTGAAAATATCTGACAAAAATGCCCCTACGGAGGTTATGCGGCCGCATAATTCTGATGTGGACCACAAAATGCGCTTCTGCAGCCGCAGAATTCTAGTACGGTCCACAGTCTTGGGAAGTTGGGCTTGAACTTTTCAGGCTTCTGCTTTCCTCATAAAAGTAGGTGCGGCCGCACTAAGGATTATGCGTCCGTACAAAAGTGATGCGGTCCGCACTCCTTAACTTTCCATATCTCTGAACCTTCAGTTCTGCGGTCCAAATAAAAGTGTATGCGGCCGCACTTGATCTCCTGCGGCCGCACAATTTCAGTGTGGTCCGCACTCCCTGAGCTGGCCAAAACATACTCTCTAAATCTCCTTCTGCGGCCGCACTGCTATCTCATTTGCCCGGTTTTGGTTCTTGTTCACTCTAGACTCCTATATGAGTTGAGTTTTGCCTTCTTTGGCTCGTTTCCCAATATTCCTGCAAGTATGCACAATTTTTTAGTTTTCGGGATAACCTTTGAGCATTTTTGAGCTAAAATGCAAGTAAAAGAGAGCAAATAAGCGGTCAAAATCCCTACTTATCAAGCTGGTGGAATGGTTCTCTTGTTTGAATCATTTTCTATGTTTGAGTACATTTGGATTGTTGCTTATTGGTGAACGGATTGCACGGGTTGTGGCCTTAGATTGTATTGATGTGTCATGTCACTAGAGTGGTCGTGTTGGGTGAGATGGGGTCACTGGACCTATAATTAATACTATCGGAATTAATTACAGTATGGTTGGAAGGATAATATTGAAGGTCGGCCTAGAAATTGGCTATAATTCTTGTCAAAAGAGAGGGAGCTCCATGACTTGTTGTTCTGACGAATGGTTATGAGTTTCTGCGTGTTTCTTTCATCATTGGCAGTATATGAAGGTGTTGGAACGGGACTTCGTTTGATAAAAGGTTTATTACTGGCATTGAGTTGGTTTGAGCACCTACTGTGATTGGAAATTATCGCTATGAGTATCTGAGTTTTGCGGTATATCATGTGATTACATCTTGGGTATGGTGAAGGCTTGATACAACTTGTTCAGACTTACATAGTGTGTAGATGCGAGGTTCTGATCTTATAGTAACTTCCGGATGTTAAAAATTGAATTCTAAGGCTTATGGGCTAGGTTGAATTAAGAAATTTCAGTTATGTTGTGTTATCAGATGTATGTGGTTTTCAGGTATTTCGGAGTCAGTTTGGAAGAATGAAATTCAAAGTTAAAGCTTAAGTTTAAAGGTTGACGGGATGTTGACTTATGTGTAAACAACCCCGGAATAGAATTTTGATGATTCCAATAGCTCTATATGGTGATTTTAGACTCAAGAGCATGTTCGGAAAATTATTTTGAAGTCTGTAGTTCAATTAGGCTTGAAATGGCGAAAAACGGAAATTTAAATTTAGAAGTTTGACCGGGGAGTTGACTTTTGATATCGGGATCGAAATCCCATTTTGGAAATTGGAATATCTCCATTATGTCATTTATGACTTGCGTGCAAAATTTGGGGTCAATCGGATGTGATTTGATAGGTTTCGGCATTGGTTGTAGAAGTTTGAGGTTTCAAGATCATTAAACTTGAATTGGTGTGCGATTCATGTTTTTGTTGTTGATTGATGTGATTTCAGGGCTCGACTAAGTTTGTATGGTGTTTTTTGGACTTGATGGTACCTTTGGTTGAGGTCCCGAGGGCCTCCAATGTGTTCGGAGGGGAGTTTTGAGCGAGTACGGGCATTTTGGCACTCTGATATTGTTCTGGTACTTATGGAAGTGTGGACTGCACAATTTGGAGTGCTGAAGTGAAGGAGAGGTACGGACTGCACATAAAAGTGTGGACCGCAGCAGAAATATGCGGACCTCAGAGGAGGAGTGCAGACCGCACAATTCTGCATGCGGCCGCACTCCAGGGAAATTCGAAAGATTTGCCGGTTCGACATTGGAAGCTTTTATCATTTGATCTACAAGGAATTTTGAGATGATTCAAACACGGAAGTCCCTTCGTGTCTAGTTTCTAGAAAGGTAAAGAAGCCATTATTTAGACCTCTCTAGCGAAAGTTATGTCCAAAATACTATGGCTTGGCAGTGCAGTCACCGAAAGGTGCAGCCACACAATGTTTGTGCGACCGCAGGAGCTGGGATGTGCGGCCGCACATGGAATTGTGCGGACCGCACATTGGGAGTTCATAGGTGTACTATATAACGAGGTTTAGGGTATTATTTCACATTTTGGACCTTGGGAGCTCGGTTTGTGGCGATTTTTCGTGGGTTTTTCAAGAAATTCATCGGGGTAAGTGATTCTAACTTAGATTTGGTTAATGTACATGAATATATTATTATTTTCATCATTTAATTAGTATTTTGAGATGAAAATTTGGGAAAAATTGTAGAAATTTTATAATATGGATTTTTTAGTTTTGAACATCGAATTGGGGTCGGAATTGAGTGAAACTAGTGCGGTTGGACTCGTAATCGAATGGGTTGTCGAATTTTGAGAGTTTTGTCAGTATCTGAAGTGTGGGCCCGGCTGACTTTTGGCCGGATTTGGGATTTGATTTAGGATTCGATCATTATAATTTGTAATTGTTTCCTTGGGACTTATCTGATCTATTTGAGTTGCTTTTGGTTAGTTATGAGCCATTTGGAGGTCTCTACACGCGTGATGGTATTTTTGGAGCATCGCTTGGCTTGCTCGGCATTTGGAATTGGCTTGTTTGAGATAAGTAACTCTTCTAAACTTAGTGATGAGGGTATGAAACCCTGAATTATGTGCTATATGATTGGTGTTGAGGTGACGCGTAAGCTAGGTAACAGGCGTGTGAGTATGCACCCTATGAGTTGTGACTCTGTTGTTTCCATGGCACAGTTTAGTGGACCTATTTTTTTGATATATTTATTTTCACCAGGTGATTAAGTAAATGGGTTGTCAATCATGCTAGATATCATGTTTAGGCTTTATGTCGATACTGTTGGGACCCATAGTGGTAGTTCTTTGCTGCCATTTTACTGATTTAATTGATATTTTGTACTCAGTCATATTCATGCATTCATATCATATCTCAGTCTCAATTGTTATTTATTGATACATCATATCATTGTTGCCGGGCTAGCTTCATGACATTGTGAGCCCGTGAGTGAGACTGGAGAGATTGATGACTGAGTGAGGCCGAGGACCTAATTGTAAGGTTATTGATACCATAGTACGTGAGTTGTTCGTGCAGCACGTGAGTTATCCATGCGGATTCTGATATTGATACTATAGCATGTGAGTTATCCGTACAGCACGTAAGTTGTCCATGTGGATTCTGATATTAATACTATAGCATGTGAGTTGTCCGTGCAGCACGTGAGTTGTCCGTGCGGATTCTGATATTGATACTATAGCACGTGAGTTACCCATTCAGCACGTGAGTTGTCCGTGTAGATTATAGGGCTTTGGTTGAAGGAGCCCCTCCGGAGTCTCCACACCCCCAGTGAGCGCAGTCGACTATGTATATATATGTGGATCGGGTTGCACGTCGCAACGAGTACTATATAGTGCTGAGTGATTGAATGTGCTAAGTATTGAGCATGGTAAGAGATAATGCGAGACAGAGAGGTCGACTACTCTGAGAGTCTAACTACATGAGTTCATCATTGAGAGGCGTTGCATTTGACATACGTACTTGAGATATATGCATAGAGATGCATTTTCCTTTTTCTGCCCCATTTTGGTGACATTCATGATTTTTACCTGTTTCTTGACATGTAGGCATGAACGGGATTAACCCCCGAACTCAGGAAAAAACTCATTTAGTTTCTTATTGATAATATGGATTGCATTTCTTGGTCCCATTTAGATATGACGGTGATTCTGCTGGAAATCACCACACATAGGCTAAGCATCAGTCCTAGTTTTAAACCGGTGAAACAAAAGGGAGGCCTTAGTCCGAAAAGCCTGATACCAACATCCACTTGACAGGATGCTCAAAGAACAAACAGGTAAAATAACGAAAGCCTATATTGATGATATGACTGGTTAAGTCCCTGTGCGCAGAGGACTATTTTAATTCATTTGCAGGAAACAGTCAACGTTTTGGGGCGATGCGACACGAAGCTCAACCCAGAGAAACATACCTTCGGGGTTAGCACGGGTAAGTTTCTCGGCTTCATGGTGTCAGATCGGGGCATCAAAATCATCCCCGACCAGGTTGAGGCTTTCGAAGATTTCACGATTGCGGATAGCAAGATAGGACCGCATTGAGCCCTCGGAGTCGTTGGTAAAGGATCTTACAAGCTCGGCATGACGGAAGCACTCAAAAGCGCATGGTCTCGAAGACATCCTTTTTACGCGAAGGCCTTAGGTTTTAAAGCATACGTTGCACTCTTTTTCCCTTGGCTCGGATTTTGTCCCAAATGGGTTTTACCGGCAAGGTTTTTAACGAAGCAACAACTATGTGCTGCCTAAGGAAAACTCAACAGTATCCAAGGTTTCTTTTTAATCAACCTCGAATACTGGAGGACATCACCCTCGGAGGTTATATTTTCAAGGAAAATACTTCATGTCTAAGAGAACATCGATAGGAGAACTTTGTAATGGGCCAAACGGTCAGAGGAACCATGTCCATATAGTAGTCAAACCCCGACAGCAAAGCATGTACGCATGTATCAATTTCTTTAATATCAAAAACACTTTGTGTCTCAAAGAAGTCTACTATTACACGAACTCTACAATCATAATCCTACGGGAAACGGCTCAAGGGCAAAAGCATAAAAGCGCCCCGAATACTCGAGGACTGTCATCGACAGTCAGTATATCCGAGTCATCGAATATTCGGACGTATAAGACCTCAAAGAGGCACCCCCCTGAAACAAAGGCCAAGGCCAATATGCTCGGGGGCTAACTTTTCGAACAAGTTCGGAAAGTGATCGGGAAACAAGTCCAAGTGATATACCCGAAGGCTACGGCCATACTAAAGACTACGGTCATATAAAGGCTACGGCCATACTAAAAACTACAGTCATACAAAGGCTACGGCCATACTAAAGACTACGGTCATATAAAGGCTACGACCATACTAAAGACTACGGTCATATAAAGGCTACGGCCAAAATAATGCGGCTCAGAGACGTACGACTTCCGCGATAAAGGCCTTCAAACATTAAAAAACCGGTTAAATTAGGCTACCCTCGGCAAAAGAAAAATATAGAGGGCTTCGATAAATTCAGCCCCCGAAAAATCTGAGGGCCTCGATAAATTCGGCACTCGAAAAACCCAAGGGCTTCGATAATGTAAGGCCCCGTGAAAATTTCTACTCAAAACCCGAAAGCTCGTAGTGCCAAGTTAGGTATATGTGTTAGAAATTTGTAAAATTCTTCGCAGCTCGCAAGCTCACCGTTGTTCGGACCCTTTGGACTGATTTATGCATTAAAAAGTTAAGGAATAATGTTTTCCAAAAAAGTGCCTTTATGCGGTCCATTATGCAGTCGTATAACAACTATGCGGACTGCATAGTCGCTGCAGAGTCAGACCGTTTGATGGTTAATTTTGAGGTCAACTATGCGGCCCATTATGCGATCGCATAATCAATATGCGGGCCGTATAGTCATCGCATAATCCCCTTGGAAGGGGTAGTTCTGCGGTGCATTATGCGACCGCAGAACAGGTATGCGGGCCGCATTCTTGTCCCATACCAGGGTAGTTTGTTCCGATTTTTGAAGCCATTTTTGCGGTCCTTTTTGCGGGCCGCATGTCCATTATGCGATCGCAGATTGTGTCGGGGCTCCTATTTTCTAACTTTTAAAACCCGACCCCATCCCATTAAAAATACCCCATTAGACCCCTTTTATGTTATCTTACTGCAAATAGAGTGAGAGAGGAAGATCTAGAGAGAGAGAGTGCGTGATCTTCATCAAGTCCCCACCCAATCCTTGCCTAAACCCTTGAAGAATTTCAAGTACAGCTGCTAGGCCTTCACCCCAAGAGGTAAGAACTTGAGCCCTAACCTTTGGTTTCGAAATTCACACTAGAATGAGAAATTAGCTTGTGGGTTCATGGGTATAAAAATGGATTTTCTTGCATGCATAAAAGATAATGGGGTATGGGGAGGTTGTGAACTTAAAAGATAGCAATTGGGGTTCAAGATGATGAAAATACTTCACAAAAGGGTCCTAAAATCACAATGCACACTTAGTGCTTGCTAATATGCTCAAATAAGCTAGAACCTTAATCATGTCTCTAATTCTTAGTTCAACTTGCAATTTTCATAAAATATATCGAGGTTCCTAGGAAATTTCAAAATTTATTGTAAGGATTTAAGGAAAGCTCTATTGAGGTATGTATGGCTAAAACCCTCTCCTCTTAGAAATTGAGCTTCCATGGTGTCCTTGCAAATGTTGTAAGTCCGAAATTTGATTGATGTAGTACTTGTTATGTCAAATGAATTGATGTTGTGAAAATGTATGTGGAAGGTGCTTCTCCATGTGTTTAATGTGCTATTCTTTGTAAAATTGAGGATGTGTGGAGAACATGAGCTATGTGCTAAATGCCTAAGTTTCAAGTCAAGGTTACATTGTGATTAATATGCCGAACTAGATGAATTCCTCTCTATGCTTATAACTTGAATTGCTTTTGTATGTGCCTATGATCTTAAATGTCAAGGTTAATGTTGAAAATGGGAATGATGTGAAACGTGAGTTATGGAATGCGGCCTAGTGCCAAGTATGATGTGGTAATTGTGGCCCCAAGTGTCGATGAACTAATACATGTGAAACCAAAAATTGAAGTGAGATGATTAACGGAAAAGGGTAACATCTTGGTGAGACGGCTTAGCCGATCAGGCCGTGATCGGACGCCATGTTACACACACATGGTGGAATTGTATTGATAATTGAAACTGGAAAGTGAGAATGAAATAAGGGTAACGTCTTGGTAAGACAGCTTAGCCGATCGGGCCGTGATCGGACTTCGCTTAAGAAAGCGGTGGTATTGTGAATGATGATGCAACAATATGGAATGCCCCAACCTAAAATTACGGAAACTATGTGGAAACTATGTGAAACTTTTATATTGCCAACGTGGTGATTGTTTGAAGCTTTGTAGTCCTTATGATTTCCTTTTTACTCTTGTATGGTTGTTCTTTCTAACAGGATGGTGTTTAGTTATACATACTAGTACTATTCCATGGTACTAACGTCCCTTTTGCCGGGGGCGCTACATTTTTGAATGAATGTAGGTGGCTCCATAGCGGACAGTGCCGATCGCGCGTAGCGGAGTATCTTCCTCTCAATGTCTTGGTGAGCCCCTTTCTCCTTCAATGGGTTATGTTGTACATCTTTTGTTATAGACTTCCACTTTTGAGGTATAGCCGGGGCATTGTTTCCGGCATTGTCATAATTGTCTTTTGTATCCTTAGAGGCTCCGTAGACATTTGTTTGGGTTATGTTTGGATGTCGGATGGGTCAATGTACTCTATAGTAGTTCTAAACTCTAGTTCTTCTAAACTGTAACTGTATGAAATCTTGAAAAATTAACCATGGTTTAAGGTTTGTGATATGAATACGGATTAACAATGTGAATGTTCGATTTTTGCTATTGTCTAAATAAACGAAAGCATGGTTTTCTTAATCGTATTGAGTCGGGTAGAAAGTGTTAAAAAGGCTTGCTCAGTTGGGTTCACTCGATTGAGCGTCGGTCGCGCCTCCCGAGGTTGGGGCGTGACAGATAACATCGGCCTTCGGAACTACTTCAAGAGGTATTTGATTATGTTTGCACAAATAAATTACTAATAAGGGTCTGATATGTCGAACCTTCGAAAAAACCTACGGGTACGAAAAACACATGCCAAAACATAACTAAAATTTCACTAAGTCTTTTAGCCAAAATGAGGGAAAAATTATATAGCCATTCTAAGAGGCCGAATCGGCCCGGCTTAAAGAGCCTAAGGGCCAATATATAAGAGCCCAAGGGCCAACTTAAAGAGCCTAAGGGTCAATATATAAGAGCCCAAGGGCCAACTTAAAGAGCCTAAGGGCCAATATATAAGAGCCCAAGGGCCAACTTAAAGAGCCTAAGGGCCAATATATAAGAGCCTAAGGGCCAACTTCGAAAGGCTTAAAGGCCAAAAACATATTGTGCGAGACTCCATTCTCAATCTACCAAGGCTCAAGGATCACGATATCTCGAGTTCACATTGGATCGATTTAAACTTGACTCGATGATTAATATACCTATCGATAAAGATCTAAGGGTTCATTCCCAAGCCCAAGCCAATTCTTGGACCAATCATTCAAGTTATGCAAAAGAAGTATTCCATAAATAAAGACAATATGAAACCCAGCACAAGTCAAAGATGAGATAGAAAGTTCCTCTTGTATTTCCCAAGGATGATTACAAGGAATATTTACACAAAGGATACTTGCACAAAAACAAAATAAGGAAACCTAAGACTACTTCGGAGTTACATCTTCGGCAGTCGCATCTTCGAGAGCCTCATCCTCGAGGACTCCATCTTCATCTCCCCCACTCTTGGAGCCACTGGCAGAATCATCTTCATCGGAAAGCAGAGCGGCAACTTCTTCTTTTAAAATCCTCGCCCTTTCGATATCGGCAGAGAGAATGAAGCCGCGAGCATGTACCTCCCCGAGGGTTACCCTTCGGGATTGTCGCCTAGCGTGATCAAGTGCACTTGATAACTTAACTTCTGCTGCAGAAGAAAACTCCTTGGCTCGAGCATTAGCTGCTTCAGCATCGGCTCGGTACGAAGATATAATTGCCTCAATGTCAGATCTGGCCTTGGCCAACTCGGCAGCAGATTTAGCTTTAAGCTCCCCGATTTTGCAGTCGCGAGCTAAGCTCTCCTCCTTTACACTTTGAAATTGACGTTAGAGTGAAGCCAGCTGCTCTCGAAGAGTTTCCTTCTTAGAAGCGAGATTGTCCATACCTTGCCTCCACCCTAGGGTCTCGGCCTCTTTCATCTTAAGCTCCTCCCGAAGCTGCGCCACCAAGTCGGCCTCCTGGAAAACTACGGAATTAGAAGTATTAGTCGTCAAAACAATCAAGTACATAGCAGATCCTCAGAGGCTATATTACCTTCTCGACATACTTGACCCGTCCCTGGCAAGCCTGTGCCAATTCAACTCGTAAACCATTGATCTCCATCTCTTTCTTAACATAGAGGGCCTTAAGATCGTCCCTCTCTTTCGAAACCTTTTTATGCTCAGCCTCACATCGAGCAAGATCAGTTTGAGATTTGGAAAATGCCTTTTTGTGGAGCACCACGGCCTTTATAAAAAAGGAGGAAAGAGGGATTCAGAATAGCAAAAACATAGGCGCAGGCATAACAAACAGAAAACTCACTTGTTTAAAAAGTCTACGAGCCTCATCAAAAATGAAAGAAGCATCCGGGTCGGGGCCATCTTCAAGCCCTACAAGTCATCTCGAAAGATGTCATGTCCTTCATGTCTTGCTTCCACTTCAGAAGACCTCATATTCAGAGCGTCTCGGATTTGCCCCTCGGAGAACTCAGGGCCAGGAGGTGAATCATCTACATTGATTACCCCAAATGATACACTTGGGACGTTCTCTTTATTTTGAAGAGGCTCGGGACTGGGCCGTTCGGCCTCACCCTCCAAGTGGCCTCCTAGACGAGGTGCATTTTTTCTGCAAACTCCCATCGGAGATTTTTTCGACTCTGGAATGAGCTATAACGACCTTCACCGGCTCAACAGACTTCGAAGCACCGGCATTTTTTCTTTTATGAGCTACCAACAGGTAGTCGTTATCTTCTTCTTCCTCCTGATCTCGAAGGCGTTGGGCCGTTTCCGGAGATAAGGCCGCCGTATCGACCTTGGACCGTTGATCCACGCTCTTCTTAGGCTTCGGGGGATTTACGGGTGACTCCCTTTTTCTCTTTCTTTCTTTAGAAGACTTCAGAACCTCTTCTTCATCATCCGAAGCTGGCCGCATAGCAACGGCATCTCCAAGACCTATACAAAATCGAAATAAATATACCATAAAGAGAAGTACAAGTAAACAAACAAGGGAGCTCACCATGGTTTTTGGCCTCCCAACGACCTTTGGCCAAATCACGCCAGCAACGCTCCAAATAAGAGGAAATGGAAGCCGGCTTTCGGACCCAGCCTTCAAGGTCAAGGACCCCACCAGGAAACCAAGCGATGGCTGTGCCATTGGAAAGGGGTTAGATCAAAGAGAAGGATAAAAATGAGAAAAAGAAAAGAAAGCATGGTATAAACCTGCTATGTACTTACGCTTCATGTTCCACTCTTTGGGGAATGGTATCCAAACAGCAGTAATTAGGTCAGAGGTCCTAACTCGGACAAATCGGCTCATCCACCCTTGGTCTTTGTCCTCGTCGATGCTACAGAAGAGAGATTTCGTGGATTGGCATTGCAATTTTATTAGGCCACCA
Organism: Nicotiana attenuata; assembly: GCF_001879085.1. Classification (NCBI taxonomy): domain Eukaryota; kingdom Viridiplantae; phylum Streptophyta; class Magnoliopsida; order Solanales; family Solanaceae; genus Nicotiana; species Nicotiana attenuata. The sequence continues at coordinate 28,050,225 of NC_031997.1, forward strand.
CGATAAAGTCGAGGACTGTACAGTCTGATCAGATGGTCGAGGGTAAAAGACATCCCCTCGACCTGGTTCAAAAAGAACCTGATCAGGTAAACGATTTGCCAGAATTAAGGGTAGATCTGACCAAGCGTCACTCTGTATCGTTGGCAAAAGTAAAGGATAACTGGATCTATGGGACCCTGAGCCGGAATTACAGGACCCAGCGTGAATGGATAGGTATATACGCTCAAGTACCCCTCTTTATATATAGTAATGTCCTCCTCGGAGGAAGGAATCATTACATCCTTTTTCTCCCACTTGCAGTCCTCCCTTACTTGTGCAAGCTCGTCCTTGGTTATCAAACAAGCGTACCGAGACATGGGTCACAACGGCCTGGTGTCGACACAGGTTTCTCGATTTTGAAATCGGATGTTATTTCACACGGTGGGGGGATGCACTCCTCAATACGAGGGGGCACCACCGGTTTTCCCTTGGTCGGCCAAGAAGATGAAGAAGCCCTTTCTTTTTGGGGAACAGGATTAGAGGTTTTAGCCATCGCGATACGGAAATTCAAGAAAATGGAGAATGTTGATAGGAAAATAGAAGAAAAGGAAGAATTCAGGGAAATTGAAAGAGTTAACGAGACTTTGAGAACAATATGAGAGTAAAGTTTGCAAAGGTGTGAAGTTTATCTATTTATAGGGGTCATGTAACCGTACTTTGGAAGCCAAAAGGCCGACCGTCAGCCGCCTCCAATTAATGACTTTGGGAACCGCACAAAAAGTAACTTTTCATCACTTCAGCCGCTGATGTCACAGGATTGGCATCAGGATTGAGGCGTCAAAGATTAATCCGTTTTTATCAACCTATTTCGAGTTTGGGCAAGTGCTAGCTCGGCTACTGAGCCCACGGGCTGCCCGATTTTGAGAAAATTCTCACTCGGGGACTGTCTACAAAGCCTAAGGGCTAACTTTAAGTCAAATTCGAAACCTTGCTCTCACTCAGCTCGAACTCAAGCATCGGTGTCTCGATCTCGATCAAATCAACTTAAGACTGGCTCGAGGGTTAACAAAAACTTTAAGGGGTGTTATATTGATCGACTAAAACTCAAGGGTGTATTATGTTCTGAATCCAGTGATCGAGCCAGTCGCCAAAGTTATGCCATTGAATTTTTTCGCGGATAAAGATGGAATGAAAAATGCAACACGAGCCAAAGGTAAGACAAAGATATCCTTTTACATTTACAAGAGAGGGTTACAAAATATAACTACAATATCCATGAAGTGTATTCACGCAGGAACAAAGAAACAAGAAAAAAAGGCCAACAACCTAATCTACTCTTAAGGCCGCGTCCTCGAGAGCACCATCTTCGGGAAACCTCCTCCCCGGGGACTCCACTTCTGATCTTTGAAAAATGACTATACGCCCGAAGAGATTTAGGGCAGAAACCCCTCGATGAATATAACTATATTACCATCAACAGGGATTGAGCATTCCGTTGAGATTTTGGGACATAATCCGCTAAAAAAGGAGCAGCAAAAGAAAAGACCAGAGGATGTAGATTCATCTTCTATCACAAGAAAAATCAAAAGGGTTACAAGATGCACAAGCAATGATCCAAGAATTTTTATCCTTAGGACATTGTTCCGGGGTGGGATGCAAAAGTTAGAAGACGACAGTGCCACCTCATTCCATGGAGAGCAAAGGGAATGAAGTGATACACCAGGTTGAAGTTAAGAGAGATGAGCAGTAGTGAAAAGTTTGCGCCTTTTCTAATGCGAGAAGGAGTCGGCGTCCTTCTCGTGTCGTTTCAAATCGAAGCTTTGAGAAAGAGAATCTTGGCATAACTAGTAAAATTGCTGCCATGTGACCTTGTGTTCACAGGTTCGAACCATGAAAATAGACGATTAAAGAAGGAAGCAAAGAAGGGAAAAGATCAAAAGTAGATAAAGATGAGTAAAGTACAGTTCTTAGTTTAACAGAATAGCATCTTATTTATAGGAAGGCGGTGATGGATCGGCGGCGCTAGTGGCCAACCAACACTGACACACATTTCATGCTTTGGGGAAGAGCGCCGACGTGAAATCTCCGGTCATTTCAAGCGCCTATGTCACGAGCGTGACATCATCATGAGAAGCTCGGGGAGGCCGAGATCAAAAACGTTTCTTATCATCTTATTCTAAGAAATGTGAGGACTATCTGTACGCGATCGCGATCGAATGCCTTTGATCTATATGCTTGAGAGGCCGTCCGATGTCCGAGTCCGGGTAAGGCCAGGTTCGAGCTCAAGGAACCGGACCCGAGTTCGAAGGCGAAGCATGATGCATACCGAGGTCGGGCATGTTCTACCCCGAAATAGTACCGTTATGGATTTGTACCAGAACGAGCTAGATTTTTGCCACGTCCCCAGAATCATGGCGCAAATTATGGAGTAGGATCGTACAATTACGTACGAGACGGTTAGATAGCTGTAATAAGAATATTCCCTACTATAAATGGAAATATTCCTTATTTAGGGTTCCCCCATTATATAAAGGGGACCCCAATCATTTGTAAACCATCTTTTACTGAGCAATGAATATACTCTCTACCTTTTTGCCTGATGTTCATCAGAATTGTCCCTTAGCTTGATTATTCTTACTTTGATTTTCTTACCTCATTGTTCTTACTGCCTTAAGCCACCTCGAGGTCACCTGGAGGTCACTGCTGATAACTAACATTGGTTTGATTCACTTCTATCTTTCATTTTTACTTCGTATTTCTTGATTATTAATTGGTATTGGATTAAATCACATATCTTTAAAACCACAAATCAAGTTTAGTTGTTACTCGTATTTTTCGAGGTAAACATTCTTGTTGCTGCCTTCGGAGGCCTTGCTCCCGGAATCTGCTATTATCTCGATTTCAACGCTAAGTCTTATATTTTATTTAATTTATTTATCATTTTAGGATTCAATCAGTTCGATTGTCTATAAAGCACGCAATAAATTCAAATGTACCGTTTTACGAGTAAACGGTAAGAATTCTTCAAAAGCCAGCGCTACCAAAGTGCTTAAGATTCAATTACGATAATACCCTTCTGATTTGACATGTAACTGGATGAGCTATCTTGTGTCAACTAATAGAAATATTTTATCCTGATGCAATTGCAAAAATATCCTTATTGACCCGAATTTGCACATCTCAGCATAACCGGATGCACTTCTCACTCCCACTTATTAATATTACTAGTGAGGTTATGCCCGGGCTAAGCACGGGTCCAACAGCTATGTGAGTAATTTGTGCCTAAATTTATATCTTTATTTAATTATTTTTCTGCTGCTTCTTAATGACAATATCATTCCGATACCACCTAGAAACTTTTTAAGCGATTTAAAAGGACCTCAGAATTAGCTATATTCATCAAATAGTGTGAGGCAACTTAAGTGATGACACATATTTAGTTCAACTCTCCGATAATCCTCTATGTTATCTGATTTTTAAATGTGTGCTAAGATAATTTCTCATATATATTTTTGTCCCATGTCCCACGGATTTCCACTTAATGTAAAGTAATTTTTTATCAAATACATGTTATAACAAAAGTTATAATTAAATTAAGCTTGCAATAAAATGGAATGGATACCTCTTGAATTTGAGATTTTGTTTCTACTGAGGGGCAGAAATCATGCGTAATAGGCACTGAGCAGCTTTTGAGCATGTCTTTTAACTTATGGTGTGTCTATGATATGCGTTTCTCTCTCTTAGATTATTTTTAGATGGTCACTTTCTCTTTTTCTATTGTATGACCAGCAAGTGTCGAAGTTTTGATAATTTTGGTAATTCATGAGTGTTCTTTTAACATCCTTTTGTACTGATTTTGTCATGAATATTTTTCGGCTATCCAATGTCTTGTAATTCCTAGGGCGGCCATAGAGTTCCTTTTTAGCTATTTATTATTATCGACCCCTCGTATTGCTCTTTCTTAAATAATACAAAATTGAAAATAATTTAATTTTTATATTTTATATTACATTTAAATTAATGGATGACTTTTGTATTTCAAATTTACCTGTAGCTACAACATTGAAGGTGGCAATATAACATCAAAATTAAAAAACTTAGAAAACTATGAAATATAAAGTATAATTATCTGTAACGAATATGTTATCACGGAGTAATTGTTTTGGCACTTTCACGATACGTCTTCCAACTCATCTTTTATCCTCATAGTAAGCGTAAACCTTTTTTTGGTCTTATTTAAACAAATAATGTTCGCATTCTTCATATTTTACATGTATCTCGACCTGATTAAAAACTTTTCAATCCTAAGTCATCGAATAACCTATATTTTTCTATTTCCTTTCTAACACTATTAACATGCTAATTTGATTAGTTTACTTTATTTATATAAATATTAGTAGTACCTTCTTGTAAAAGTATATTGATCTTCCTTTTTCTTTTTAAGATTTTCGACTCCAACCTGTATTCTAAGAATATAGGTTTTGTAGCAATTCGTTTGTCCTTTTTTTATGTAAGTTATTTTCCTACGTGTATGTGGCCCAATAAAATTAGGCCCATAATTAATATTTAATTAATGAGCAAATCTCATCCGTCCGATCGGTTACTTGATGGACGTACCGGATTAATAAGAACCTCTATAAATTGGTCCTCTCCCCACCCATTAGGGTTACCGTATTTTTATTCTCTCTTCCATCACTAAAGTCGGCGGTAACAAAAACTAGGGCAAGGGGCGAGAAACCAATTTACCGATTAACGCTTCCGCTTCAAGATAATGGATTCCGCTTCAGGTATGTTTTCTATGACGATTATATGTAAGATTATCATGTTCAAGATCCTGGCAGAATTATAGTTTACGCTTACATGTGGTATCAGAGCCTGGGATTTGAATTAATATTCTTCGCAAGAGAATATAAAGTTATACATACGTACTTATGGATTACGGAATTGTTATAAAACATCGTTATAGACGACTTCTCTGCAATATAAGATTGTCCCTCTGTTACTGTTTCGGACTTCATATTGATTATACAATTAATGGGATCAATGCTTATAAAGTTTTGGCATGTTCTAGGTAATTAAGTTTTCCTTCAACCTAATTATTATTTTATCATTAATATATATAGCATGTCTATATAAACCTATGACCGAAAGTCTCAAACTATTATGTTTTGGACTAGAATATTTGGTTTTGATATTTAAACTTTCTGGACCATTAAAGTGATAATATTCCTAAATTTCTGGAATACAAACGTAAATTTCACATGCCACATTGATAGGGATTCGGTTCGTAAATTTTGAAATAACTAATGTATGTATTTTAAAGTCATAAAGAATGTTTAAAATATACACATACATAATATTTATATTTTATGCATGTACTAATGTTCATATAGTTTGTTAGTCACCAAAGTGATCAAACTAGAATGTTTTAAAATATTCACTTGCATAAAAAATTTCTTGTNTTACCTATTATCAACACCCCACACTTAAATCTTTGCTCGTCCTCGAGCAAGTTGAACCACACTTCTAGGACTAATCGTTTGATGCATTACCCTGTTTATGTCACACCCGCCATTATGAAAGAACAACCTAAGCAGTGCAACAGCCACACCTCAGGTGAAGACTCTAATGCCATGCCACACTCGTGCTTACTCTATGTACTCTAAACAGAGGTGAAGACTTGCTTTTTCTTCCGGAGTTAAATGCCATCACATCACATATTTGAGAGAAGTTCCACACATAAAATCAAACAACAAAGAACTATAGTTAGAACGAATTCACTCACTCTCAGCAAAGAACATTCACATGCCACACAGATACACCATAAGCTTGCCCTTAGTGTAATACTCTACAAATCGAGTTGTTCAGTCTAAGATCAATAGGGCTTCCTTTGGTTGGTATAGTGACTAACCTCCCTAAGCACTTTTAATACAATAGTTCCCCTTATTCCAATTTCCATGTTCAGCCCAGTCATTCTTCCACACTTGTTTCATAAGCTACCCCCCACTTTTCCTAGGTGCAACTGGCTATTTCTTGCCATTCAATATTTTAGGACCACCTATTTACAAGGTCCTTCATCTATTATTCAATTTTTTTTTAAGAACCATTGCACCATTCAAGTATTTTCCTGATTTTTCTTTTCCCACTCCATTACCACCCCACACTTTGACTTTGATATGATCTCTAACGATTCAAGTGCTTCTAGGAGGTAAAGGTTCAAAAAGTCAAGCTATTCAAACACAGGGATGTAGGTTATTGCAAGGTTATCAAAGAAACAGGCTTCAGGCTTGAAGGGGTTAACTATGGTAATATGTACAGGTGGATTCATAATTATATAGGCTACACAAAGAAATGCCTAAATCATCTCTAAGACCAAACAACTTCTATTTCGCTTTGCACACACACAGGGCAAGTTCTAGGTATCGCATGCAAGCACAGAATACATGTATTACCTCACACACACTTGGCATGTAACTCATTCCGAATTAGTTTGTCAACACACTCACGTGAGCGTTCAAGTAAGACAAGGTGTGCAAAATTAAGGCATAAGATTAAGAGTCTACAAGTGAGCCTAGACGTCGCACCCTCAAGTTCGTTTTAGTTATTTGCAGGTATGTACACTACGGGATGCATTCTTGCCCTCACCCATCTTAGCCCAAGAGAGTCCTAAGGGCCCTAAAAAATATTTAAAAAAAGAACTGACTACACCCTGTTCAAATAAAACCCTTGGAAAAGAACCGTGGTTTAAAGAAAAACCAAGGGGTAATTGCTACACTACCTAACACAACAAAAAATCTTTTTGGTATTTTCTTTAGACTTACTTCCCTCAAGAAAACTGTCAAGAAGATCCGTCATCAGGAAAAGTCCAATCTTTTAAAAAAAAATATTTAATTAAACTAACACAACTAAAATAGCATAGAAAGTCACCCAGACAATCTCCTCACCCCACACTTAAAATTGTGCATTGTCCCCAATGCACACCATAACTAATAAAAGGGTAAAAGAGACTCCCTGGTAGGCCAAAGGCCGAAGCACTAACAACTCATGGGGTACTCAGACTTCTCCCAAGCCTGGTCCTTCGTGCGGGTACCTCACACTTAGTTCCAACCATTTGGTTTGCTGTTGCATCCATCCAATGCCTTTGCTTTCCATTCTCCTAAAAAATAAACAATTGACACTACAAAAATAATACAATTAAAAAAAAGAAAAAAAGAAAGCAATAAAGCTGGGTTGCCTCCCAACAAGCGCTTGATTTAATGTCGCGGCACGACGCGAATCACTTTTTGCCTCCACCTCAAGCTTATGAATTGAACCCCAAGTTTTGCTTCAAGCTTATGATTATGCTCTTGGGGCGGTACAAATTCTTGCGAGCCAAAAATTAGATAAAATCGTATACACCTTTTGGCTCTCGACCGAGGAGTGTCACCTTGCCTAGACGACCTTGAGAAATCCAAAATATAAGGCTCATCTACCTCTTCCTTGGACTCCTTTTTATGCTCATAAGGGTGAATTTCCATTTCACCGTCTGAACATAATGTAGAGAAGTGTTTGGAATGAGGCCCAACGCGCTCAAATACATGAACTTCAAGATTTTTAACCTCGTCAACACCAATCACACTAGAGTCAAATAAATTTGTATCTTCAACATCCTTGGTTGACTCTAGTATTACTTCTTCAACATCGACATCCTCAAATTCTAGTTGGTTAGGCTGTTGGTTTTCTACTCTGAACTCCTCCATTTGCACCTCAATTTCAGCATATAATTCATGCTCTTCTTGGCTACTATCCACAATATTGGCTTGTTGAGCATTAAATACCTCAACTAGTTGACTCACTTGTGCCTCCAGGTTGCGAAGAGCAGCATCTTGCCTTTGTATGTGCAGTTGTTTCTCATTATTTTGTTCCACAAGGCACCTTAGCATATCCTTGATCTCATTCAATTCATCATCCCTGGGTTCTTTGTTCTTATTAACTTCACAATAAAAAGAAGAACCATCAATGTAAGGGGTTGAGGAAAGATAAGAAATATAAGCACAACCATGAAAGTGACCATCTAGTCCACCACACATATCACATACATTCCACACATAAGATTGAGTTGGTGCACATTCGGGAATATTTTGATAATTTTGCCATGGGTGGTTTTCTTCCCAATATGCATAAGGAGGATTAAAAGCAGAATTACCAACATCAAAATTTCCATAATTCCAGGATGCCATGTTTCTCAATTAACAAGTAAAACAAAAATAAAAAAAATCAAATACAACAAAACAAAAATAAAAGTTCAAACTTGTAACCTAGCAATATGTACACCTACAGCTACATCGTTAGTTCCTCGGCAACGGCGCCAAAATTTCATCACGCCCAACTCTAGTCCTAAAAAGGATAAGCGGTCGCTGCAAATATAATTCGGTCTAAAAGTCCGGAGTCGAATCCCACAGAGAACTAAGGTTTCGCTGTAATTGTTCAATATCGCAAAGAAGACGAGTTTGAATAATTTCTAAATTATAATATTAAGATTTTTATATCTAACTAATTAACCAACAAATACTATAAAACGGTAAAATTATCAACTAACGAGACAAAGGTTTGGAGACTAAATTAAGGAGGTCTAGAGTTATGATTTCCCCAACTGTTGGTTTCATTAGTTGTATGTTTCTTATAGCTTTGACTTAGTTGCCTCTATCAATCATGAACTCTCCAGCTATCATAAATCTCTCTCAAGCAATTATGATAATTTACTAGGCGCACTCTCTCGAGCTACGCTAGCTAGATTCACATTACGGTTCACTTAGATCGCACCCGAGGTATCGTTATCTCTAATCCAACCTCTAAACCCTCGGTTATGACTCTTGCCTATACGCCAGGAGTGATGTTGTTCAAAAAACTACTTAAATATGCACTCTCTCTCAAGCAGATACATAATAAATAGGAACGGCTAATTGAGGATCCTTTCAATTAACCAAAATCAAAACGTAATTGAACAAATAGAGATTAACAACCAACTCAAAACTATATTAATATAACAACCAATTCATCCCCAAAAGATTCCATCAAAACCCTAGAAAATGAATTAGCTATTCATAATAGTATGTAAAACTACAATACTAAAAAGCATAACCAACAATGAAAAAATAGGAAGAAGAAGGAAAAACTCGTTGAAGAATTCCGCGCCTTGCTCCTATTGTGTTCTTGACTCCTTAGGCCGAATCTCCGGTCTCCTTAGCCTCCTTAGGTCTAAATTATGTCAAAAGTGTGTCCAACTCCTTAAAAATACCGTTTTTCCATGTATATATACCAAGTAGGGTCGGGCCCAAACAATTATACCTTCTCCTACGCGAAAAAGGACAATATTTCACGTCTGGACTGCCGCGGCCGTGGTGACGACCGCGGAAGGCACTGCCTCAAACCGCAGCGCGGACCGCGGTGACGACCGCGGTGAACACTGCCTCAGTCCCGCAGTCGTGGTTTCTACTGTATTTTCCACCCTGTTCCGTTTGGAATTTGGTAAAACGTAAAACATGAAAGTTGTAGCCCTTTGAGTTAGCTTTCCAATCATATATTGTGGAGGCCAAATGGACTTCTGAGAAAAACGTTATGTTTATTTTACTAGACAGTGCGCAATATGCCTCCTCGAGTCTTCGTTCATACTTAATTATCAAATTTGACCCCCAAACCCGATCCCGGCTTAATTCCTTGAGCTCTTACTCAGACTTCAAAGCTCCAAATCACTTAATTTCATTCTATAACATCTATATAGCTCGGAATCACTCCTACAAGGCATAAAACACACCGTTAGTGCAAAACACTAGCGATTAAAGCGCAAACTCAACTAAAGTGCAGTAAATTAGAGTGTAATGAGCAACTAAAATACGTAATTATAGCCTATCATTAGTATACTATGCCAGGAACACCTCAACAAAATGGTGTTGCGGAAAGGCGTAATCGAACACTTATGGACATAGCTAGGAGCATGATAAGTAATTCCTCATTACCCAAATTATTGTGGATGTATGCTCTTAAAACCGTTGTATATTTATTAAACAGGGTTCCTAGTAAGGCAGTTCCAAAGACCCCTTTTGAACTGTGGACTAGAAGGAAACCTAGTTTAAGGCACCTGCATGTTTGGGGTTGCCCAGCGGAAGCTAGAGTTTATAATCCACAAGAAAAGAAATTAGATTCTCGAACAGTAAGTGGTTACTTTATTGGTTACCCAGAGAAATCTAAAGGGTATGTGTTTTACTGTCCAAACCATAGTTCGAGGATTGTTGAAATCGGTAATGCAAGATTCATTGAGAATGGTGAAGTTAGTTGGAGTGTTGAAAAGCAAAGTGTGAAAATTAAAGAGGTGAGGGTCAATATTCTATTACCCAGAAATGTGCCTACTTCCACACAAATNGTTGGTAGTCTGATGTATGCTCAGACTTGCACAAGACCGGATATCAGTTTTGCGGTCGGAATGTTAGGAAGATATCAGAGTAACCCAGGAATTGATCATTGGAAAGCTGCAAAGAAAGTTTTGAGGTACCTGAAAGGAACAAAGGATTACATGCTCATGTATAGAAGGTCCAAGCATTTGGAAGTTGTTGGATACTCGGATTCAGATTTCGCTGGATGTATTGACACTAGAAAATCCACGTTTGGTTATTTGTTCCAATTAGCTGAAGGAGCAATATCGTGGAAGAGTTCCAAACAGTCTGTCATTGCTACATCCACGATGGAAGCAGAATTTGTGGCGTGTTTTGAGGCCACAATTCATGCATTATGGCTGCCAAACTTTATTTCAGGACTTGGGGTTGTCGACACCATTACCAAGCCGCTGAAAATTTACTGTGATAATTCTACAACAGTATTCTTCTCCAAGAACGATAAGTACTCCAAAAGTGCCAAACATATGAAATTAAAGTACTTTACCGTCAAGGAGGAAGTTCAGAAACAAAGAGTGTCACTTGAGCATAGTAGAACTGATCTCATGATTGCAGATCCGTTAACGAAAGGTTTACAGCCAAAGACATTTAAAGAACATGTACATAGAATGGGTCTTGGCTATATTTGTGATTGATGTATTTATGATATTTTGACACTCTGAGCTCATTTATATATTTTCTGATATACATTAGTGATTTCATGTTTCTCATAATGGTGTACACATTATTGTTTTGAGATATTACAGGATAAGTCTCAATGAGACATTATTGTGGACCATAATATTTTATAGCTTATGGACCTGGTACAATGAGTTGCTAATGTTGTAGTATATGGAATGGAGTATGTAGACAAATTATATATAACCGCCATAACTCACATTTAGTAATTTATCGTATTATGGTATATATGATGGACATTATAGAAGAGATTTGTTTATGCGCAACTAATGTTCCTAATATTAAATATTAATATTACGTGATTATTGGGCCAAGTGGGAGAATGTAAGTTATTTTCCTACGTGTATGTGGCCCAATAAGATTAGGCCCATAATTAATATTTAATTAATGAGCAAATCTCATCCGTCCGATCGGTTACTTGATGGACGTACCGGATTAAATAAGAACCTCTATAAATTGGTCCTCTCCCCACCCATTAGGGTTACCGTATTTTTATTCTCTCTTCCATCACTAAAGTCGGCGGTAACGAAAACTAGGGCAAAGGGCGAGAAACCAATTTACCGATTAACGCTTCCGCTTCAAGATAATGGATTCCGCTTCAGGTATGTTTTCTATGACGATTATATATAAGATTATCATGTTCAAGATCCTGGTAGAATTATAGTTTACGCTTACAGCTAACTACCAAATATCATTTCTTAGTCAATTTCTATATGAAAAAAATGGAATTTTAACTTTTTATGGGGCTGATTTGAAATTTTTTTTATACTATAAGCTTTTCGTCCTTTTCCATTCGTAAAAACAATTTCAACTTTGTAGTTCTTTTTCTAAAATTATCATTTATAAGAACAACTTGTAGTATTTTTTGCTTTACCACTTTGTAATGAAATAATTGCAACTTGTTTATATTTTTGATTGTCCGCAACTCATCATTTAGGTGATGACCTGACTAATCCAACTTTATAAAGGGTAACCCACGGGATTTTTGTACTTATAAATGATAATGGTATTCTTAACCCTCAAAGATGAGAGAAAACTGTCTTAAATGGTATTCCCTCATAGATAAATATAAAATTGAAAAACCTCAAAAATAATAGAAACTTGTGTAATTCAATTTATATTAACTTTATGTTACCGAGGAAACCTAAAAAATTGGTTACGACAAAGTATTGTTAATTATTTATAGATTCTTTTTCTTGAATCATTTATCTAATATGTTTAAATTACTGTCCAAATTTTATCTTTGGAAAATAAAATTGCCCAGAGGTGACAACAAAATCATGATTTGAAGTTTTTTGTGTTCTAAAATTGATATCGAACTCATAACTTATTTTAATTATTGTATTCGCAATTAAATATTTATATATATAATAAATTTTCTTATATACATATAACATTTAAGCAAAAATTACTAAAATTATCCGAACCCGTACCTAATATTTAACTCCGTCATTGCGACTGATGGTGGAATTAGTTGGTGAAGGAGGTGGCTTATGGTGGTTCATTGCTAGCCTATACTTCTCCGATAAAACTTGGCAGCGGTAGGTGTGATCCAAAACGACGTGAAATTTTGACAAATTCAAGTAGATGTCAAGGCGACGTGATTTATTTGTGAAAGCTCGTGAAAAGTTGGAATTTTCGTATAAAAAGACATTTGCAAACACAAATTGGCAAAACTTTTTATTTTACCAATTTAATACGTCACCTTCTGGAAAACAAAAATGCCTCAACTATACATACTAAGGGCTCGTTTGGTACGAGGATAAGAGATAATTAACTTCGGAATTAAATTTAAGATGAATTTATTTCATGTTTGGTTGGGCATGTTTAGCCAATATACTGGCACTATTAGGACCCACTGTGGTTGTTCTTTGTTGTTGAGTTATTTGCTTAATAGCAGTTATGTACTCAGTCGCATTCATCATTTCATATCATATCTCAATCTATGTTATTGTATATTGTCACACTCTCGCATC
>NC_031997.1:28063294-28072394 GCF_001879085.1 Nicotiana attenuata
TATGTTTTCTATGGTGATTATATGTAAGATTATCATGTTCAAGATCCTGATAGAATTATATTACGCTTACATTTTAACCCTACAGTGCTAATGAGTATTCTTATTTTATTTTTTTTATCCCATCTAAAATGATATTCTTCTATCACATTTTATGTGATACTTTTTTCTTTTTAGTCAATTCAAATAAGAATATTATTTGTTTATATTTAACAATAATTTACTTTAAAATGCCCATTGTACATGTAATGAGATGAATTATAGTAAACACAAATATTTATGGTTCATTACTGCAAGTGTTGAAAGTCTTTATTTTTTCCGTAAATTCTATGGCCAGTCAAACACCGTCACATAAATTAGGACAGAAGTAGTACATAATTTTTTGCAAAATCTAAAGCGTATATTAATTAAAACCACAAACCAATTAAACTTTGCAGTAGTTTATGCGATGATTCTTTTTCTTATATAGTCAAATAAAGTGTGCATTACTTATGTGAAAATTAATTTTTAATCTTTTTCAATCAAACTTTGTGCTATTTTAAAAGGAACTTTATCCGAAAAGATTTCTCCGAATCCTTCTAAACAAACGTCCCCTTAATAATACTGCTAAATAGATTGGCTTTCGAGTTGTGATGTTGCACTAATCTTTTTGAGTGTTAATCAGTAAATTTCTCAACGGTTTGAGGCTGACGAAATAAATTTTATTTGCTGAAGTGTTAGTCTTATTATTAAAACTTCTCAAAAAAATCAATTTGTTCACGTTTTACTAAATAATCATGATTAATTCAGCTTCTTTTTAGAAAGGGAGAAATACGTGACATAGCAAATATATACACTATATTTATTATTCGAATACTTTCAAAAAAATTACCACGTGTAGCTATATCTGATTTTTATAGCGAATTCATAAAACAAGAGATCAATTATTTTGAACTGAAACAAAAGAGCAACAAGCTCTCGTAGCTCAATTGGTTAGAGTGCCCGCTAATAGCTTGTACAACTTATTGCCTTTGTAAATCGTATTTGCAAATTGTTAAAGAAATTTATAACTTAACACATGTTTTAATTCATATAACACTGAATATGTATCCTACCATTTTTAAAAACTAATCATGTCTCGATAAAAACAATGTAGCTAATGTCTTTGTTTTTTCTTAGTCCTTTTTTCTTCTTCAAGAAATCAATCTTGAAATTCGGTTTATTTGTAAAAATTTGTTAGAACATCAAACAAATAAATATCTTTGCCTTTTTCAGGAAAATACCTTATCGAACGTTTGGGATCTTGAGAATACTAATAGCATAATGCACAAAAAATACAGGATATTTTTTGTAACAAATTGGATCACCTCCTCTTCGTCTTCGTTTTGATTCTTGAAAGGTCTAATACTAATTAATAATGTAACTACTTAAGCTGTTATAGTTTTGTTAATGCATATTTTTTTTTATAGTAACTAGTCTTAAAGTGCGCGCGTTGCGCGTGTACATTGTCTCTAATAAGTAAATTATTTTGTAAACCTCATAAACATTACGTATATTAATAAAATAAAAGTAAAATAAGATAAATTGAAAAGTTGAAACTTTTGATCAGTTAGAACTTAGAAAGTAAAAGATATTGCATGACTCTTAAAATATGATAATAACTTTTAACCCTAGGGAAAATAAGAATCTTCAAATTATTTTTGACAATTTTATAGTCTAAAGATAGACTAATGTTGAGCCAGCATTCTACCACGAATAATTGAAATATAGAGAATTAAGGACGAAACATTTTGGGATTGCACATAAATTTCTCATACCCTACAATTTGCAAGTAGAAATCAACAAAATCTGCAAGTAAAGTTAAAAAATTCCACAAACACACATTATTTTAAAGTAACCAAGCTAATCAAATTCAATACAAAGAGTAAAAAGGTCGAATTAATAAATTCGAGCGAATAAGTCGTTTGTGAAACAAAATGCTTTTCAACTATATACATTTAAATACTTCAATCAAATAGTGCACATATGCTCATTTAGGTGATGCAAGTAAGTGCAATAGGAGGAACATAACAAATATAAGCTGGAAGAAACTTGAAGATAATCAAAGCATAAGCACCTAAATCTCATAAACTTTTAAGCTATTGTCTTTTCACATGTTGCGTCTAACAAAAATATATAAATAGAATTTATTTTTACCTATATAAAAAAAAATTCTTTTTATATTTGAATTATGTATCTAATCATTGACTCAGTCTTATTGCATTGAACTATGTATTTAAACTCCATTCCTTATTATTGTTTTACTGTTGGATTCATAATTTTTGATAGAAGCCATACAGCTTACCATGTAGACGTAAACTTTTATTCATCTAAAACGATTTCTATACACTCGACACAATTAGATTCTTTCTTAAAGAAGTGTTAAGAATGTTGTTATACTTTGAGGGCATTCTTTCTTTATGGACAATTCTCCGATCTTCTGTGTTTGATTATTTGCATTGTTTTTCTTTATTTCCTTTGTTGCAATAGCAATGTTGTAACGACCCCATCGGTCGTTTTGAGTTCTAGCAAGTCGTTTGGCAGGTTGAGGCCATGAGTAGCTTCACTTCAGGCATTATGACTTGCACGCAAGGTCGGAATTGAATTTCGGGAAGTTAGGAGTTGATTTGGAAAGAAAATTCTCATTTCGGAAGCTTTAAATTGAAAGAATTGACTAAGGTTTGAGTTTTGATTAAACGACCTCGAAATCGGGGTTTTGAAGGTTCCAACAGGTTCGTATGATGATTTTGGACTTGGGTGTATGTCCGGATCGGGTTTTGGATGACCCGTGAGCATTTCGGCGCCTATTGTGGAAGTTGGCATTTTGGAAGAATTTCATAAATTTGGGTTGCAGTGCATTTCAATGTTATCAGTGTCCGTTTGGGATTTCGAGTCTGGGAACAGCTCCGTATGGCGATTCTAGTATTGGGAGCGCGTCCGGAAGTGGGTTCGGAGGTTCGTAGGTCATTTTAGAGTCATTTGACGAAAGTTAGAAATTTAAAGGGTTTTGAGAATTTTGACCGGAAGTGGACTTTTCGATATCTAGGTCGAATTTCGATCCGGAAGTTGGAGTAGGTCCGTAATATCCAATATGACTTGTGTGCAAAATTTGAGGTCAATCGGGCGTGATTTGATAGGTTTCGACATCGAATGTAGAAGTTTGAAGTTGTAAAGTTCATTAAGCTTGAATTGGGGTGCGTTTCATGATTTCGATGTTGTTTGATGTGATTTGAGGCCTCGAGCAGGTCCGTGTTATGTTATGAGACTGGTTTGTGTGATTGGACGGGGCCCCGCGGGCCTCGGGTGTGTTTCGGGGTGGTTTCAGATTATTTTTGGCTGTTTTGCAATAGCTGATGCTGGTGTCTGGTGTTGTTCTTCGCGTTCGCGAGGATCCTATCGCGTTCGCGAAGAAGGATTTGACTTCAAGGACTTTGTTCTTCGCGTTAGCGAAGAGATCCTCGCGTTCGCGAAGAAGGAAATCTCTATTGCACAGGTCTGACTTCGGAGGTTCATATCTCGTAATCTATAAGGTATTTGAGGATGATCCAAAAATGAAAGTTGTATCTCTTTGTGTCTAATTTTCATAACATTAAACCATTTAGCATTTGGATTTGTGTAAAAAACGTTATGGCTGGTACACTACAGGCTGTCCAGAAAGATGAAGAAGAAATTTCTGTTGCACAGGGCTGACTTCGGAGGCTCATATCTCGAAATCTATAAGCAATTTGGAGATGATTCAAAAATAAAAGTTGTAGCCCTTTGTGTCTAGTATTCAGAACGATAAATTAATTAGCATTTGGATTTGTGTACAAAAAGTTATGATTGTTATACTAGAGGCTATCTGACAAGAGTTTGGGAATGGCTTTCGAGAATTTTATTCATCGCGAACATGATGGGAGGCCCGCGAACGCGAAGAAGGGTTTCCTGGCAATGTATAAGTTTGCAAAAATGGGTTTGGCTCATTTCATCTCATTTCCTCCATGGGAGACGACCTAGGAGCGATTTTGGAGCTCCCTCTTCATCATGTATGTCAAGGTAAGTGACTCCCACCTATTGCAAGTTAATTACTTGGATTATATCTAAATTTTGACATGGAAAATCATGGGAAATTAGTGGAAATTTGGGGTTTTGAAGAAAAATCTAAAAATTTATATTTTTGGATTTTGACCACGAAAGTGGACATGGAACTTGGAATAAATTATATATTTGAGTTCATGGTGTGATGGGTAAAGTTTATCTTCGAAAATTTTCGGAACCCGGGCACGTGGGCCCGAGGATGACTATATCGACTTTTCAAGCGGAGTTGGAAATTGTTGTAAATAGGATTATGATGGGTATTTGAATATATATTAATGGGTTTGCATAATTATTGACTAGTTTTGGAGCGTTGGGCATCGGTTTGAGTCGGAAGGGCTTGGGAGCCGGTTATGGAATTTCGGAGCGAAGTAAGTCTCCTTTCTAACCTTGTAAGAGGGAACTAACTCCATAGGTAAACTAAATTATTATGTGCTTCTATTTGTGGGGGCTACGTACGCACGTGGTGACGAGAGTCCGTACGTAGTTACTAGATATGCCTATGTCCGGGTAGTTTTAGGCTTACATCATGCCTTGTTGATATTGTTGTTGATTCATGTTTATTGTTTGCCTTGAGAAGAAGCGATATTGAGTTAGCTTATTAAAGGTTTTTGAAAGGAGTCGAAATTGAGGGAATGTTGGGAACTTAAAAGTTTTCATTTGAAATTCGTAATTTAAAAAGAAATGAGGAATACTTTAATAACTTAAAAAATCTATGTGTAACCGCGTCGCACATATGATCCGCAAGTGGGGTAATTCCTTAAACTTATATTTGATCGCGTTGCAAGTATGATTCGCGAGCGGGGAAATCCCTTAAACTTATATTTGACCGCGTCGCAAGTATGATTCGCGAGCAGGGTAACTTCTTCTACTACTCTCATGGGAGCGGGCCGATCGCCTCGGCAGATTAATAGATGCATCTATGGTTCGCGTCGTTCGACTCTCGACAGTGCACAGTTCACTTTTATGTTGGATCGGGCCGTACGCCTTGGCATTTCATATATATATATGAGAATCAAGGTTGCGGTTCGGTATTGACAAGGAGGTCATGGGCTCGGATGAGTAGGAAAAGAATTTAGATGTTTAGAGTAAGCTGGTATTATCTTCAGCGTCGCCTGAGATCAGTGTCATGAGTAAGAGGTTTTGTGTATTGACTTACCGATCCTTGATTTGCTTTGCAGCATTTGTATGGCCGGTGGTATGGATGTGTAGACTTGTTACCTGGTGCAGAAGGCCATGGGAGAATATCCCATAGGAAGATTGTATAAGTGTGACGTGTAGTCACTTAATTGATTGAGGATTTAAACCAAGTATGGAGATTGCGGTACTATCGCAAATTGAGAAATTATGCTTGAAGAGCGCTCAGTTCATTTGGTTATGGACTATGGAAGGTTGTTCCGGATTGGACGGTTGTTCTCGTGTGTTAAAAAAGGGGGTTATTTTGGACCCTTGAAAGGCTATTAGCCTAGTGCGGTGCGATCAAAATCGACTTGAGGTCCGTGGATGGATCTAATTATGAATATGGGCTCTATATCAGGCCAGATGTGTTCATTTTAGCATAGCGCTCCTTATGGAGGGGTATTCAAACGTTGGATGATACTTTGTCGTCAGCTATTTCATGTAATACTATATTGTGCCATGTGAGTCGTGAAACGGCTTGATAAATTTCATATGTGTTGAGGTTCTGCGTAGCGATGGTGTTATTTGAACAAGATGGCTCTCGAGATTCAGATCATACATCGCACCTTAGTCGTGCTTTAGCTTTGTAGCGTATGGCGCTGTCAGTCTCCCCGAGAATTATCATTATGCACTTCGCGTGCTCGTGATTGATATTCGGGTACTTCGCAGGTATGAGCATTCTAGCTCGGTAAGTTCCTTATAGATTATTATGTATGAATCAGGTGGCACGCCGCCATAAATATGTTGTTTGGATCGGGTTGCACGCCGCAACAGTGTTATGTTTAGTACAGTTTCCTATATCTTTTGTTGAGTGTTTGCTTCCCATTTTCTGGGGAAGGTTCATAATACTTTTTGGTTGTCTAAATTAGTTAGCGGGTTGAGTAGTTCTTTCCAGAGTTCGTTTTCCCAATGTATCACATTTGAGTTGTAGCTTATTGGCACGTTGTGGCATCATATGAGAATTTTGGTAGTGTCTGAGGTGGCTTATTCTGGGCAGCTTATACTGGGTGAGACGAGATTATTAGACCTGGGATCAGTGCGGTTAGATTTATATGAAGTATATTAAAGAGCAAATATAGTTATTTGGTTCATATTGAGGCAATGGTTCTTGTCACGAGGAGAAGCTAAATGAATTATTGACTCGATAGTCGGTTATGAATTTCTACGCATCTCTTCCGTCGTGGAGGTATTGCAGGAGTGAGAACAGGACTTATATATGTCATGAGATGCAATGGGAGCATCGAATTCGTGAAATTTCAGTTATTGTTATCAGAGGACATTATTATGGTCATGTAAGTTATGCAGTGCTTAGTGTGGATTCAGCAAAAGTATGCAATCATGTATTGGTACATCGCATAGAGATTGATATGGTGTTCATATGTTGAAAGCAGGCCTGGTGGAAAATTCCGGATGTTGGAATTTGGCTCTAAGGCTAATTTGACTAAACAAAAGGGGAATCTTCATATTTGCTCGAGAAAATGTGCTCAACTGAGTTGTAATAGCACGGGTAGGTGCGCGAGGTGTTAAACAGTGATTTCAGACAACTCCAACGCAGTTCTTAGCACGTTCGAGGGGGAACGTATGTTTAAGTGGAGAGAATATAACGAGCCGACCGATCGTTTTGATCTCTAGCGCGTCGTTCGGCAGTTTGAGGCCATGAGTAGCTTCACTTCAGGCATTATGACTTGCACGCATGGTTGGAATTGAATTTCGGGAAGTTAGGAGTTGATTTGGAAAGAAAATTCTCATTTCGGAAGCTTTAAGTTGAAAGAATTGACTAAGGTTTGAGTTTTGAGTAAACGACCTCGGAATCGGGATATGAAGGTTCCAACAAGTCTGTGTGATGATTTTTGACTTGGGCGTATGTTCGGGTCGGGTTTTGGATGACCCGTGAGTGTTTCGGTGCCTATTGTGGAAGTTGGCATTTTGGACGAATTTCATAAATTTGGGTTGCAGTGCATTTCAATGTTATCGATGTCCGTTTGAGATTTCGAGTCTGGTAATAGCTCCGTATGGTTATTCTGGTATTGGGAGCGCATCCGGAAGTGGATTCGGAGGTCCGTAGGTCATTTTGGAGTCATTTGGCGAAAGTTAGAAATTTGAAGGTTTTTGAGAAGTTTGACCGGAAGTGGACTTTGTGATATCGTGGTCAGATTCCAATTCCGGAAGTTGGAGTAGGTCCGCAATATCGAATGTGACTTGTGTGCAAAATTTGAGGTCAATTGGGCATAATTTGATAGGTTTCGACATCAAATCTAGAAGTTTAAAGTTCTAAAGTTCATTAAGCTTTAATTGGGGTGCTATTCATGATTTCGATGTTGTTTGATGTGATTTGAGGCCTCGAGCAGGTCCGTGTATATTATGGGACTGGTTTGTGTGATTGGACGGGGCCCCGGAGCCTCGGGTGTGTTTCGGAGTTGTTTCGGATCATTTCGGGTTATTTTGCAATAGCTGATGCTGGTCTTCGCTTTCGCAAGGATCCTCTCGCGTTCGCAAAGAAGGATTTGGCTTCAGGGACTTTGTTATTCGCGTTCGCGAAGAAGGAAATCTCTGTTGCACAAGTCTGACTTCGGAGGCTCATATCTCCCAATCTATAAGCAATTTGGAGATGATCCAAAATTAAAAATTGTAGCCCTTTGTGTCTAGTGTTCAGAACAGCAAATCATTTAGCATTTGGATTTGTTTAAAAAAGTTATGATTATTATACTAGAGGCTGTCTGACAAGAGTTTGGGAATGGCTTCGAGAATTTTGTTCATCGCGAACGCGATGGGAGGCCCGCGAACGCGAATAAGGGTTGCCTGGCAGTGTATAAGTTTGCG
This sequence comes from Nicotiana attenuata, assembly GCF_001879085.1. NCBI lineage: Eukaryota > Viridiplantae > Streptophyta > Magnoliopsida > Solanales > Solanaceae > Nicotiana > Nicotiana attenuata. The sequence goes on from NC_031997.1 coordinate 28,071,383, forward strand.
AAAATGATTTTGGCTCTTTTAGTCTCGTTTCCTCCATGGGAGACGACCTAGGAGCGATTTTGGAGCTCCATCTTCATCATCTATGTCAAGGTAAGTGATTCACAACTATTGCAAGTTAATTACTTAGATTACATCTAGATTTTAACATGGAAAATCATGGGAAATTAGTGGAAATTTGGGGTTTTGAAGAAAAACCTAAAAATTTATATTTTTGGATTTTGAACACGAAATTGGACATGAAACTTGGAATAAATTATATATTTGAGTTCGTGGTGTTATCGGTAAATTTTATCTTCGAAAATTTTAGGAATCCGAGCACGTGGGTCTGAGGTTGAGTTTGTCGACTTTTCAAGCGGAGTTGGAAATTGTTGTAAATAGGATTATAATGTGTATTTGAGTATATATTAATGGGTTTGCATAATTATTAACTAGTTTTTGAGCGTTGGGCATCGATTTGAGTTGTCGGAAGTGCTTGGGAGCCTGTTATGGAACTCCGAAGCGAGGTAAGTCTCCTTTCTAACCTTGTAAGAGGGAATTAACCCCATAGGTGAACTAAATTATTATGTGCTTCTATTTGTGGGGGCTACGTACGCATGAGGTGACGAGAATCTTACTAGCTATGTCTATGTCCGAGTAGTTTTAGGCTTACATCATGCCTTGTTGATATTGTTGTTGATTTATGTTTATTGTTTTCCTTGAGAAGAAGCGATATTGAGTTAGCTTATTAAATATTTTTGAAAGGAGTCGAAATTGAGGAGAAGTTGGGAACTTAAAAGTTTTCATTTGAAATTCCTAATTTAAAAAGAATTGAGGAATACTTTAATAACTTAAGAAATCTATGTGTAACCGCGTCGCACGTATGATCCGTGAGCGGAGTAATTCCTTAAACTTATATTTGACCGTGTCGCAAGTATGATTCGCGAGCGGGAAAGTTCCTTAAACTTATATTTGACCGCTTCGCAAGTATGATTCGCGAGCGGGGTAACTCCTTCTAGTACTATCATGGGAGCGG
>NC_031997.1:28073689-28104704 GCF_001879085.1 Nicotiana attenuata
CATTCCCTATATATATATATATATATATATATATATATATATATATATATATTATCCTCATGGAATCTTGCGTAATATTTGGCAAGAAGCCAAATTATCTAAAAGTTTTTTCCTCATTTGAATTATGACAACCTTTTTTATGAAATCCACTATATCTATATATATGCTCCCGTTACGGAGGGAACTTACTAGTTTAGAGCTTGAGATAAAATTGTAAAGAGAGGAATTGTACCATGTATTTTATACTTGTTTGTTCCATATAATTACTCTGTTTCATATTTATTCACTTCCTCACTGCACCTGATATTATTAGACCACTAGTAAGTGTCGAAGTCGATCCCTCGTCACTACTTCTTCGAGGTTAGACTGGATACTTACTGGGTACGCGTTGTTTTCATACTCATACTACGCTTGCTGTACATTTTGTTGTACAGGCACATGTGTGTCTAGTGGCCTCGTGGGCGCGGCGGTATGGTTGATACGGAGACTTAGGTGAGCTGCATCTTATTAGACGATTCGCAGCTAGCAGAGTCTCCTTCAGAGTATTTTTATTTTCTTTTCTATCCAATTTGTATACCAGGCAGTTATTGTATTTCATTTTATTTCTTAGTAATTGCTCATGCACTTGTGACACCGGGTTCCGGGATGATGATGGGATATTCAGTAATGAAATGGTAAACATTTTTATTTATTTTGTAAAGTTCATCAATTACTAGTGAAATTGAAGGAAACTTTATGATTTCAAAAATATAAAAAGAGAAATTAATTAACTATTTAGTGTTGGCTAGCCTGACAGCGTGTCCGACGCCATCATGACCTTTAATAGATTTTGGGTCATGACAAAAATAGATATATATTGATGAATCAGTATGATTCTTTCCCCTTCTTACGGTATATTGGAAGAAGACATGTAAAAGGGAAAAAAGAAGGAAAAATTAACATAAAACCAACAAAAAGAAGAAAATTAAAACATAATAGAGGACTGGTGATACCTTTTTGAGAAATTTATAGTAAATTCAGTATCAGCACAATGGCTTCTTTCCCTCTTTCTTCATTGTTGCAAACGCTCGCTAATAATGAAAAATATGAATGTAGTGACTTCTTACATAGGTGTTGGCAAAATTCTTTTAAATGAATTCATGTAATCTATATATATCTATATATATAATCCTGGGAATAGTAGAGTTGACGTGGCACATCTCAAAGATTAGGATTACTATTTATCTTTTTTCCTGTTTTTTTGCCTTTTTTCCTATTTTTTCCAATTAACTGTGAAGCAGTAAAATCTGAAGAGGTGTATCACATTTATTACACCCTCTTAACTCTCTCGGAGGAGTTACGTTTTTGAAGCTCTCTGAAACGGTACAACCTGAAGAGTTGTGCCTCATTTGCTGTACCTCTCTAAAGAATTATGGTGCCTTCCCTTTAAATTTTGGCACATATAACCACATTCTTTTATAGCCTGTTTGGCCAAGCTTTTTTTTGGCCAAAAGTGGTTTTTTTGGCCAAAAGCACTTTGGTCAAAAATTGAGGTGTTTGGCCAAGCTTTTGGAAGGAAAAAAAGTGTTTTTGAGGAGAAGCAGAAGCAGTTTTGGAGAAGCAGAAAAAGTAGCTTCTCTCCAAAAGTACTTTTTTGAGAAGCACTTTTGAGAAAAATGCACTTAGAAGCAGTTTTTTAAAGCTTGGCCAAACACTAATTGCTACTCAGAAGTGCTTTTCAAACTAATTAGCCAAACACAAACTGTTTCTCACCAAAAGTACTTTTGAGAAAATCACTTTTAAAAAAAAACACTTCTCAAAATAAGCTGATTTTTGCAGCTTGGCCAAACGGGCTATTAAGCTTCTTAGCCCTTTATTGTTCTCCAACTTTTTCGTTTTCCTTTTGCTCCTTTTTTATTCATGACTTCTATGATTTGTTTTGCTTGGTTTACTTCTTACACTCTCATATCTACTCAAGTTCTTCACTCATTTTCCTTTTTGATAATATTCATGTTTAGCAATAAATCATGAATGTTGCTTCAAGATTTTGATTTGTGTTTTTAATATTTTAACAATATTTAGAGTCATTGTCTTGAAGAGGTGTTAAGAACAGAGTAGCAGCATGGCTACAAAATATTTCAGTAGTATGTACGTATTTTTCATCTATTAGCTTTCTGATTCTTTCTTTCGTATTAATTCGGTTTATGATAAGTTTGTGTTATTTCGTGGATAGTTTGGTGAAATGTTATTGAGCATAATCTGAGATGCTTGCCTTTTCTCTCAATTAGTTGGGGTTTTTTTTATCTTGCCAGTTATTGTTTATTTATTATGCAATTAGAGAAGGTTATGAAAAGTTGTAAATTCTGTCAATTTTTTTTTTTGCGCAATGTCTACGAAGAGATGTAACTGTTGTCAATAACTTATTACAATTAATCAGTTAAAATTTCTGACTTCTCATTTTAAAGTGCAGCGTATCCGCAGAGGTATACAAGAAAGAAAGTGTTAGAAAAATATAACAGAATATAGGGACGAAATAATTAGGCTTTGATAGTGTAGTCACTGTCCTTAAGGAATTTAAGCCTCCCAATTTCGTTGCTGCATGGATTATGGCAGAATTCCTCCAGGATTTTACAAAGCCTCTGAAATTCGAGCACCAGCAATTAACTCGAATTTCCACTTGAACAAATTTGGTAAATTGAAGATAGCAGAAAAGAAGAAGATACTTTGTTGCTTTTCTGATGATTTTTGTTTTGGAGAAGAAAAGGGTATTTATAAAACCTTTAGGTGTCTGTTAGGACTAACAGACTCAACCTTTGCCAATAGGCACCTTTTAATATCAAAAGTAACCTCTTTTCAAACCATTTAGGTGTCTGTTAGGACTAACAGTCTCAGCCTTTGCCAATAGGCACCTTTTAATACCAAAAGTCACCTCTTTTCAAACCCTTTAGGTGTCTGTGAGGACTAACAGACTCAACCTTTGCCAATAGGCACCTTTTAAAACAAAAGTCACCTCTTTTCAAATACTCCCATCAAAACACTAACTAATATAATAATCCCCCACTTAGTTAGTAATTGATGTTGTTTATAAGATTCATGTGTATAGTAGGTATCTTTCGATTTAAACCTACTACTTGTATAAACTATTCAAGACCTTGTCGAAATTGATGGTTAGATTAAGTTCTATTAAACCACAATTCCTATTTGACAAGACGGAAAAGCTTTATACACATAAATCGTACCAACTTCACAATTTGTTCACCGTGAGTTTTAGCACCCAATTATGGTCTTGTGCTACTTCCTGAATTCATAAACACTTATCAAGTTTTGTATTCCAAACTTTGATCGAAGAGGCACCACTTCTTGTGTTTACATAGGTGAAGATTTAACCAAATCCTTAACACGGACTTCTTTAGTTCCTAAACCGAACTCTGCTTCTTCACTAAGAGTATTTTTTGTACTCATCCTCCTTTTCTAGGTACTAATTTTCAGTATCTGCTATCCGTCACAACTATAACTTGTTATTACCTTTTAAACCTTTAATATTGTTGAACAATAAGAAAGGTAAGGTTCCCCTTACTAGTGACAAATTTAAATTACCTTAGACCCATAGCACTTGTTGTGCTTATTATCATATCCCTCGCGAGTCTTTTAGTGAATGGGTCAGCAAGGTTGTCTTTAGACTTGATGTGCACAACAGTAATAATTTCATCCGAAATTAATTGTCTTATGTACTTATGTCTTAAAGCAATATGCCTAGATTTTTCATTGTATATTTTGCTAAATGCCTTAGACATAGTTGCTTCACTATCACAGTGCAAGAGAACAGCTGGCATTGGTTGTGGCCACAACTTTATATCTAACAACAGATTTCTCAGTCATTCTGCTTCTCTTCCTGCAGCTGCTAAAGCAATAAACTCAGATTCCATTGTGGAATGAGTAATACACGTCTGTTTCTTAGAAGCCCACGAAATTGCTCCTCCACCTAAAGTGAATATCCACCCAGACGTTGACTTGTTATCACCAACACTAGTTATCCAACTAGCATCACAATATCCTTCTAACACTGAAGGAAATCTGTTATAATACAAGGCAAAAGTTTTTGTCTTTTTCAGATAACCAAGTACCCTCACTATACCTTTCCAGTGATCACCACTTGGATTGTGAGTATACCTTGACAATTTACAAACCGCAAAGGCAATATCTGGCCTAGTACAATGCATAGCATACATTAAACTACCAATTGCACTAGCATAGTCTAATTGACTAACAGATCTTCCGGGGTTCTCAACCATCTTGCTAGAAGCATCAAACGGAGTATTAAATTCTTTAATACCCAAATGATTAAATTTGGAAAGAACCTTGTCAATATAATGAGACTGACATAAGGCAAAACCCCCACTATGTCTTTTAACTTTAACACCTAAGATAGTATCAACTTCTCCCAAATCTTTCATTTTAAATTGAGAAGTTAAATACTTCTTAGTTTCATTTATGCCTTGCATGTTAGTTCCTATGATTAGCATGTCATCAACATAAAGACATACTATCACTCCATAGTCCTTTGTGAATTTGGAATAAATGCATTTATCTGCTCCGTTATGTTTAAAACCATTTGATAATATAACACTATCAAATTTTTCATGCCATTGTTTTGGAGCTTGTTTTAATCCATACAAGGACTTAACTAATTTACAAACTTTCTTCTCATTTCCAGGAAGCACAAACCCTTCGGGTTGCTCCATATAAACTTCTTCATCAAGATCACCATTTAAGAATGCCGTCTTAACATCCATTTGATGGACATTTAGATTATATATTGATGCCAAAGCAAATAATACTCTTATTGAGGTAATCCTGGCCACAGGAGCATATGTGTAAAAATAATCTACTCCTGCCTTTTGTCTAAATCCCTTGGTTACTAGTCTAGCTTTAAATGTTTGTAGAGAACCATCAGTATTGTATTTTCTTCTAAAAACCCATTTACACCCAATAGGTTTAGTATTAGAAGGTAAATTTGCCAATACCCATGTACCATTTGATAAAAAAGAATCTATTTCATCATTTACAGCTTCTTTCCAGAAAGAAGAATCCCGCGAAGCCATAGCCTCACTATAGGTTTTAGGATCCTCTTCTAAATTTAAAATAATGGGTATTTTATTTAATACTTCATCTCTACTTCCTTCTACCAAAAAGACTAGTGTTTGAGAAGAAATAAAATCAGAACCTATATTTTTTTTTCTTTTCTAACTCTTTGACTTTTTCTTGGTTCTACAGGAGATTCAATTGCCTTTCTTTTATTGTTAGAAGAAAAACTAGGTTCTGCACAATTTTCTTGAGTTACTGCACTATCACCAATGCTTGTTTCATTACCATCTTGTTTAGTAATTTCTGTGTTCTCATGTGAATTATTAGAGTCACCAATGAACTTTGTTTCCAAGAACTCAACATCTTTAGATTCCACAATATACTTAGACTCAATGTCCAATAATCTGTATGCCTTTGAGTTCTCAGCATATCCTACAAATATGTTTTTAATTCCTCTAGGTCCTAACTTAGTCCTTTTAGGATCTGAAATTCTATAATAGGCTAAACAGCCCCATACCCTTAAGAAATTTAGGTTAGGATTTCTTCCTTTCCATAATTCATATGGTGAAACCTTAAATTTCTTTGAAGGAACTCTATTATGCACAAAACAAGCCGTTAACAAAGCTTCCCCCCACAAATTCGTTGGTAACTTTGCATGTAAAAGCATGGCATTAACCATATCTACCAACGTTCTATTTTTTCTTTCAGCAAGACCATTTTGTTGTGGGGTATACGGTGCACTAACTTGGTGAATCAAACCATTTTCTTCACAAAATACAGAAAATTCATTGGAAAGATATTCGCCTCCTCGATCACTACGTAGGATTTTAATCTTCTTTTCCAATTGATTTTCAACTAATGCTTTGTAACTCTTAAACATATCAAATGCTTGATCTTTTGTTTTCATTAAGTAAACATGTGTATATCTAGAATGATCATCTATAAAAGTAATAAAGTATCTATTTCCACCTCTAGTTAAATGACCATTCAATTCACATATATCGGAATGCACAAGTTCAAGTAGATTACTTGTTCTTTCATTCTTTGGAAAAGATTTCTTAGTCATCTTAGCTTGTACGCAAATTTCACATTTTTTATCATTATTCTCAACAGCAGAAATTAATTTATTTTTAGACATAAACTTAACATATCGAAAATTAACATGTGAAAGTCTAGCATGCCATAAATTAATAGATGACTCAATCATATAAGCAGAAACTTCAACTTTATTAATACTTAATTTGAACATGCCCTCACAAGAGTAGCCTTGTCCTACAAATACACCATTCTTAGAGAAAATAATCTTTTCTGCCTCTATAACAGTTTTGAGGCCTTTCTTACTTAATAAACTTGCAGAAATTAAATTCTTCCTAACATCAGGTACATGATGAACATTAATTAAAATCAACTTCTTTCCCGAAGTGAATTGTAGTTCAACTGTTCCTTTTCCAAAGACCTTGGCGGTGTCATGATTTCCCATCAAAACCTTTTCATCACTTGTTGCAACTTCATAATGTTTGAAGAAACTCTTGTCATTGCATACATGAACTGTAGCACCAGAATCATACCACCAATCTGCAGATTTCATAGTTGCTGCCATGTTGCATTCAGTTACCATACTCAGATTCAAGTTGGTAAAAGCATAAATCGTAGCAACAATATCCGAAGAAGAAGCTTGTTGTTTTTCAACATTATTTACCCTCTTCTGTCCAACATTTTCTTCATTTTCTGTCTCTTACGAAACCTGCAATCTCTCTTAAAATGACCCATTTTTCCGCAAGTATAACATGGACCTTTCTTAATGTTAGAAGAATTTTCCTTTGGAGCAGCCTCAAACTTTCTCTTCTTTCCAGCCTTGTTTCCAGATTTTCTTGAGTTGTTTGCCTTACTAGACTCAACATAATTCACCTTTGAAGTAGTTTCCGCAGCATATTTATTTTCACGTTTTCATGACTCTTCTTCAATCCGAATATGCTTTGTCAACTGGTCCACATGAAAGTCTTCGGAAGAATGTAATAATTTCTTCCTATAGTCATTCCAAGTGGATGGTAATTTTGCAAGTATAGCAGCCACTTGAAGAGATTCAGAAACATCGACTTTAAAATCTTTGAGTCTAGATATCAAAACCAGCAACTCATCAACCTGTTCCATGACAGATTTCCCATCTATCATTTGAAATTCAAAAAATTTCATTCCAAGGAGTCTGTCCGTTCCTTGCTTCACAGCAGTATATTTCTGTTCCAAGGCTTTCCAGATTTCTTGTGGTGATTTGTGAGGACGTAACAAATCATATAAACGATCAGAAAGTGAGTTTAAAATAAAAACTCTACAGCACACCTCATCATCTTCACGTTTTTTGCGTGCCGCCTTAATTTCGTCAGAGTCTTCAGCAGTAGGTTCTGGCATTGCAGTAAGATCAGAACTCAGCAGATATGCTATTCCCAACTCCGTGAGAAAGAACAGCAATTTGTCTTTCTAGCGGGTGAAATTTGAGCCATCAAATCGATCCAGTTTAAACACTTCGAACATCTTGTTGAAACCAGAATCACTACCAGAAGCCTCCATTGCAGTGTTGTTAAATTCCTTAAGATTGTTAGAAAAATATAACAGAATATAGGGTCAAAATAATTAGGCTTTGATAGTGTAGTCACTGTCCTTAAGAAATTTAAGCCTCCCAATTTCGTTGCTGCAGAGATTATGGCAGAATTCCTCCAGGATTTTACAAAGCATCTGAAATTCGAGCACCAGCAATTAACTCGAATTTCCACTTGAACAAATTTGGTAAATTGAAGATAGCAGAAAAGAAGAAGATACTTTGTTGCTTTTCTGATGATTTTTGTTTTGGAGAAGAAAAGGATATTTATAAACCATTTAGGTGTCTATTAGGACTAACAGACTCAACCTTTGCCAATAGGCACCTTTTAATACCAAAAGTCACCTCTTTTCAAATACTCCCATCAAAACACTAACTAATATAATAGAAAGAAGGTGACACCACCAGCACTTCGACAAAAGGAGGGTGCTACGGTTCAGATCTTAACCAACTGCAGGGGATTCTTACTTTAGTATTAGTCTATAAGATTGTTTCTGCTACTTCTATTATTCTTGAAAGCTTAAATTACGTAAGGTTCATCTTGGACATATTTATTTTGAGAGCAATAAATGGATATACCGTGGAAAAGGGTGTCTTCTTTAAAAAAAAAAAAAAAATTGTGTTAAAGACACCAATTTGACATAACTGGAACAGTATTCCAGTATGCATAACTGGTGAGTATGGAGGAAAGAAACAGCACATCTTTAAACAGATCTTTTAATTGTAATAACCTCATTAAATGGCTGGAATTATGGAGAATTGTGACTTACGGAGGTGGGATACATACGTTATACATAGCGATACTGGACTAATACAACAACTGGCCTTTTGCATTTATTTGATTTGCTTTGTTTTTCATTCTGTTTGTAGTTTCTTTACTTTTTATATTTTTCTTGATCTTTTCTTTTCATTTCATGTTTGTTTTATTCAAATAGTAGAAAATTTGAAATTAAAAAGGTTTCACTATCTAATGAGTCAAGTACCTATATAAATGTATGTAATATAAAATTAGGTTGAGAGAACCATGCAGACATACAAAAATTTAGATCGTGATTGAAACTATAAAAGATTATTTCCAAATTTATTGATGTCTTTTATAACCGCGCGAAGCGCGGATAAATGTACTAGTGAGTTGATAAATGATAATTGCACTAAAGTGCTTAACCAACAGAGAAACCAAAGGAAAGCGTCCATGGAGAGTTGAGAGTAGGAGTAACGTAAATTTAGAAAGATTCCAAGTCTTGGAATAAAATGGTACCCTGCGGCACTCTTTTGTTTTTCTAAAGAACTTTTAAAACTGAATTTTTTGAGTGTCGGATTTTTAATTGGATACAGACGGACTAAACAAACCAAATCCAAATATAAATGCAAAGCAAATCAATTCTGATGACTTCACAGTTAATTGAAAAGGGGAAGTTTTAAAGCAAATTAATTGTGATGACTTTATAATTAGTTCAAATAAGCAAAATTTTAACAAGCAAAATTTTAGCTAATATTAAAGTCCAAAATATTAGTAAAAATTAAATGACTGTTTTATCCAGCGTGAACTCTATTTTTAAAGGATAAAATATGTGAATGACATTTCACTAAGGACTTTCGTATTTTTAATATAGTATAGATATAGATAGATAGATAGATAGATATAGATAGATAGATTCCGTAAGTCACCTAGCAGGCGGATTTCTCATATGAGAATACATTTTCAATGTGCACAAAAAAAGTAACCGCACATAAGTCCTAGTAATAACATCTGCTACTCCTAAATATATGGGATCCAATTAAATTAGATCAAATTGTGCCCTTCTATACAGATGTCACCGTGATCAAAAGCAGCTAAAGTTTCATCACTTATGCACACGTGGCAGCTTTTCTCTAAAACCAACAGGAACAACATGTCAGTCACATGTGAAAGTTAATTAAGCAGCTATAATAAATCATTGTGGAAGCCAATAAAAATGCACAAGGTGGAGCTGGACGACCCCAAGCTCCTCAAACTGTGGTTTCATATAAAAAGGTAGAATCGCCTAAATGGCACTTATACTGTGCCACTTTGTCATCCCGGTTATCATACTTAATGAAATTTCATCTAGACACCTCTACTCGTTCAAACGTATTATTTTTAAACCCTTTTGACCGTGTATGTTCTCAATCGTCTCACTGTATTATCCACGTCAGATAAAAATATTCCACGTCATTATTTTTACTCACAAAAATTATTTTTGGAAAAGAAAAAATTGAAATCCTAAAGTTTTCTCTCACAAACACCTTCATGCTTTCTCTCTTTGAAAATCAGCTATTAGCAGGGACTAAGTTTCGTTGATTCAAGAAATGCAGGTGGGAAATTGCAATTTGAGAGGATTGAGGGAATCAAACCTAGATGACAAGTTTTAGAGGAACATACCGGAAGAAGAAGAGGCAAAAACATCTACTGAATCAAAAGAATCAGGGCCAAGATTAGCCCACTTGAGCTTCCATGCCCATCCTACCAACACCCCAGCAAGAACATCAATCCATATGAACCCCACAAACATCACCAGCCCAAACAATACTGTTTGCCTCGAAATACGAGTAACAATTAAATTTGTTTGTGATTTTAAAGATACGTGATTTAATTCAATACTAATTAATAACCAAGAAATCAAACGTATAAATTAAAGGAATAAGTTGAATCAAACCAGCGCTTAAGCAGGTCTTGACCTCGAGCTGTGATGGCCTCGAGGTTGGCAAACAAGAACAGTAAAGTAAAGATAATAAAATTAAGAGACAATTCTGATGAGCAATGAGCAAGAAAGTAAAAGAGTGTATTCTTTTGCCAATCATTAATGATCGTTACAAGTGATCCGGGTCCCCTTTATATAGTAGGGGAACCCTAAATAGAGTACATTTCCATTCTTAGTAAGGAATCTTATTGGGAGAGTTGTCTAACCGCCTAGTACAAATCCGTACAAATCTGTTCCGGAATTTACGCCGGGATCTTGGGGATGTTGCAGGAATCTTTCTCTTTCTGTTACAATCCCATAACGGCATCATCTCGGGGTTGGTCATACTCGGCTTCGGTGCTCACCGCATACTTCGATCTTCGAGCCTTGTACTCTGTCATCGGGCTTGAGCTTGGTCCATCGGCTTGAACATGATCCATCATGAACTCGAGCTTGAAGCGACTCTTTGAGCCCGTGAAATCGGGCATACCTCATTTCAACCGTATACAGTTAGTCCTCGCGTTTCTTAGAGTAAGATGATAAGAAACGATTTGATCATCGATCCTCCGATGCCTCGATCATGATGCCAATCACGTGACGTCAGCGACTGAAGTGATTGAAAGGTCACTTCTGCATAGTTCCCAAGGCCATTAATTGAAGGCGGCTGATGGTCGTCCATTGGCTTCCCCAAACTGTTAAAGCGGCCACTATAAATAGGTCAATTTTACAATCTTTACTTCTCAAATCTTTCTCAAAACCTTACTAGCTTCTTCATCTTTCCTAAGTTCATCCTTTCTTCAACTTGTTCTTGCTACAGCATCAACTTCTTCTCTACTTTTGAATTTCTCAACAGTAATGGCCAAAACATCTAAAATAGTTCCTCAGAAAGTAAAAGCCTCCTCATCATCACGTCCGGCCGGTGGTAGAATGACGGTGCCACCTCGTATCGAGGAGTGCATTTCCCGGCCATGCGAGCTATCTTTCGATTTCAAAATCGATAAGCCTGCGTCGGTTCCAGGCCGATGCGAGCCTATGTCTCGATACATCTGCTTGATAACTGAATATGAACTAGAGCAGGTGAAAAAGGATTGTAGTTGGGAGGATAAAGATGTCGTGATTCCTTCCCCTGAAGAGGACATCACCACCCATGTGAAAGGGCACTTAAGCGTGTATACTTATCGTTTAACATTGGGTCCCGTAGATCTAGCATTGGGTCCCGTAAATCCAGTCATTCTCGATTTCTGTCATCAATATCAATAATATTTTGGCCAGATCTACTCTTCTTTCTGGTGCATCATCAATTTACTCAGGTATTTCTCGGGCAAGGTCGAGGGGATGCCTTTTGCCCTTGATCACCTGATCGGGCTATACAACCCTCGCCTTTATCGAGGCGGTTTGATAAAGCTCTAGCGTTGATCCTCGAAGGTGCTATTCTCTAGCATCGATGAGGACAAGGACCGAGGGTGGATGAGCCGGTTTGTCTGAATCAAGACTTTCGATTTAATTCCTACTGAAAGGATACCATTCCCCGAGGAATGAAACATGAAACGTAAGTACAAACCCGTCGACGATGATTATGCCTCTGCTTTCCTTATTCTTCCTCGATCTAATTCTCTTTCGATGATGCAGCTGCCCCTTGGTTTCCTGGTGCGATTCCGGACCTCGCAGGTTGGGTTCGACAATTGGCTTCCACTTCTTCACATGCAGAACGTTGTTGGCGTGATTTGGCCAAGGGTCGGTGGGAGGCTAAAAACCATGGTGAGCTCCCTTGTTTATATATTGGTGTTTCTTTGTAAAATACTTACTTTTCCCTTACGCAAGCCTCGGAGACGATGTTTCCATGAGGCTGCCCCCCGCCCGGTGAAGAGGAAACGCCGAAGCCAACCAAGGAGAAGAAAAGGAAAAGGGCTTCGCCAGAAAGTTCCCCGAAGCCCAAGAAAAATAAGGCTCGAAAGCCTAGGGACCACCCTATAGCCCTATCTGCAGAGGCGGTTCAACACCTTTGGGGTGATGAGTAAGAGGGAGAGGATGATGACTGTCTACTGGTAGCTTGGAAGAGGGGGAGCACCGAAGCTTTGAAGGCCGCTGAACCGGTGGTGGCTAATGCGGTTCAATCTCGAACCGAAAAAATCTCGGAGGGGAGTTCGAGCAGAGTCCCCGAGCCATCGGGCGGCAAAAGAGCACCTCGTCTTGGAGGACATTTGGCGGATGAGCCCGAGGGTCCTAATTCTGAGGCCCTTCAAAGAGAAGATAACGTTCCAAGTGAATCACTTGGGATAATTAACGTAGATAAATCACCGCCTGGCCCTGTGTTCTCTGAAGGGCAGTTCCGAGATGCCCAAGCCATGAAGACTCCCGACGTAGGGACGACCCACGAAGGCAATGATATTTTCCGGGAGTGCTTTGCAGGGGTCGAAGATGGTCCAGACCCGGATGCCTCATTTATCTTTGATAAGGCTCAGCGGCTTCTCAAACAAGTAAGTTTCTGCCTCCATAATTATGCTTGAGTTTTATTCTCGTTTTTCAAAGTCCGACTCCTTCTTTGTGTGAAGGCAGTGGCGCTTCATCGACAAGCATTTTCCAAATTTCGAGCCGAGCTTGCCCGATGCTAGGCCGAACTTAAGAAGCTTGTGGAAGAGAGGCACATCCTTAAACGCCTCTATGTACAGAAAGAAGAGGAGGTCAGGGATCTCCGAGTTGAACTGGCGAAGGCTCATCAAGAACAGACTGACTTCATTGAGCAGGTAATGTAACCTTTGGGGGTTTGCTATGTGCTCATTTGATTTAGCGGTTAACACTTCAACTTTGCAGGCCCAGCAGAAGAGTGAACTGGTAGAGCAGCTTCGAGAAGAGCTCAAGGTGAAAGAGGCCGAGACCTTGGGGTGGAAGCAACATATGGATCGTCTCGCCTCGGAGAAAGACACGCTTCGGGCCCAGGTGACTTCGATCGAACGCCAGCTTCAAAATGTAAAGGGTGAAAGCCTGTCCTGGAGCCGAAATATTGAGGAGCTCGAGGCTAAATCAGCCGGCGAGCTTGCGAAGGCCAAATATGAGGTAGAGGCGTTTGTGGCCTCTTATCGAGCTGACGCCGAGGCTGCTAACATTCAGGCACAGGAAATCTCCGTTGCTGCTGAAGTCAAATTGTCATGAGCTCTCGATCACGCCAGGCGACAATACCGGAGAGAAACTCTCGGGGAAGTGCATGCTCGTGGCTTTGACCTCTCAGCTGATATTGAAAAGGCAAAAACTTTGGAGGACGAGGCTGCCGCGTTACTCTCTGATGATGAAGATTCTGCTGGTGGTTCCGATAGCGGAGGAGATGAGGATGAAGTCCCCTAGGAGGAGGTTCCCGAAGATGTGGCTCCCGAGGATGCAACTCCCAAAGTAGATTAGGCTCTTAGGATTTTATTTTTTGTTTTTGTGTAAGGCCCCTTGTGGGCACTGTAAATACCTTTAATAAATATAAGGAATTCCTCTTTCCGCTCCATGTCCGATTTGTTTCTAATTCTACTTCGTCTTTGTTTTGAGAAAAATTTTTATGTTATAACTTCAATGATCGAGTGAGCACTGGCTCGGACTCAGAGTAGAACAAACCCTTAGGTTTTTTAGTAATCAATGGGCGATCTTTGAACTTATAATGGAATACCTCTTTAGGTTTTTTGATGAATCCTCGAGCTGTGCTTAAGTCGATTTGATGCAAGCTCAAGATGATGGGACCCTCAGGTTCGAGTTGAGTGAGAACAAGGTCTCGAACTCTACATGTTTTGGCCCTTAGGTTCTTTTAGATCGGGCCATTTTGGCCTTTAAGAGATGGCTATTATTTCCCCTTTTTGGCTTAGAAGACTTAGTAAAAATTTATTTATGCCTTGGCATGCATTTTTTACCCATTGGGTCTTTTGAAGGTTCGGTATCGATCAGAACCCTTTTGTTTTTAGTGCCTTAGCACAAGTTTGTATTTGAATAATTTGTTACCTCGTAAGGCTTTTCGAGGGCTGATTTTATCGAAGCCCTTTGATTATTTTGCCGAGGGTAGCCTTTATTTAACCGGTTTTCTGGGAATTCGAAGGCCTGTTTTTATTGCGGAATTCAGACGCCTCCGAGCCGCGTTATTTTGGCCATAGCCTTTAATATGGTCGTAGCCTTTGGGTGTGTCTCTTGGACTTATTTCCCGATAACCTTTCGAACTTGTCCGAAAGGTTAGTCCCCGAGTATGATGGCCTTGGCCTTTGCGTCGAGGGATGCCTCTTTGAGGTCTTATAAATTCGAGTTTAGATACTCGAATATGTTGACTGTCGATGACAATCCCAAGTATTCGAGGTGTATTTGCGTTTTGGCCCTTGAGCCGTTTTTCGCCGAATCACAAGTATGGAGCTCGTACAGTAGCAAATTTCTTTGGGACACAATTTGTTTGATATAGAAAGAATGCTTCTTTGAATAATTCATACATGCGTACATGTTTTTCCATCAAGGCTCGACTATTCTACATGGACAAGGTTCATCCAACCGTTTGGCCCATTACAAAGTTTTCCAATCGAGGCCCTCTTTGGCATGAAGTATTTTCCCCGAAAATATTACCTCCGAAGGTGATGCCCCCCAGTATTCGAGGTTGATTGAAAAGAAGCCTTGGATACTGTTGAATTCTCCTTAGGTAGCACATACTTGTTGCCTCATTAAAAACCTTGCCGGAAAAACCCATTTGGGATAAAACCCGATCTAAGGGAAAAAGAGTGCAACGTGTGCTTTAAAACCTAAGGTCTTCGTGTATAAGGGTGCCCTCGACGTCTTCTATCAAACATCTAGAATGAGTTAGTCTTAAATGCAAATGGAAAAAGGAGAAGGTCATACCTTAGCAATAATATCGTTTGAGTGGTGATACATTCCAATTGTTGGCAATTGTTCTCCTTCCATCGTGCCAAGCTTGTAAGATACTTTACCGATAGCTCCGATGACTCGGTACGGTCCTTCCCAATTCGGGCCTAATTTCCCTTCATTCGGGTCTTGATTATTGAGGGTGACTTTTCGTAGAACTAAGTCCCTGATTCCGAAGTGTCGAAGGTTGGTCCTTCTATTATAATATCTCTCGATTCTTTACTTCTACGCAGCCATCCGAACAAGTGCAGCTTCTCATTTTTCATCTAATAGCTCGAGGCTAGTATTCACAGCCTCGTGATTTGATTCTTCCGATGCATGTCGAAATCTGGCGTCGGGTTCCCCGACCTCGACTGGAATCAAGGCCTCGAAGCCGTATACTAAAGAGAACGGGGTTGCCCCTGTGCTGGACTTCAATGCCGTTCGATATGCCCAAAGAACCTCAGGTAGAACTTCTCTCCATCTTCCTTTTGCGTCGTTCAACCTTTTCTTTAAGTTTTGAATGATAGTTTTGTTTGTTGATTCGGCCTGTCAGTTCCCGCTTGGGTGGTACGGTGTTGATAAGATCATATCTTGGTGCTTCGAGGAATTCCGTTACCTTGTTGTCGATGAATTGTTTGCCCTTGTCGCATACGATTTCGGCAGGTGTTGATAAGATCATATTTTGGTGCTTCGAGGAATTCCGTTACCTCCGCTCATTCAACCCCTGTGTAGAAGCTTGCACGGCCCAATCATCCGAGACCGGTGGTAATTCCATTCGCGCTATTTGAAATCGGGATACGAACTCCCTTAGCATCTCATCACCCCTCTGTCTTATCTTAAAAACGTCTGATTTCCTTTTTGCAACCTTTATGGACCCGGCGTGTGCCTTTACGAAGGCGTCTGCTAACATAGCGAACGAATTGATAGAATTCGGTAGCAAGTTATGACACCAAATCATTGATCCCTTTGACAAAGTTTCCCCAAATTTTTTCAACAAAATCGACTCGATCTCATCATCATTTAAGTCGTTTTCTTTAATCCCGCAAGTGTACGAGGTAATGTGTTGATCAGGATCGCTCGTCCCGTTGTATTTAGGTATATCGGGCATACGGAACTTTTTAGGAATGGGCTTTGAAGCTGCACTCTGAGGAAACGGCTTCTGTACGAACTTTTTGGCATCCAAACCTTTTAAGACCGGGGGTGCATCCGGTATTTGATCAACACGGGAGTTATACATCTCCATTTTTTTGTCATTATCCTCAATATTTTTCTCCCCTGACTCGATTCTTTTGGTGAGCTCCTCGAGCATCCTCATAATCGTGGGATCAGTCCCCGAGCCATTACCATTCAATCTTTCTGGCACCGGCTCAGTACGGCGAGTGATTTCTGGTTCGACCACACTTGGAGTTCTATGCTGATTTTGAAGCTGAGCAATAGCAATCTGTTGAGCTTGTAGCATCTCGAATATTACTTGGAGGCTAACTCCCCCATCTCCTATACCCTGTGTTTCTTGGCCACCAGATCGGACTTCCCTGCGTACACTTCCTCCGGGGTCTGCGCCGAAATTCGCATTCAAAGCAATGTGAGAACTAACATCGACTGGTTCCACATTTGGCACTTCCCCAGGGTTAATTGGCGGTACACTGGCTCCCAGAGCAACTACATTGTTGTTTTCCCCATGAAATCCAAGACCATCATCGTCGTGTACGGGTGCGTTTTGTGAGTTTGACTTGTTTTAACCTGAGAACAAAAATTCTTGACAAGAACAAGTGTGAAAATAACGTGTGTTATCAGAACAGTACTGAAATAACCACTATTATCTTTAGCCCCACAGTGGGCGCCAAACTATTTACCTCGAAATACGAGTAACAATTAAATTTGTTGTAGTTTTAAAGATATGTGATTTAATTCAGCACTAATTAATAACCAAGAAATAAAACATATAAATTAAAGGAATAAGTTGAATCAAAACAGCGCTTAAGCAGGTCTTGACCTCGAGCTGTGATGGCCTCGAGGTTGGCAAACAAGAACAGTAAAGTAAAGATATTAAAATTAGGAGACAATTTTGATGAGCAATGAGCAAGAAAGTAAGAGAGTATATTCTTTTGCCAATCATATATGACCGTTACAAATTATTTGGGTCCTCTATATATAGTAGGGGAACCCTAAATAGGGTACATTTCTATTCTTAGTAAGGAATCTTATTGGGATAGCTGTCTAACCGCCTAGTATAATTCCGTACAAATCTGTTCCGAAATTTACGCCGGATCTTGGGGATGTTGCAGGAATCTTGCTCTTTTTGTTACAATCTCATAACGACATCATCTCGGGGTTGGTCATACTCGGCTTCGGTGCTCATCGCGTACTTCGATCTTCGAGCCTTGTACTCTGTCATCGGTCTCGAGCTTGGTCCATCGGGCTTGAACTCGATCCATCCTGAACTCGGGCTTGAAGCGACTCTTCGAGCCCGTGA
The DNA here is from genome assembly GCF_001879085.1 of Nicotiana attenuata. Classification (NCBI taxonomy): domain Eukaryota; kingdom Viridiplantae; phylum Streptophyta; class Magnoliopsida; order Solanales; family Solanaceae; genus Nicotiana; species Nicotiana attenuata. The sequence goes on from NC_031997.1 coordinate 28,091,370, forward strand.
CATCGGGCATACCTGATTTCGACCGTATACAAATACCTCCCCAAAACAAAGTCTTTCTAAAATCTCAAGCAAAGCTGCTACCAAAGCCATAGTAACAAGCAAAAAAAGAAGAAAGATACAGTTCCCATACCACCTTTCAGCACGGCAAGAGTCGAGGGTTTCAAAAAAAAAGAAGGAAAAGATGAGAGGAAAATGGGGTAGAAGGAAAAGAAAACTGGAGAGGCGAAAGAAGATTGTTGTATGTGCCCGGGTTGGGGGGGGGGGGGTGAAAAAGAGTAAAATTTGAAAGGGGGAAAGGACCTCGGCAGGGGTGAATTAATTTGTGTAAGAATAATTATTTTTTCTTTTCTTTTTATTTTTTGGTATTTTTAATTAGAATCATAAACTTTTACTCACTTCTCAAAGCGCGTAGTCACGCATTTTATCCAACTTAGCAAAGCAAATGCCACATAGACTTGGTCAATGGTCAAAAGGGCTTCAATTCGAACGAGTAGATGTGTCTAGATGAAATTTCATTAAGTATGGGGACCGGATGACAAAGTGGCACAAGTATAAGTACCATTTAGGCTATTCTGTCATATAAAAATATAAAATAAAAGTTTGTGGTGCCAAATCATTCCATTTTTTAGCTGATGATATCAGCGGTACACGTGCAAGAATATGGAGGCACCTTGTGCTTAAAGTTTGTGTGATCTTCTTATTTGCTGGGGAAAAAAACCAAGTCTTTTAAATGATCTTTCAAATCCACTCTTTTAAAATTTAAATTCAGATATTACTACAGTTCCCTCGAAAATATTTTACCTGCTTGACAATTTTATGTTTATACTTATGTCATTAATGTGTCCTTTTCAGATCACTCCAAGGTTAGACCAGTTACATTATCACCCAGTCTTCTTTTGCTGTGTTCTCTTTAAATAGAGTCTGCTCTTTGCAGATATGTATAAAATAGTCGTTCATTTTTCTTCTTCAAAATAGTCTATTCTTCATTATTTTTAAACTGTATATGGTGCCAAGAAATGTGCAATAATGACATGTATAGCGGGTCTGAACTCTGTCTGATCTATTCTCAAGTGCTTATTAATAGCCTGTTTGGCCAAGCTTTTTTTATGTCAAAAGTGTTTTTTTTTTTGCCAAAAGCACCTTTGGCCAAAAATTGAGGTGTTTGGCCAAGCTTTTGGAAGGAAAAAAAGTGTTTTTGAGGAGAAGCAGAAGCAGTTTTGGAGAAGCAGAAAAAAGTAGCTTCTCTCCAAAAGCACTATTTTGAGAAGCACTTTTGAGAAAAATACACTTAGAAGCAGTTTTTTAAAGCTTGGCCAAACACTAATTGCTGCTCAGAAGTGCTTTTCAAACTAATTAGCCAAACACAAACTACTTCTCACCAAAAGTACTTTTGAGAAAAGCACTTTTAAAAAAAAGCACTTCTCAAAATAAGCTGATTTTGCAGCTTGGCCAAACGGGCTATAAGAATGATAGATAGTTATAGCCCGTTTGGCCAAGCTACAAAAATTAGCTTATTTTGAGAAGTGCTTTTTTTTAAAAGTGTTTTTCTCAAAAGTACTTTTGGTGAGAACCAGTTTGTGTTTGGCTAATTAGTTTGAAAAGCACTTTTGAGCAGCAATTAGTGTTTGGCCTAGCTTTAAAAAACTGCTTCTAAGTGTATTTTTCTCAAAAGTACTTCTCAAAAAAGTGCTTTTGGAGAGAAGCTACTTTTTTCTGCTTCTCCATAACTGCTTCTACTTCTCCTCAAAAGCACTTTTTTTCCTTCCAAAAGTTTGGCCAAACACCTCAATTTTTGGCCAAAAGTACTTTTGGCCAAAAAAAATACTTCTGGCCAAAAAGAAGCTTGGCCAAACAGGCTATTAGTCTAATCAAGACAAGAATCAGAATTGGCCGGTAAGAAAACAAAAACGTCATGGAATTGAAATGTATTTTTTTCCTCCAATAAAATATCGATAAGTATTTTCCTTTAGCTTCTCAATTTATCTAATTAACAGTAGTAGCTGAATAAATTCAACTGCATCCTTTACTATTAACAAAATAACATTTGTTTCTAGTTTGCCTTCTGTAAATTTGTATCTGTTTATAAGAATTCAATTGAAAGAAATATATGATGGTGCTTTAAAGAGAATATTATTAGTATCCTACAAGATGAATTCAATATTTTGAGCAGAACACAAGTTCGTATTTCTAAGTTTCCACATTAAAATTGTTGCTCCATAAAATTAATTTAAGATATCAGAAGAAGACAAAATACACAAGCGGTAGCAAAGATGAAGAACATATAAGGGCGCAAGTGCACAAATAGTCATTCTCAGGGATGTTATTTAGTTATTAATCAGTACTTATTTTGTCCTTAAATTTTAAATTAAAAATCTTGACTTCAGTACAACTCAAGAGAATGACACAGTTACCCACAAAAACAAAATTATTTACCCTTGTCTACCCATTTGTTTTTCTACCCATAAACTAATTACATTTCCTACCCATAGTAGTTTTTGTGGGGAATTTTTTCTTTATTCTCCAATTCTTTTCTATTTCTCTGCTTCTATTCTTTTTTTTTTCTCCTTTTCTTTTTTCTCGTTTTCTTCTTATTTTTTTCTTTTTTCCTTTTCTAATTTCATTTAACTTCTTTTTTTCTTCGTAATCTAATTTCATTTACTGTTTTCACTGTTTTTTATTATTCTTTTTTTTATACTATTACTAAAGAAAATCAAATTGTGTACCAATTAAATGTAGCTAATACAACCAAAAAATATTAACTAACATATGATATCAGTATAGTATATAGCTATACCAATAGGGTATACAATTGTACGCAAAGAGTTAAAAAAAAATTAACTCAATTATTAAACTGAAATAATATCAATTGTCAATAAAAATTTTAAAAAATTCTAAAAGGGTCTAATTATAAGAGTATACCGTTGCATTATATAGCATATTATAATTTATTTATTTTTTTGCATTTTCAATTTGCCCCTCACGCTGGGTAAAAGCTTAAAGCAAATTAAAAAGAAAAAGGCAAGTGAATTTACGGGTAATAAGTATACTATTATAGTATATTGTATATTATTACAGCATACTGTTACAGTATATTGCATATTATTACAGTATACTATAAAAATATATTCTATACTATAATAGTATACTTTTGCAGTATAACAATATACTCCTATAGTATATTACATACTGTAGCGGTATAATGTTAGGTAATTGTGTTCTTCTTCGATTATTACAATATACCGTTGTAGTATATTGTAAACTACAATAGTATACTGTTGCAATATAGCTATATACTCCTACAGCATATTGTATATCGTAGCGGTATACTATTGGGTAGTTGTGTTCTTCGATTTTCAGCTGAAAATTTCGATCTCAATCACCTCAAATAAGCTCCAAATGCTATCAACTTTCAGTATGAACTTCCAGAAGGTACTATAAGCAATATTTAACAGGACCCACTTTGAATCAAACAAGAAATCTTCAAAAATAAAATTGAGTTTCAAGCCCAACAATGGTGGATATTCAAATACACTTAAAAATTTAGATCTGGGAAGCTTACTCGAAGATACTATAAGCAATATTATATAGCACCACATCGAATCAAACAATAAATCTTCAAAATAAAATTTCAAATTCTGGAGTTTCAAGCTCAACAACGGTTGGTCTTCATACACACATAAAAATCATAAGAAGAGGAGGTAGAGCAATAGCTTGGGTCGACCCTCTTAATGAAGATCTTTTTTTAAATTTTGGGTCTGGATTTTGCTTCACAGTGTGGTTGTTATGAATGGAGGATTATGCTTTTTTTTTTGCTTCATTGAGATTTGCGCACAGGACCTAAATATTCTCAAATTCTTCCTCTGAAGGTTTCTCCGAGGTAACGTTAAATTTTGCCGGGTAAATAGTCTTGGTTGCATAGGTAGGAAAAGTAAAAAGTTTATGTTTGGGTATTTAAGGGTAAATAGTTTGGGCTTAATAGGTATAAAGAGAGATTTTCTCAATATTTTTGTCCTGAAAAATTGAATTGAAAAACTAAAAATTCAGGACGCACTGCCTAAATTCTACAAACAAAAACTGATCTATTGTATTTGTTTAAACTATTCTTAGCCAGTTTGAGCTATTAAAAAAAGAAATCTGAAAAAGGATAACATGATTGAATGGTGATTTTATGGTATTTTATATTGAAATTTTGTATTATATTCCTATTCTTTCGATGGTATTTTAATAAGTTAAACAGAGTTAAAATAGTGTCAGACAATAGAAAACTAGATTTTACTGTTCCAAAAGTCTTGTTAAAAAATATAGTGAAATTAATAATAAAAGCAAGAACTCCATTTGGGTTTCAAGAAATAATTCGATAACATATTTTATAGAAAACTTCAGTAATCTAGAAAAAGAAAAGGACTTCTTTTTTTTTTTTTTTTTTACATTTGTTTGAAAGGCAACAAAAAATTTAGAAGTATAGAATTAAACAATAGTTGTTTTCTTTACGTTTCAGTGATTTGGAAGGATGTCTTTTCGACAAAAAATGTTGAAAACCTATCTTGTTAGTTTCATAAGTTAGCAACTTCAAGTAATATTCTAAACGTTATTTTTTTATTATAGTTTTAATATTTACATAAATTTATGTGTATATTTATATTAAACTTGGGTTTGTTGACTTAGAGCCTGTTTGCCAAGCTTCTGGGTGGCCAAAAATACTTTTTTTCTCCAAAAAAAGTACTTTATAAAAAATTTGAGTTGTTTGGCCAATACAGAAAAGTATTTTTTGTCAGCAGCAGAAGCAGTTTTTCTGCTTTTGGGAAGAAGCAGAAAATTCTAGCTTCTTCCAAGAAGCAGAAGCAGAAGTAGAAAATTAATTTATTCAAGACAAAACTATCCTCACCATAAATTTATATTTTTCAAATTATCCCTTACTAATTTAAGTTTTTTCTTTTCATTTTTGTTTCTAATTTTTATCATCCCATTAATATTAAAGATATCATATATATGAATCATATTGTAACTTTTCAAATTTTTTATTGACTTTTCTTGTTTTTGATCTTTTCTTTGTGTAATGTCTCGTAACTTTCCAAATTATCTTCTTCTTTTTTCACACTAAAGCAAATTATCTGCATCTTCTTTGGATTATCAATTCTCTTCCTACAAATAATTATTTATAATTTCTTCTATTAGTTCCCGAATCTTTAAAACAGTTATCAAATCTGATTTGTGAAAATGACCTACAAATAGGTAATAAATTTAAAATTGCATTGCATGATCTATCTACATATTAGGTAATAATTAGTTTCTTTTTTAATTTAATTTTTTTTTAAAAGTAAATTATACATTATGTGTTGTTAATAATTAGTTACTCTTTTTGAATTAGAATTTAAACATACTTAACTATTTTCTTTTACGATTTTTTTATATATTTAAAATTATTTTTATTTTACGCTCAATGCCATCTTTCAAGTTTGACACTCAACAACTACCATGGCTATACATAATTTCATCCGACAACATTCTTTTACCGATAAAGAATTCAACTATTATGCTAATGAAGACATTACTACAGAGATTGATGAAGGAGATCAGCCTTCTGATATTCCTTTAGAAATGCGAGGCAAGTCTTCTACTAATATGGAAGCGTTGTGTGATAGAAGTAGAGATGAAATTGTTGAGAAGTATTATCATGTGTGAGTGATTTTACTTATTATTTCATGATGGATAATCAATATATAGTAATTTGTGGATAGAGTTCTAATTTATACTGAATGATGTTATTTTAATTATTCAAATCATCATATAAAAATAAGTACTTATACTGGATAATATAATATACTTTAGTATAACTATATATGTAAAATTGATTTAAATCTTTAATATGTTTGTTTACTTTATGTTTTATATTTTAATTAAATAAAATAAAATAAAAAAATCTCTTACGATAAATATTTAAGTTTATTTTTATATTTAAAAGAAATATACGACCTTGGTACTATCCTTTTTGGTAATTTAACACTCAAAAGTACTTTTTGAAATGATTGGCCAAACACAAATTATTTACCAAATGTTGCAAAAGTACTTCTTAAATGAATTGGCCAAACACAAACAGTTTTTTTTCAAAAGTACTTTTAAAAAAAGTATTTCTAAAAAAAAGTACTTTTCAAAATAAGCAGATTTTGGCAGCTTGGCCAAACGGGCTCTTAATATAACGAACATTGTACCTAATAACAATTTAAATTTGTCCTTCAGTATCAATTAATTCTCCAATAGTTGACAGCAAGTCCATCAATAAAAAAGAATGAAAATTATTGTTTTTTTATATTTATTTGAAAGGAATAAGGAAGTTAAAGAAAAAAAAACCAACAACAACAACGACCCAGTTAAATTCTACTAGTGAGGTCTGGGGAGGGTAGTGTGTACACCTTACCCCTACCCCAAAGAGGAAGAGAGGCTGTTTCCGAAAGACCCTCAGCTCAAGAACACAAAAAGTTATAAGGAGGTTAAAGATAAAATAAACCATAATTATTTCTTTTATTCAAACTAAAAAAGGAACTGCGTCATGAAACAAAGTAGCAAAAGTCATTTTCTACATTGCTCACCATTAGTCGGTTATAGACATACCAGTTCAGCAAAGATATAGAAAGCTATAAAGACTAGAGACAATCATTTCTTTTTCTCTTTTCCTTTTCTGGTAATAATAAGGTAATATATTATATTTTCCAGCTTGCACACTTCACATTATACACATTGAATTAATTATTTTTGAAAGTGGTAAAGAGTGAAGTAGTTTCTCGTATAAAGAATGAAAAAAGAAATTGACACTGATTTGGGTTCAACATGATACTTACAGGGGTATTAGAAAGTAAAAGCATCAAGTCAGTCAGCATCCTGCTGCTTTCAAGAACTTGTCATAGGGGCTTGAAGGTGGCAACCTGAAGGACTGTTGTCCATACTCCCGTGAACATGAGAGAGAGTTTTGTGAATGAGTTGATTCAACTGTTGTTAATTGTAGATCTTGGTGAAGCTCCGTATCCTGTGAACACAAACAAAAGGAACAGTTTAAAATATTTCAGGACCAGGATGGAAACTTCCTCATATAACACAACAGAAATAAATAATGCAATATCCCTATTTTGAAAGCCGTTACTCAGCTTGCTAAAAAGTGCGAAACTTAAAGCATCAGCGAAGATCGTTCTATTTTTCCACATTATGACCTGTACAACTTACTTATCAAAGTTAAAGGATGTACTAGAAACCATTAATGGGGCACTGATCTTCATCTTCCGTACAGCTAATCTGTACATTTACTTGGGCACTGATGTGTGACGGAAACAATCCACATCTACCTCCTTCAGCATAGGGAAGCAAATCCCTCTACTTCATAGAGATAGTACCAGAAAATATACCTCGTCCCCAAGATGTTTAGATAGGTTTCCACAAATTGGCTAACCTGGATTCAGCGACATCAAGGCTATTCCGATTTTTGTACTCCTTAGTTCAGCCAAATATAGCATATAACGTCCCATAAGATACATATAAGCTCTACAATGTCCTAATATGATGATAAATTTAAAGATTAACTCACGGCTTTATCAAAAGAAGAATTGATCAAAAACTAGATAGAAGTAAATGCACACTCTTCATAGCCAGAAAAAGAAAATTAGACCAAATCAACTTTTTTTAAGGTTAGACCAGTATCAGTTTTCTTGTTTTTGAAGTTCCCAAATACTTGAATTGGTAGCAATATTATACTCTAAATCGCTCAATGCTTTTTACCTCCAAAGAATAAAAGGTCATGAATGCTGCTGCTAAAGAAGAAGAAAGTCGCGCCAAGCGGGGAGAAATACTTCCATACAAATATGAATCTCTCCTTGTCAAAAAAGAAAATCTGAATCTCTTTTTCTTCTTAAATCCACTTTTTAATTTTTTTTTTTTTTTATGCTTTCGCTGCACACGCTTCTCGCTTCTGCCTAAGAAGCGGGCTTTTCCTTCAGCTTGCCTCGTCTAACACCGAAAAAGCTATCTACCCATCGCCTCGCGGCTTCACATTTAAAGCGATGAAGCGATGCTTTTTACAACACCACAAAAACCATCGTGATTTTCCAAATTATTGTAAAACAATTACCCTTCACTCTTTTAAAAAAAATAAACTCAAAACACTGTCACTGTTAAGATAGTACATGATTTACATTTACTATTAATTAGTTGATTTCTTTTTGTAGTTATACACTTTACCAAATTGTATAAACTTGCAATTATTATAAATTCCCAACCAAACTTGAGAATAATTAATCTTTCCATTCTGAATTACTCTACTTCATGGAACAAGAGCCATCAGCCACAGAAGAATTCTCATATCCTTTTTCTTTCTTTTTTTCCCTCACAAAAAGGACAAAAGCCTCTGTTCAGAGAAGGCACAGTCCTCCCGATTGGAAATTCCAATTCGGAGGTGTGGAGTTAGTTCTAAGCATCACTTCTCACCCCAAAAGAATCGCAAGGCTCCGACGGCCTCAAACTGAGAAGCTCATCACTAGAAATCTCATTGTTGGCAGCCATGTCAGATCAGTCTCGCTAGAACTTCATACTTGCGCAGGCGCGTGAGACAAATTCCAATGTTTTCTCACTAGCTCCGGCATCAGTCGAATCACCATCATGGGCTCATCCCAAGTGGTCCAACCTCTATTTCTCACTAGTGCTGCTTCAGATCATCAATTCAGAGGCTTCAAAATGGTATTCGGGAATCTATATTGGTAAAACAGATTTGACATTAGTTTTTCGGCTCCTCCAGCAGTGTTCGGGCACTCTCCAGTTATATCATCTCTGAGATTCATTTTTCCGACACTTCCAGATGTACTCCGGCAGTTACAATTACTTGTTCTAGCTTTTAGGACTCCGCTCTTTAATTCTCAACTACAAAACTCCTTGGAAACCTCAATATGACCCAAAAAAGGTGACTCTCAAATACAGGTGAAACTAAACCTCTTTTCCTCCCTTTCAAGTTCTCCCACTATTATCACAAGTGAACTTGGATGGTAGTAGTAATTACATGTCATGGTTTGCTTCAATTGAATTATCATATATATGATTGATCACTTGGTTAAGAATGCTAGTGAGATTGCTACAACTTGTGAGAAATAATAGGAAAATTATATTATATTGTTAACTATAATATAATGAGCCCTATTTATGTCTACACACAATACATACTCTACTCATATTCCATGTGGGACTATACTTATTTACATAACTATTTAACACCCCCCACCCCCCCAAGCTGGTGCATACAAATCATATGTATCAAGCTTTTTATATATATAACTAATATGAGGACCAGTGAGAAAATTAGTGAAAATATCTGCAAGCTAATCATTCTACTTCACAAACTTTGTAGCAATATCTCCTGAGAGTATCTTTTCTCTGACGAAGTGACAGTCAATCTCAATGTGTTTAGTTCTCTCATCAAACACCAGATTTGATGCAATATGAAGGGCAGATTGATTATCATATACAAGTTCCATCTGTGTAAGAAACTATTAAAAGTATCGTTCTTTGAATTTTTGTCGAAGAAAGAGCATATATATAACTCGTCAAGCTTAAAAATTGCTTATAAGATAAATCCTACTCTAAAGTGTGTAGACGGAGAAAATGAACATATCTTTTTACCACAGCCTCTGCTTCACATAGTTAACTATGATGAACAGTCGTAACTTACCAGCCCCGGCAGGTACGGCGGCGACTCCGCTACAGAACACTTCGCCAAACCAAAGAGCAATTGTAGCTATTCACTCCTTCTAGTTCTAGTGAATTTCGCTCCAAATAGCATAAAAAGAAGCTTGAGTTCAATTAGGGGGGAGCTGGGATGGGAAGTATAGATAGAAAGGCAGAACAGGAGGCGTCAGCTCTGACGATTCAATCTATTCCGGCTATTCCTCAATCCTTACTGTTTATCCCCATCTTCGCCCAGGCTAACGGGGCCTTACTTATTCAGGGGGGAGCCTCGAAATTCACTGTAGAGAGGAAGATCCTTGGCCCCTCTTCATTCTCTACAGGGTTCCAAACCTTTCTTCAACAGAGGTGACAATGAGCCAGGCAGTAAATATTTTCGCCATTTTCTTTTGCAACCATCGACAACATTTGTTTTCTTCCTATCTTTGCAAATTTCACTAATTCACTGAAATGGAATTCACAAGAAGATGGAGACAAACTTCACGAAATGGTATCAGACCTGAAAGCAATGGCAATGACAAGAGATAGGCTGAGAGGAAGAAAGATGGGGATAGAATTGTTCTTTATTTGGTAAAACCCCAAGTGTTTTGTTAAGCCAAAAAGCAACAAGTTGGGGTGGCCAACTTATAGCTTTTGCCTTGTTTTGAGTTCTTTCACCTTAAAAGCTATTTTAAGTTTGCCAACACTCACGCAAGAGAAAAATGCTTTTAAGTTGGTTTGACTAGCTTTTAAGCCAAATTTGAATACCCTCTAAGTCCCAACAAGTCATGTCACAAAGGGTAAAATGGGGATGTAAGATTAACTAGTTTCCAGGAAGTCTCGATTTTGGGGACAAACTAAAATGAAGAAGTGTCACATATTATGGGACGGAGGCATTATCTAGGAAATCGGAACACCTTAAATTCTCAATTATGGTATTCATGGAATGAATCCTATGAAGTTGGAGTCAAACATTGATAAATTTCACATATTAAGATATAAATCTTGCATTCTTAAGGTTTGGGAAACCACTAATCAAAGATTGAACATGTGGGAGGATCTGAATGAACTCCACTCATTTCCCCCGTATGGAGTGTTCTGCTTCTTTGCTTCAATATCATTTGAGAAAGAAGCTCTTCCACTTCAGTTTGGTGTGATTAAAACGATATGCTGGCATGCAAGTTAAATGAAATGCTATAAACCATTTGAGTTTTTGCACGTTAACTGTTTCCTGGAAACACTAATATGCTAAACAAAGTTGTCACAGGATATCACAACAACTTAAAGCTCTTCTAACAGCTCTGTAGCTCTTCAGTTTACCAAAAATTATATTATGATAATTAAATATTTCATTCAAACACAACAGCTATTGTTATTCATGTAAAGAAGCTAGGATAGACTAAATGATAAAAGGGACAGAGTGATTCTCACCATCTTTGGTAAAGAAGGGCTCTTCCTGTCCATTGCATTATAGGATAGTAATGCCTTGGTTTCCTGTTGCGTCTTGAAACTCTGGAGGGCTGACATCTTGTGTTGTTTACCAGTCACAAGGGCCTCGCACTGATTTTTTACTTGATCATAGGGTATCGGTGTAGAGGAAAGAGGGAAGTTTGCAACTTGTCGAGCACTTTCCAGAACCTACATGTGCAAGAGGTAGTGTTATGCACAGTGGTGAAGCCAGAAAATTTAGTAAGGATGTTCAAACTTTGAAGAGATAAATAATTTCTTTTAGATGAATTGGTGCAACGAAAATTTTAAATCAAACTACTCTCCCCTTTTCATTTTATATGACCTTATTTCCTCTTTGGTTCGATAAAAAACGAATTTCTCATTTCTAAATTAAATATAGAACAAATTAACTTATACTTCATTTTTATCCTTAACAACAACAACAACAACAATCCAGTAAAATCCCACAAGTGGGGTCTGGGGAGGGTAGAGTGTACGCAGACCTTACCCCCTACCTCGGAGGGGTAGAGAGGTTGTTTCCGAAACACCCTCGGCTCAACATTTTTACCATTAATGAAAGCTTTTATAGCCACTTATAGCATATTTAAGACAAGCTTTAACTGTCTTATAACCATACAGATGTTATGGTATACTGTATTTAAGATAACAAGTTGCCAATCTTTTTTCTTTATTAAACTACATGCCTAGTTAAATAGTTTCAGATAAATTAAAATAAAATGAATAGGTAATATATAATTAAATCATAAAAACACTTGTAATGGAACTAATAATTGTATACATTAAAATAACATAAATAATAATACACAAATTATAGTTACTATCACCTATATGAGCAGACCAGTAAAGGTTAAAAGGGCTAAACAAGGACTTTACTTTACTCCATAGTCCACGCCATGACGAGTTGAAAATTTATTTTATAATAGTAATATAGGGAACTACTTGGCCGGGAGAGGACAACCTCTTGTTCCTGCTCCTCTTTCTTCGCTTCGGGGACGGAGGTCCTACGGTAGGTAACAGCAGGCACAAGCAAGTTGACCGAAGGGGACCAACGCTTCTACTCCTCCACCGAGGAGCCGTTCTTGCGAGAAGCAAGGGATGTCGTGAACGGTGGGAAGTCACAGAGAATTGACCTATTCATGGAGTGATCCTATGATCGATACAGGATATAGACTATCTCACATATTAAGTATATTGTAAGAACCTTATTTGAAAAGGGCACAAATTGTAAGAAAGAGAAAGAGAGCTAAGTGCAAGTGTGCAACTCAACAAGATTGGCTGGAAATGAGAAATTGAGCATGCTTTTGTCTGTTTTGTTTTTAAAAAGTGTATACCATGAAAGAGTTGAGGAACGAACACGCAACACATGGAATAGTTTTGAACACCCTATGTCGGTGGGCTACCTATTTCAGTTGTTTCAAAGGTGTTCAAAGTTTATTGTATATCAATAAAAAGCACTACTTAACCCATATACACAGTATAATTTTTCGTCGAAGAGTGTTCGGTTGACCTATCCTTGGATACACATCGCTTCGCCTCTGGTTATACAGGTACATGCTACTGATCTTATAACTCATAGTCCCACACCCAACTTGACAGTGTTTAACAAAAAAAATACTTAAGTAATTATCTCTCTCTCTATATATATATATAAGTATGAAGCTCCTTAGTGAAATGTTATTTGCCTTTTTTTACTCTTTAAAAATGGATTTCAATTGGACATAATTGTCATTTAAATATTTTCCTAATATTTTGGACTTTGAAATTAAATAAAATTTGATTATTAATCTTTCCTTATTTAAACTACCTACCAAGTCAAATATTACTTTCAGAGCAATGCCTAATATTTAAAAGTTTGATTTCAATAGGAATTGTACATATAAATTGCTTACAAGTGTGTATCACTTGGGGGGTAAGTAATCCTTTTAACTTTTTTATTATATTTGGGTATAGATTTTATGCATAAACTAGTAAATTTTTCCGCGCTTCGTGCAGTCTCAAGCAACGATATATATTAAAAATAAAACAAATTTAGCTCATACAATCACATTATGAAAGTTTGTTAACCTAAAACTTCTTCCAAATAGAAACAAACATATAACGCAGTATATATATATATATATATATATATATATATATATATATATATATATATATATATATATATATATATAT
>NC_031997.1:28104724-28264079 GCF_001879085.1 Nicotiana attenuata
TATATAGTACTAATTTTCCTTTTAATTTGTTGAATTCAAAAAAAATGTAAAGCCACCAATCTTGGCCATCTTGTCATCAAATGAATAATGTTAAAATTAAATTTCTTTCACTTTTCATTTGTTCCTTTTTCATTTTTTTTTCCTCCGTTTCCTTTTTCTTTTTCCTTTTCTTTCACTTTCCATTTCGTTTCTTATTTCCTTCTTCTCTTCCTTATTTGTAACTTCTCTTTCTAGTAAGAACTACAGAAAAGGTTAATTTTTCCTTTTATGAGCAAACATATTATTTCTTTTTCTCATCTCAAGTCTTTTAAAAATTCCAAAAGGAATCAATTTATTTCTCTGAACAACTCCTCACACCATTCTTAGACTTCCATCCCTAATCTTATAGATACATAGACACCCACCACACATGTAGAGGGGGGAGAAGAGACAAAAGAAACAAATGATATCTTTAAAACCCCATGTTCAAAAGCTTCACTCGATCCGAATATCAAGCTCACCTGAAAATTTTAATTGTAATTTCTACTTGTTCATGATATTAGTTTTCAATTTCAGATTTTTTTCCTACTAACGTTGTTACACGAAAGCTAAGTTTTTATCAAAGTGACAATCGCAGCACTTAATGTATATATGATTTGCAGGTTTAAATCATTTAAATTTGATAGTATGATATAAGCTTTCTGCTCACACGATAACTTTGTTTTGCCATCGCCTTTGGAGTATTTATTTCTTTTTCTCTTAATCTTATTTTTCAAAATAAAAAGCACGGTTCTTTTTAACCTTTAGGATGTTTCTACATACGAATGTAAAACCCAAATATTCAACGCAAAAATATTAAGAAAGAACAGGATTTCATTCACGACTTACAGTAATTTTAAACCAAATCACATAAAATCATCAATTCTCAAAGTGAAAGAGACAAAAGAAGAAAAGAATTAAGAACCTTATACACTTTGCAGTTCAGGAAAATAAACAGAAGACCCACTTGAAGCTTTTGCTGGAACTGTCGCATATCCGATGGATTTCATGCTTAAGTAAATTCTTCTATGCTAGGTAACGGATTGAGAAGAGGAAGAGTGTGGATATATCATGTGTTGCAACTTTAATTACCCTCCATTAATTTCAAAATTGTTGAAACCGTCTCATTAGTGAGGATTTAGGAAGTGTCTGTAGCATCGTAATAACACATGCATGGATGAAATGATGGGGCACAAAGAATATGAAAGAAGATGAAAAGGCATAGGTGTTGTAAAGGTCTCTTGATCAAGGATGTAGGAAGAGTCTGAAGCATTACAATAGCAAATGCATGGAAAAAATAAGGGGATACAACAAATATGAAAGTAGTCTAAAGAGGGGATAATATGCATTAGTTATTCAGTTTAAGAAAAGGTTGATTTTCTAAATTAAGAGGTGTATTTTTAAGAGGTGTCTTTTGGTTGTTCAAGAGGTGTATAGCACAAAAATTGAAGAAAAAGTAAGAAAATCCAAAATTTTGAGATAAAAGATAAAAGGCTTTCTTGGCTTTAGAGAGTGCCAAGCCACATCCTCTATGGTTAATTGACTTTTGTTCAATTGGTTGTCCATTATCATAGTTTAGGTTCTTTACACCTCTTAAATATCATCTATCTTCTTCTGTCTTCTCCTAATTCTTTGTTTCCCTTCTCTTTTAGTGCTTGCTTTGGTTTGTTAGTCGTCACCATGCCAGGGTTGGAAGATATTATAGTGAAGCTTCGACGGATGGAAAATAAAGATGAACTCATAAGTCATAACGAAGGCAATTGTCATATTTTTTGTGGCGTACCTGTATTTTCCAAAAAAAGTTACTCTTATAGGATATCAACAATGATTCAGGAGATGATAATTTCAGCTGGGAATCTGCACCTTTTTATGATGTGGAGACAGATAACACAGATTTCAACCTTTCTAAGTTTCTACCAGATGATGAGGAGCAGCAACCACTGATTGTTTAATAGGAATTCATAAGAATTTAGCCAACAAGAATTCGATCAGACTCAGATTTATTCACTAGCAGATCCACAAGGATGGAGATAGCCTAAGCAAGAGTGTTTTGGTGCATCCCAACAACCATGAATTCAAGTACAACAGCTTTGAGAGTCAAAAATACAATCTCTAAGAGACACGAACTTCAATCTAATCACATTAGGGGAAATGCATGAAAAATCAAAAAGTTCCCATGTCATGAACATGACACGATTATGGAGGTAAAGCATGCAACTGTAACCGTGGTGTGATACCGTAAATTTAGCTTATATGCTATATAAGCAAATGATTACTGTACAGAGGGCAAGAGATGCAAATTAAGAGAGTTAACACTTATAGAAACTCCAGTTGGCAAGAAAAAGAAAGTAACGACAGAAAGGATCACCTGGACATCCTACTGATCAAGGAAGGACAAAAATGAGGACAAATCTTTTTCCAACCCAAGGAGAGCTGATGACAGAGGGACAAACAAAGTTATTGTTCAAGTGTATTGTTCATACTACAGTCAATCTGATTTACTTTTCTTTAGTCCCAAGGTAGTTTAGGAGTTACTGGAATGTAGCTTAGGAGTTATTAGACTGTAAATTGTTAATGCTGTTATTTGATTAGGTGTAATGCTCAGGTGTTTGTTTTGTAGTTTTAGGACTCTCTCTTGATTAAGAAGAAAATGGCAACCCTAGTTTGTTTGGGATTTTAGCTTGTAGACGACAACTTTGCAAGTGTTCAACCTTTAGTTTTCATGTTCTTTTCCTTTTCTAATCAGGGCTTTCATGTTCTTTTCAAGAACTTTTAGGGTTTTGCTAAAAAGTACTCTCTTTATCATAATCTTGGCCTTTGCCTACAAACTAGGGCTTCAACTCGACTTGAAGCAGAAGAGACAGAAAATGGAGAAAGTAGGTTTGCCGAGACATAAACAAATTTCTTTTCTTTTTTGCATTACTTTTGTCTTCATTGTCATCTTATTCTTCTCAATTTTCCCATCTTTTTATTTCTTCGTCTTCACCAACAATCTAAGCATCCGCTTCCACTGCAACTGACCAGATGCTCCCCTTATCCCGATCACCACCACTATCGTGCCTGATCGACACCGATACAAAGGGGTGGGAGAGATCATTCGTTATCGTCCTTTTTGTTACTATGCTTCACTAATGGGAAGACAAAAGATAGGCGGAACCCCTGATGCCTCATAAAGACAAGTGTCGAGACATATTTCTCTATTCTTTGTTCCCTCTTCTTAGTCTCTTTGCAATGGCGCAAAAACCAAGTGGATTTTCATAGTTTTAAATGTTTAAAAAAAAATAATGTGTAAGCGAAACTTTCCAAAGACTAATCTACAACATTAACAACGAAACAAATATTCCTAAACATGTGTTTCTAAGCAGTTACTCACCGATTCTAAAAGCTGGTTCACACTTAGAATGTCAAGGGAATTGATGGAAAGAGAGGTCTTTCGACCTGATTGGCTTCCATTAGCATCTGAAATTGCTTCTTCATCTATGAGGGAAGGAGATGCCATGACCTGATAGAGTAAAGAAACATAATTAACTCTCTTAAAGAGCATATTTGAAAGCCATGCGTTTGGGGTGGAAGAAAACGTTCAAGAGTCCTCTCTTTGTATCACAAAAGAAAAAGTAACCAACTAGACATAAATATATGTATATGTAAAATACAGAAAATGATTCCTATTCAACCTCATCAAAAGTCTCAAAGTCAATCTGAGCAAGTGGAGAGCAGGGGTGAGGTGTTTCCATATACAAAGGAATTCCAAGTGGATATGCATCGTCTGGTTCAAACCTTTCCAAGAGTTGTTTTCTTATGCTTGATAACTCATCCTGGAAAACATTAGCCAAGATTCAACATCCTGTTCCAGAAGAAAATGAGAACAAATCCTGTACTAAGAAGCTCATGTATTTACTAAGAAGCTCATTTATTTACTAGTTTATAAACCATAAGAGGGATTTTTTTCCTTTCCTGGGTATAACCATCCAGTATCTGGAATGCACTAGCCCTACTAATCTGGATACACACCGCGTAGGGCCTATTAAATGAGAGGCACTCCATACCAGGAGTTTCTCCATTCCCCAAAAACGTTTTACGAAAGAGGAAAACAAGAGAACATATTGACAGCGGATCCATTTTCCGATGTTGCATAAACAAGATACAACATGTTTGTAACTAGAGCAGATTATGCTCCAGTCAAAGACTTTCATCCTTCAGTAGCAGAAAACTCATGGAATCGTTTAAGATAACTGATTCAAATCATGCCTTAGTATGTGGATATTAATTTCATAGATTTCAGGTCACATTTCGAATCATCTAAAATTGAAGCAACGTTATCATATCGATAGGCTAAGTTGCAATTTTATCCAAACAAGAAACTATTTATTCAACCTGCTTTTATTTCCACTCTGTTAGTTTTCTTCGAAGGGGAGCCTTGGCGTTACTGGTAAAGTTACTGCCATGTGACCAGGAGGTCACGGGTTCGAGCCGTGGAAATACCCTCTTGCAAAAATGCATGTTAATGCGTACAATAGACCTTTGTGGTCCGGCCCAAGCCCGAACCCCGCGCATAGCGGGAGCTTAGTGCACCGGGCTGCCCTTTTTCTGTTAGTTTCTTAATAAGTCAATAAACTTCATTGTTATAACACCAAGTCGGTGTCACAAAAGAATGTACTAGTAGTATCTATGACTAAACCTGAGGCAACCACAATCTTCCATCAAATTACCCAGCTATACAACGTGGGTTCCTTGCACCAAAAATAGAAATGTAAGGAGAAAGACCTTTTATGCTTTCTATAACATTCTTGCTATTTTGAAACAATCTTCTTTCTACTCTAGATAACTGCATTCAGCAAACAAATTAAACTAGCTATTAACGACCCAAAAAAAATGTCATTAATGTGTATAAGTCTGTCTTCCCAATAGACCAAAGTTCCTCACCACCTATGAGGTTATGAACTTGCATCATACATCAAATTTTGAGAAAGTCGATACCTCTGACAATGTTCTGCATTTAGTTGTGAAGTGCAACATAATGATTTCTTTAAGCTTCTCATCATCTAATTCTACTGCTGACAGGGATTTCAAAGCTGCAATTTCATCTTCCGGTGACCCATAACCATATGCTTTGCTACCAGAGGCTTCAGATGCAGCTTGCAGCCTGACATCTTCACCCAACTTAAGGTAAGGATCAACCTATTAACCAAACACTTATCACATTTATTACATTTATACAAATCAAATGATATTAGAAAACATGGAGAGCTGATGAAATTCGGCCTAACAGCAAAATTGGAAGAAATCAACTACTTATCCAGCAAACTAAACAAAAACTCAAAGAAGCTTGGGAGATTAACCATTTCGTCTGTCAGTGATGATTCAACCACACGAATTAGTTCAGGGAGACCTCCCGCCCTTGCTGAACAGATGAGCATATATGATGCCAAAGTAAATAGAGACCTTCTTCTAGATGGTTGTAAACCTCCTTCAGTAAGCAGTGAGTAAAATAATAGTCAATATTCGCACCAAAAGACATTAATTCTGATAAAATTAAAAATTTCATAATGCAAGATACAGAAGTAATCGTCGACAACCCAGTCAGGAACTTCAAGTGATTGAAATTTTTATCAGGTCGTAGTACTGATGCCAATTTATTCTGTGAAACCAAACTAAATAACTCTAAGCTTGTATTCCCCAAGTATGTAAAATGGTGGAACTTGATAGTGAACCCAACTCACCTTCTCTATTCATCGAAATACTCCTCAGAGAGAAGGCTAACTGAAAAGATCGAACAAGCGCCATGTGACTAGAATTCTGCAATTAGCAAAACTAACTATTATGTGATTGATGAAAACAGTTGCGGAACAACATAAAAGATGGAGATCAAGCAAGATAAGACTTATAACAGTTTGTCTAGATTTCAAAATAGCCTTTGTCAGAGATTTCTTTGGAGAAAATAGTTTGTGCAAAAGAAAAACCTGTTTCGATAATTGTAGTTTCTTGAAGTTTTCTGAATGTTGTGTGAATGGAAATAACCTTTTGGTTATAGCTATTTCCTCAAGGAACTTTTCCACCCAGGAAACTCTTTTGAGAAAACACACTGACCAAAGAACATTTACAAATTTATTTCTACTTTTTTCAACACTCACACGTCCAAACACCACCGTACAAGAGAGACAAAATGCATGAACGTTTCCCCATGCATCTCTGGATAGAGTTAGACACTTGCGATGCTATAAAGAGAAGGCCAGAAAATAAAGAAAAGAAAACATTTCTATGGTCAAGGATTTGTCTAGAACATTGAGAACTGTAACTGCGACAACGTATATGACAAAAGAGATTGGTTTGAACCTTTGATCGAGTGAAAAGTAACACAATTTTGTATGTATGGGCCATCGCATCAAAATTAGAAGGTGTATTATCAGCCAGTGTTGCCTGAACCCAGATAGATGAAAGCAGAAGACTCATTTGGTGACTACTCAACCGAAGTGAAGTGAGATCCTGGAATATTTCAGAGAATTAGACATTTAATTAGCTTAAAAAGAAAACAAAGTCATGGACATTTCTTGCAATTAAAGAAAGACATTAGTGCTTCCATACTGGTTTCCTGTCAGGGAGAGCATCCTTGAAGCTACAGGATTGACTTCGAGATGAATCAGCAGATTGATGTGAATGGCGACTGACATCTTCATTTTCTTCTCCCACTTCATCTCTGGAACCATTTTCATCTGTGTTTCCATTTTGAATGGAGAAACTCTTAGTTCTCACCTTAGCCAACTTCCTTGGTGATTGGAGTAGAATACCCTGGGAAGAATTTCTACTATGTAGAGATGACAAGTGACTGACAGGTGCCATAAGCACAGTGGAGAATATATGGTGTGCTCCAGCTCGTGTTTCATGGTCAGTGTGTGCCATCGCCAAGAGCAAGTGGTGAAAGAGGGCATCTGGAAAAGCCTGAGGTCGATCGAAAGCAGATTAGACCATTTGCAATACATAAAAGTAACAAACCATGTATCAGGAGCTCTACAACAGATTCTGGTTACCTTCCTGTAATATGACACATTAGGAATGCAAGAGACAATTTGTGCTGTGCGATACACAACGGCAATCATTGTTCTAGCTGCCACGATGCTCGCTGGAATGTTCTCTAGCACCATGCCCATCATATCAAGTATAGGCCCCATATCAGCAACCTGTTAATGACATAGATGTCATAATAAAAACACGACCTTCACCTAAAACGTACTGCACATAGTATGCTCATGCAAATCAGCAAATGACGATCTAAAGTTAGAAGTAAAAATAAAAATACACCATTCACCGTATAATGGCTTCGTGCACTCTCCCAGAGGCAAGTAGGATGTTGATGCTAGCTATCAATTGTACTTGGTGATAGCAAGCAGCTTATAGCGAAAAACTATAGAAATACATTGAGCAGACAAACATTAAAATTAGAGATAGAACTTATTCCCCAGAAACTATAAAAAAAATTGACCAACTTATTATCAACACAGTTTTGACTGAAAGCATCAACATTGGCCTTTGAATAGCGCCAGAAGCTAGTACATAGTCTAGTGAGTATGCCTTTAGAAGAGTAGTTGTTGAAATTTGAAACCTAGTCCAAAGTAGATCTTTAGAATTACTTACTGGTATAAATTCTAGGAAATACAAAAGATTTCTATTTCTATGAAAAACTTATTCTCGTGATTGAGTGAAAGAGAAGTAGGCCAAACAAAGGACTACACAGTGCTTATCTTTTATTCGCTTGCAGTGATTAAAACTAACCGTCTCCTTGGGTCTAGTACGTGGTATCAAGGTTATTCAACTCGTAGCTCTAATAAGCATGCATTTCTGGTCCATACAATTCCTTCTTTTTTCTTTTTGGATGAAGTCTGGTCCATACATATCTTTATTAGCCATGGAAGCTATAGAACAAAACTTCAACTCTCAAACTACAAAGTGAATTGTTTTGTCAAAGAAATCAAAAAAGATAACATAGAGAACATATGGAAACAGAATAAAGGATAGTGGATTGCAAGTAAACTTAGATGAAGCCAATTTACTTCATTGACAACTTGCTCAAACAAAAGAAAAGTTCCGAATATAATGCACATGCTTGCAGCCAATTGAAAACCAAATTATCCAAGACAAACCTTATTTGAGAGCTGTAATATGCACCTCTCTAAGGCAGACTGAAGATTGGAGTTAGAATTATCTAATCTGTCTTTCGAACTAGATGCTTCAGCTGAATACTGCATGCACTTCATTAAATGCTTAATCAGGTCACGAATGACACCAACTATTGTAGTGGAAGCTTGCTCTTTTGCATTTTCTGCCAAGTGTGTGACCACGTTAACTATACTGATCTGTATGTCAGGCTGCTTGACAATGTTCTTATGATCCAAGTGCTTGACCAAGATGGATAGCAACAAATGGGAATTCTCACCTGGGGTCAAAATCTGTATAAGGGAAAATTGAACGAGCAACAGACAAACAAAGAACAAGGAGCCCATGAATCACCTGATTCCTCTAACAAGCACTGCAAATCCATGAGCACTGAGCAGGCGAGTCCTTTCTCTGAAGCCCAATAGTTTTCAGTGTCAAAACAATGATAAAGAGGTTCAAGAACCCGCCGTACACTAGTCGCTTCTTTTGTCAGTAAGGCCATGTTACGTAAGCAAATTCTGGCCCAATAAGAGGGGCTTTTGGTTGTTTCTCTGATTAGAGTTAGACAATAATATAAAGTAAGACCATAATCTATTACAGTGCCAGGCGGAGAAAATAATGTTGCTTTTTTAGGTATATAAACTTACATTGAGGATGTCAATTTTATATCTGCATTCATGATATTTGGCAAGGAGGAAACCTTCTTGCTCATATCAGGGAAAGATGAGCTGTGATCGTCACTGCTCAACACTCCTTGAATCCACTGTTCAGGTTGAGATTGTTTACCATCTTGTCTGCCATTCTCTAGGTTCACTGTGAAAGTAATGTAATTCTCCAAAGTCGCAGTGATAATCTGCATTATTTTCATGGCAACATTAGAAAAACAAACTGGCAGTTGGAGAATTTCATGATTCGAAAATTGAACAACTGAGTAACATTGAAATAATCTTACATGATCGAAGTCCATGGAGATGTGGGACTGCTCCCCCATAAACCACACCTAAAAGAAAAAAGAAAAGATGAAAACAAAAGAAACACAGGAAGAGAAAGATGAAAATAGCAAAAGTATAGGCTCCACAGTGTAGCCTAAAGAGAAATTAGACAAATACAAGGAAACAAAAATATATATGCACATCCAATAAAATTGATGCACACGAAAATGTGAATGTGTAGCTATGATGACAAAGTGGTCCTTAAGTGACCTTAATAGCATATAAGTTGTTTACTACTTTAACCTTATAAACAAATAGTGAACCTCATGCTAGATTGAATTACCTTCACTTTACCTGTTCTCTTCAAGAACTTTTTATCATCTCTGGATGAACAACATTAAAGTGAATTTCTTAAAATAACGGAAACGGGCAATCTCTAACCTACTACTTGAGAAATTAGAGCTTAGATGTCATGAAAAAGCTTCCTATCCTAGTTACAGAAGCCGCACTAGAAGTAGTGAACCAAACAGGCACCTTTCCTCACTTACCATACACTTGAAACTTCCGAATTTTTATCCGATGTCCCTGAAGGGACAGCTTTATACACTTGAAACTTTTACAGTTACTAGCTAAGTATCTGTGTCAACTGGTAGAATTAGCTGGCAAAAGATGACATATAAGTAGATATTTACCATCAATTGAATAAGGTGCATCCCTGTCATAATTTCCGTGTCGATGAGTTTGGACAGGCACAAACATCAAGAAATTAGTCTTTGAAGTGAGTTAATTATTCCTAACACCAAAAAAAGGAACAGTGCCACATGCAATTGTCACGAGTATGAGAGCAGCTATCAGGAAAGGCAAGCTTTTATCACCATACATGAGCACCTCCTAGTTCTAACTGGTGCAAGACATGTCCAGTCAATGTTTTCGAGAGAGAGAGAGAGAGAGAAGCGCAAAAAAGCAACAAGGGCCCCCTTCGGTTAATGTGAGCCTCAATGTTAGTAAAACAACAAATGCAGCTAAATCCTTCAAAGAAGGTAATATCATGTCCATGTAATCCTTCAAAGAAGGTAATATCATGTCCATGTCACCAAGACCTAGTTATTCGTAATATCAGAAAACACCCCAAAACACCTGAAGTGGTTCCAAGTTCAGGTACTTGAGATTTGTGCAAGTATAATGAAATAAAATATAGCAGAGAGAGAGAGAGAGAGAGAGAGTTTTTACCAAGACAGCAAGAGTTTGCATTCCTGCAGACCGCAAGCACAGAGCTCTGTCATCATCTCCAATTTCTCGAGCTAGTTGACACATTTTAGGTATAAGGCCTTCTAAGTTGAACATATACGTACCATCCATCTGCTTAATAAGGAAAAGGAAGAGAGCTTAAATCCACTTTTTAACAGCAACCCAAAATATTTTCTAGGTTCTTCTAAACCCATTTATCAAAACCACACTCCATTGTCCTTCGCTCAGACCACTTCCATGGGGTAAACCCAATCCACCAAGAATAAAAACCCAAAAGCACCCCTTGTTGGATAGGTGTACTAATATTTCTCTACTCATCCATCAAAATTTACATCCTCCTCATGGTAATATAATGTACTTGCAACACTATAATCCTAAATCCTAACAGACATCAGTGCTTGGTACCTGGCTAGAGGCTTCAAAATTATGATATATCAGTAAAAGACACAATGATGCATTACCAAATTACTCAGTGGCATTTATATTCCACGACTACCCAGTTCACGTTCTTGGTACAGATACATGAGCCGAGTACAAGTACTTCAAAATACTCTTTCATAAGGATGGTATCTGTTAGAATAGTCATGTAAATAGGAGTAAATAAATAACCCTAATCCAATATATATTAGGAGTAGGACATGTTATGTGTGTGTATATATAGGGCTCATTGTAACATATGTTAATACATCAATAATATAATTTCTCCTGTGCTTTCTCACATGGTATCAGAGCTATCGTGAGATATTTATCGCTGTGCGTAAATTCCAGCGACTCCGGGAAGAAAAAAAAAAACCTTTTTTTTTTCCGGCAAAACAGCACTGTCCGCAAGAAAAAAATCAATATCCGTCGGTGTTGTGCAAAAACCAACACCACCACGAGATAGATCAGCTTCCGGCGACCAAACCACAAAAATTTCTCCGGCAGAACCTCTTCCACGCGCCCTCACGCGCCGCCGGAAAATATTTTCCGGCGAGTCTCCGTCGTCACGCGCCGGCGCGTGAGGCCTCTTCCGGCCATTTTTTGGCCGAGCTTCTTCAGGACAGCCTGGTCGCACAGCAATTCCGACCCTACCCATCCTGTTTTCGTTTGATTCCGACCACTTTGAGTTTTTTCCGGCGACTACACTAATTTTTCCGGCAGCTACAGTACTTTTCCGGCAAACACAGTGTTTTCTTCATCTGTTTCAGAGAATTTTCAGTTGATTCTTTTTGTTATTTGGTGATAATCCAACCATGTCTTTGGGAGTCGATGCTTTCGAGTCTAGAAACCCGGGTTCTGGCAGTTCCGGTGTTATGATTACCTCAGAACCTTTAATGGGAGGTTCAAACTACTTAGATTGGGCTTCATCTGTCGAGTTGTGGTGTAAAGGTCAAGGAGTTCAAGATCATTTAACAAAAAAGGCTAGCGAAGGTGATGAAAAGGCCAAAACACAGTCGGAGAAGGTCGATGCTCAGTTATGTAGTATCCTGTGGCGATCTATTGATTCCAAGTTGATGCCCTTGTTCCGTCCATTCCAGACATGTTATTTAGTTTGGGAAAAGGCTCGTAATCTATACACTAATGACATATCTCGTTTCTATGATGTAATATCGCGAATGACAAGCTTGAAGAAACAGGAATTAGATATGTCTACTTACTTGGGACAAGTTCAGGCAGTCATGGAAGAATTTGAGACGTTGATGCCAGTTTCTGCCAGTATTGAAAAACAACAAGAGCAACGACAGAAGATGTTTCTAGTTCTTACACTCGCTGGACTCCCTAATGACCTTGATTCAGTACGTGACCAGATTTTGGCTAGTCCAACCGTCCCCACAGTTGATGAATTATTCTCTCGATTACTTCGCCTTGCTGCAGCACCTAGTCACCCAGTGAGCTCATCACAGACACTTGACTCATCTGTCCTCGTATCCCAATCAGTGGACAATCGGGCATCTCATACTATGGAGAATAGACGAGGAGGAGGTCGTTTTGGAAGATCTAGACCCAAGTGCTCTTATTGTCATAAATTTGGACACACTCGTGATGTATGCCATTCTTTACATGGCCGCCCACCCAAAAATGCTTATGTTGCTCAGACTGAGACTACAGGTAACCAGGGATTTTCTTTATCTGAAGGGGAGTATAATGAGTTCCTTCAGTATCGAGCAAGTAAGCAGACATCTCCACAAGTAGCTTCTGTTGCTCAGACTAATACTTCTGTTGCTGGTAATTCTTTTGCTTGTGTTTCCCAGTCTAGTCCTCCTGGACAATGGGTTGTGGACTCAGCCGCTTCTGATCATATCTCTGGTAATAAATCACTTTTGTCAAATATTGCGTATTCACAGTCTCTTCCCACTGTTACTTTAGCCAATGGGTCTCAAACCAAAGCAAAAGGAGTTGGACAAGCGAATCCCCTACCCTCTGTCACTCTAGATTCCGTTCTCTATGTCCCTGGCTGTCCTTTTAATCTTGCATCTGTTAGTCGTTTGACTCGTGCCCTCCATTGTGGTATATATTTTATTGATGATTCTTTTATTATGCAGGACCGCAGTACAGGGCAGACGATTGGAACAGGACTTGAATCAGAAGGGCTTTACTACCTTAACTCCCTAAAATCCTCCAAGGCATGTCTAGTTACAGATCCTCCGGACCTAATTCACAGACGTTTAGGACATCCAAGCTTATCCAAGCTTCAGAAGATGGTGCCTGGTTTGTCTAGTTTATCCACATTAGAGTGTGAGTCATGTCAGCTCGGGAAACATACCCGAGCCTCCTATCCTCGTAGTATTGAGAGTCACGCAGAGTCTATTTTTTCTTTAGTTCACTCTGATATATGGGGTCCTAGTAGAGTCAGTTCAACCTTGGGATTTCGTTATTTTGTTAGTTTTATTGATGATCATTCAAGATGTACTTGGATTTTCTTAATGAAAGATCGTTCTGAGTTGTTTTCTATATTCCAGAATTTTTGTGCTGAAATTAAAAATCAATTTGGTGTTTCCATTCGCACTTTTCGCAGTGATAATGCCTTAGAATATTTATCCTCTCAATTTCAGCAGTTTATGACTTCTCAAGGAATTATTCATCAGACCTCTTGTCCTTATACCCCTCAGCAAAATGGGGTTGCAGAGAGAAAGAATAGGCACATCATTGAGACTGCTCGCACACTTCTCATTGAATCTCATGTTCCGCTGCGTTTTTGGGGCGATGCAGTTCTCACAGCTTGTTATTTAGTTAATCGGATGCCTTCCTCTCCCATCCAGAATCAGATACCGTATGCAGTATTGTTTCCCCAATCACCCGTATACTCTGTTCCCCCTCGTGTTTTTGGGAGCACTTGTTTCGTTCATAACCTAGCCCCTGGGAAAGATAAGTTAGCTCCTCGTGCTCTCAAGTGTGTCTTCCTTGGTTATTCTCGTGTTCAGAAGGGATATCGTTGTTACTCACTTGATCTTCGTAGGTACTTTATGTCCTCTGACGTCACATTTTTTGAGTCTAAACCTTTCTTTACCTCTTCTGACCTTTCTGACCCCCTTGATATATCTGAGGTCTTACCTATACCGACCTTTAAGGAGTCTACTATAGCTCCTCCTTCACCTTCCGCCACAGAAGTCTTACCCGAGTCTCCTATAGCTCCTCCTTCACCTTCCGCTATAGAAGTCTTATCCATTCCAACCGTTGAGGAGTCTAGTGCCACAGGAACACCACTTTTGACATATCATCGTCGTCCGCGCCCAGCATCAGGTCCAGCTGATTCATGTCCTGCACCCGAACCTGCTAATACTGCGGACTTGTCTCCTCTTAATCAACCGATTGCACTTCGGAAAGGTATACGGGCCACCCTTAATCCTAATCCCCATTATGTCGGTTTGAGTTATCATCGTTTGTCATCACCCTATTATGCTTTTCTATCTTCTTTGTCCTCTGTTTCCATCCCTAAGTCTACAGGTGAAGCATTGTCTCATCCAGGATGGCGACAGGCTATGATTGACGAGATGTCTGCTTTACATACGAGTGGTACTTGGGAGCTCGTCCCTCTTCCTTCAGGTAAATCTACTGTTGGTTGTCGTTGGGTGTATGCAGTCAAGGTTGGTCCGGATGGTAAGGTTGATCGTCTTAAGGCTCGTCTTGTTGCCAAAGGATATACTCAGATATTTGGGCTCGATTACAGTGATACCTTCTCTCCTGTGGCTAAGATAGCATCAGTCCGCCTTTTTCTATCCATGGCTGCTGTTCGCCATTGGCCCCTCTATCAGCTGGACATTAAGAATGCTTTTTTACACGGTGACCTTGAGGATGAAGTTTATATGGAGCAACCACCTGGGTTTGTTGCTCAGGGGGAGTCTCGTGGCCTTGTATGTCGCTTGCGTCGGTCACTTTATGGTCTAAAGCAGTCTCCTCGAGCCTGGTTTGGTAAGTTCAGCACAGTTATTCGAGAATTTGGCATGATTCAGAGTGAAGCTGATCACTCTGTATTCTATCGGCATTCTGCCTCGAGTCTCTGTATTTATCTGGTGGTCTATGTTGACGACATTGTTATTACCGGCAATGACCAGGATGGTATTACTAAATTGAAGCAACATCTCTTGCAACACTTTCAGACTAAGGATCTGGGCAAACTAAAGTATTTTCTGGGTATTGAGGTCGCTCAGTCTAGCTCAGGTGTTGTGATCTCACAACGAAGTATGCCTTAGATATTCTTGAAGAGACAGGAATGACAGGTTGTAGACCGGTTGACACTCCGATGGATCCGAATTCTAAACTTATGCCAGGACAGGGGGAGCCTCTTAGCGATCCTGCAAGATATAGACGGTTGGTTGGTAAATTAAATTACCTTATAGTGACAAGACCTGACATTTCCTTTTCTGTGAGTGTTGTGAGTCAGTTTATGGATTCTCCGTGTGATAGTCATTGGGATGCAGTTGTTCGCATTCTTCGGTATATAAAATCAGCTCCAGGCAAAGGTTTATTGTTTGAGGGTCGAGGCCATGAGCAGATCGTTGGATACTCAGATGCTGATTGGGCAGGATCACCTTCTGATAGACGTTCTACGTCTGGATATTGTGTCTTGGTAGGAGGAAATTTGGTGTCCTGGAAGAGCAAGAAACAGAATGTGGTTGCTCGGTCTAGTGCAGAAGCAGAATATCGAGCGATGGCTATGGCGACATGTGAGCTAATTTGGATCAAACAGTTGCTCAAGGAGTTGAAATTTGGTGAAATTAGTCAGATGGGACTTGTGTGTGATAATCAAGCTGCTTTTCATATAGCGTCAAATCCAGTGTTCCATGAGAGAACTAAACACATTGAGATTGACTGTCACTTTGTTAGAGAAAAGATACTCTCGGGAGATATTGCTACAAAGTTTGTGAAGTCGAATGATCAGCTTGGAGATATTTTCACCAAGTCCCTCACTGGTCCTCGTATTAACTACATATGTAACAAGCTCGGTACATATGATTTATATGCACCAGCTTGAGGGGGAGTGTTAGAATAGTCATGTAAATAGGAGTAAATAAATAACCCTAATCCAATATATATTAGGAGTAGGACATGTTATGTGTGTATATATATAGGGCTCATTGTAACATATGTTAATACATCAATAATATAATTTCTCCTGTGCTTTCTCACAGTATCAGTACATATTAACATCTATTTTTCTTCGGCACACAAACCTGGCAATTGATGAAGTCGACGAGAGTGTTGCAACCTAAAATTTGCATCTCATCATGCTGCGTCTGTTCAAAAAGAGTGCGGATAATCCCCAATAGACTAGTAGCATATAGTGGCCTGCAGTTGTAAATTTAAACCTTTACATTATGTTTGAACTGCATAAAGTGCAAAAGTAACTGAAGTAATAATTGTATGCAAAACTTTAACTGTATCAGTGCAATAGAGTAAAACTGCATATCACATGCATAGATACTGATGCTATATCAAAAGAACATTTCCACCCAAAATTAACTCAGCCAACTAGATCATGATAGATGGTCCATTTCCAAGTCAGAAATTTCCGCGGAAATAGCTAACTACTATGACTTGAATTGTGTACAGACATATTTGAGGTGGCATCTACAGGGACTAACAAATGTTATTTCAGTATTATGATTCAATGCCTTAACAACAACAATAACAACATACCCAAAGTAGTCCGACAAGTGGGGTCTGGGGAGGATAGAGTGTACGCAATCCTTACCCCTACCTTTAAGAAGGCAGAGAGGATGTATCCGGTAGACCCTCGGCTCAGGAAAAGATAAATGGAAGGGCTATAACAACCAAACCAAATCTGACACCGAAGCGAAAATACTAACAGAACTAACACTAAGAAATGCAAATAGAAAATCAAAACATGGCAATAACAAGTAATAATAGAAGTCTATAGATTGATTAATTCAATTTACCTTATCAAAAAAGATAGAAGTCTATGGATACGAAAATACACAAATGACACTAAGTGATGTATCAAAGCTACTGCTACAAACACGAACAATGCTCGGCTACCTAACCCTTGACCTTTATACTCAACCTCCACACCTTCCTATTCATGATCATGTCCTCACTAAGCTGGAGCGACGCCATATCTCGCATAATCACCTCTCCCCAATACTTGTTCGGCCTACCTCTACCTGTCCGCTGGCCCTCCAATGCCAGCCTCTCAAACCTCCTCACCGGTGCATCTGTACCTCTCCTCTTCACATGGCCGAACCATCTAAGTCTCGCCTCCCTCATCTTGTCTTCCACTGGAGCCACACCCACATTGTCCCGTATAACTTCATTTCTAATTCTATCTAACCTGGTATGCCCGCACATCCATCTCAACATCCTTGTTTCAACCACCTTCATCTTCTGGACATGGGTGTTCTTGACTGGCCAACACTCCGCTCGATAGAGCATAGTCAGTCTGACCACCGCTCTATAAAACTTTCCTTTAAATTTTGGTGGCACATTCTTATCACACAGAACATCGGAAGCGAGCCTCTATTTCATCCATCCCACCCCAATACATTGTGTGACATCCTCGTTGATCTCCTCATTCCCTTGCATAACTGACCCAAGGTCCTTGAAACTCTCTCCTGGGGATGACTTGTGAATCCAGCCTCACATCTTCGTCTACTTCCTGAGTCGCACCACTAAACTTGCACTCCAAGTATTCTGTTTTGGTTTTTGCTCAACTTGAAACCTTTAGACTCCAGGGTATGCCTCCAAACCTCTAACCTCTCGTTGACACCACCACGCATCTCGTCAATCAATACAATATCATCTGCAAATAACATGCACCATGGCACCTCCTCTAGAATGTGTCGCGTCAGTATATCCATCGCCAGGGCAAATAAAAATGGGCTGAGGGCTGACCCCTAGTGCAACCCCATCACAACTGGAAGTGTTCTGAATCCCCTCCCACTGTCCTCACCCGAGTCTTTGCTCCATCGTACACGTCCTTAATAGCCCTAATATAAGCAACAAGAACTCCTCTAGCCTCCATACATCTCCACAGCACCTCCCTCGGCACTTCATCATAAGCCTTCTCTAAGTCGATGAACACCATATGTAAATCCTTCTTCCGCTACCTATATTGCTCCATCAACCTCCTAACAAGGTGAATAGCTTCTGTAGTCGAACGTCCCGGCATAAATCCAAATTGGTTCTTTGAAATCGACACAATCCTCCTCACCCTCAGCTCCACCACCCTCTCCCATACTTTCATAGTATGGCTCAGTAGCTTGATACCCTGATAGTTGTTGCAATTTTGTATATCACCCTTGTTCTTATACAGCAGGATCATTGTACTCCATCTCCATTCCTCGGGCTTCCTCTTTGTCCTAACAATGACATTAAATAACCTAGTGAGCCACTCCAAGCCCGCCCTACCCACGCACTTCCAGAACTCAACCGGTATTTCGTATGGCCCGGTCGCTCTTCCCCTACTCATTTTATGCATTGTCCCCTCTACCTCCCCAGCTCTTATATGCCTGCAATACCCAAAGTCTCGATGACTCTCGGAGTGTTCTTAGTCACCCAGCACAATGTTCCTAACCCCCTGTTCAAGAGTTTATGGAAGTATGTCTTCCATCTCCGTCGAATAAGGGCCTCATCTAACACTCTACCATCCTCGTCCTTGACGTACTTCACTTGATCCAGGTCACGAACCTTCTTTTCTCGCACCTTGGCTAACCTGTGCAATTTCTTATCTCCTCCTTTGCCTCCAAGTTCTTCATACAAGCATTCAAATGCGGCAGTATTAGTCGCGGTAAATGCGAACTTTGTTGCCTGCTTAGCCACCTTATTATGATTCATTGCCTCGTTTCAAGAATAACTAGATCTCTATCAGTAACGTCAGCACAAAATATAGGCAATAGGAAGCAAGAATAAAAGTCACCAAGCAAAAGTGGGGTGAGACTAAAATAATCTCATTAAGGAAATAACATCTTAAATGAAGCGGACAGAGGTAGATTGTTTTTCTATTTTGATAAGTTAAGGTATGAATCGACAAAGATGTTTCAATTACAGGGATAGGCTATTTGAACTAGGGGTGGGCATCGGTCGGTTCGGTTCGGTAATGAATATTATCGGTTTTGCCTATCGGTTATCGGTTACAAATATCATAACCCGATAACCAAACCGATAAGATATTGGTTATCGGTTATCGGTTAATCGGTGATCGATCATTATCGGTTCGGTTATCGGTTTACCCGATAAGATAAAACAACTAAAACAGTTTCGCAATGTATAAAACTGTTTCGCGATGTATAAAACAGTTTCGGTATAAAATTGTTTTGCTAAAACAGTTTTATAAGATTTTAAGAACTGTTTTGCTAAAACTCTTTTCAGAACTGTTCTATTTCTCAAGAATTTAAATTTACTGCAACATCCAATAAAATAAACACTAACCAAAGTTTCTATCTTTCATTCTTCAACCCAAAAAATATAAACAAAAATCCCAATATCAGTTAGTGGCGAAAAAACAGAATATCAGTCATATTTTCAGTTCGACACTTTCTGCAAATACAAGGGATCTAAATGAATAACAAATACAAGTGTCATCCACGATGCACTTGTTTATGATGCAATTTTTCTAAATGTCAAAAGAAAAAGTGAGAAGTTGAGTCACTGCCCTTCGACTGCTTTGAAGACTGAACAGCTTCATCAAATAGTTCTGCTAAGCAATAGAACTAATAGTTCTGCTAACAATAGAACAATAGAACTAAATCTGCAACAATAGAACAGAGTTCAACACTAATAGTTCAACACTTCAACTAATAGTTCAACACTACAATGTGACTGAAGAGTGAAGTGAAGATGCAACTGAAGAATCTGATGGATCTGAGAAATGAAGTGAAGATGCGACTAAAGAGTGAAAGAAAGAAGTTGAGAAATGCGACGGACGCCGGCCTAAGTCTTGACGGGCTGACTGGTGAGGGCGTGATGCGACTGACGCCGGCTTGAATCTTGACGGGCTGACTGCTGAGGGCGTGAGACGGAGAAACTGAGAAAGAATAGGAAAATCAAAGAGTGAACTATGAATTATGAAACCCTAGTATGTATATACTTAAGGGTAAACTAGTAAATTAGTTAATCCTTATTGGGTTATCGATTTTACCCAATAACAGAATTGCCAAACCGAGCCCGAACCGGTAACCCAGTAAAAAAAAAATTTTAACCCTTTATCGAATCGTTAACCCAATAACCCAATACCGATAACCCAATAAATAATTAACGGTTCGGGTTATCGGTTTTACCCGATATATGCCCACCCCTAATTTGAACCCCACCCTTTTAATAAGACATCTTTTTTAGTTGTGACCTAACTAAGACAAATTCAAAGTAGTTCTAGCATCCCGAACTAGAGTTCTGACCAGCTTGCTTACGCCTCTCCATTCATTAGGTTTCAGAAAATATTTAAAACTAGGTCTTTATCCTTTCATGTTTTAGGCAAGACATGGCACAGTTTCATCTGACCGAGGACATGACCCTTGATAGGAAGGTATGGAGGTCGAGGATTAGGATAGTAGAGTAGGTAGTCTAGAGTGTTCATAACAGTAGTATCGGCACACAGCCTCGCTTTCTGTTGGTAATAGGTTTCTGTTGTTTTATTTCATTGTTGATCACCTTACTATCTTATTATTTTTATTCTGCTTTTATATGGCTTTTTGGTACTGTCCCTTCTAGTCTATATTTTAATTAATGTGGTACTTATGCTTTCTTGAGCCGAGGGTCTATTGAGAACGGCCTCTCTATGCTCACAAGGTAGGGGTAAGGTCTGCGTACACACCATCCTCCCCAAACCCCACAATGTGGGATAATACTGGTATGTTGTTATTGTTGTAGGTCTTCATCCTTTATTCTGGGAGGGGGGATAGGTACTTCGTAAGGTCAACTGTTTCCAAATGACTTCCATAACAGTTTCTTAGAACAACTCTTATGTTTGCTTTCTCCAAAAGTTGTTTTATAACTCTGAACTCTTTTATATTCTCAAAAACGTAACAGCAGCAACAGTTTATCAGGAATAGATATAATGTGGATTTCCATCAGGTACATAACTCTTGATAACCAGTTGAGGTCTATCTTCAGCCCCTCTACAAAGGGAGAGGAATTTACTGAGGTTTCCGTTCTTTAAGTTCTAAATTCTTGTGTACCTTTTCTTTCATGGATAAATGGAACTTTATAGAACTGCACCATGGGGTTGCAAAAACCAACCAAGTAATTTAACAGACAGAAATAAAGAGCCTTTCTAGTTCAGTTGCAATAGAGAATGTTAAATCTAGCTTCTTCACTGTTGCCAAAACAACTTATAAAGCAATCATGTGATGATCCTCCTCTACACATAGATTTTAGAACATAAAGATAGAGAAGATCCAAATTTCTCCATATAGGTACATAAGTATCAAACTTACATGTGCTCCTTACATGAAGATAGCAGCTTCCTGTAGATGACGGTAACAACCTTCACTGAGCCAAGGTGCTCATTTCGCAAATCTTTGTAACACCTTTGCTCCAGGTATTCCGTAATCTGAATCACATTGATCAGAAATTAATTATTAAGGGAGACTCCTGACACCAAAAAAGCTTTCCAAAAAAGGTTAATATTATATTACTACCTTAGGGATGCGGAAAGGGTTTTTGGAAGCATACTCGCAAAGTTTGGCAATCTTTCTATCATTTGGCTCAGCATCCTGCAGAGAAGAAAATAATTAAGTAACAGCCAAAAATTGAGATACGGCTATACGTATAAGTCAACAAAATGGAGGGACCTGTGATTTGGGGAAAATCTCAGCAAGGAGCTTCTTGTAGCGTTTAACAGGCTGTCTAGACCTTGCGCGCAATGATGGGCAAAAGAAGCAGAGATTACCACATGCTGGCACTACTTTCCTTGACATAACCCCCATCCTTTCTTCTCCAAAAATTCTAATTTAACTTCTTTTCTTTCTTCAGGGTCCCTTCGTCCCTCAATAATCTTAAACTACAAGCATCATCATGAGATTAACAACACAAATCCAAGAAATGGAGCAAAAATCAAATAAACAACACCCACCCACCAATTTAATTCAGCACTTGAGATCTAGATCCACCCCAACGAGCTCATATGAATTGAACCTCCGTCTTCTTCTTCGGTTGCAAATTGGACGAACTTGTCAGGCAATAATTAATTGATTTAATAAGAAAATTAAAGTTTTCAAACAAAAATTAACATACTCTACGTCTTATTTTTAACCTGGGATTATTAAGTCAAAAAAAGGGGAGGGCAGAGGATGAGAACTCTCCCCCTTTGAGGTTTTTCTTTTCCAATTCGTGAAAACTAAAAAGTAGTGTAATTATTACGGCAAAGCAAAAATGAAAACTAACTATTCCAGCAAAACAGAGATTGGACAAATTATAGAATTTTATATTTTTCAAAAGTAATTTATTTTCTATGTCCAAACAAGGAATATCTATAAATACTGGGTGTCACCAACATACCTGTAACGGTCAGGTCCAGCCTGGACCAAGTTAACTGTTGTTTGAAATAATCAAATTTAATATTTTACTTTGGCAGAGAAGTTCAACTTGGACCAAATACTATAGATTTGCCACGCCCCAAAGGTAGAGGAGCGCGACATAGCACCCATTGCCTTAAAACAAGTGTATTCATGTTTCTTTTATTCTATCTCTTGTTTGACCATAATTTTTTGATTCTGTTATGAACAATAAAACAAGAACAAGAATATTGCGGAGAAAAGTAGGGAGAGAATTCTTATTGAATTTTGGAATAAATTACAATGGAATAGAACCCTCTATTTATAGGGAGAGTGTGACTTAGCCACCAAACAATGAACCCTAAAATCTCTTTAAATATAGACATTCACCATAAATACAATTCTATTTATAACACTCCCCCTTGAATGTGCCTCGTTAAAACCTTAACTAAAATAAAACCCAGTGGAAAAAAATTCTAGAGAAGGAAAAAGAGTACACATATCTAACAATACGCCTTTTGGTTTGCCTCGTTAAAAACCTTGGAAGGAATACCCAGTGGGACAAAACCTTGTAAGGGAAAAAGAGTACAACGCGTATTAACTCCCCCTGATGAGAGCATCAATTCGCATCCTTGAGCATTTGCATTCCAATCTTGTGCACCATCTTCAAAAGATCTTTGGTAGAGATTTGATGAACAAATCAGCCATATTAACTTGAATGAATATATTGCACCTTGAAATCATCATTCTTGATAGAGATGAATTGTCTTCATATGATCTTGTTGGAATCGTCAGTTCAATATCTTCACATAGAGGTGAAAAATCTTGCTATCATATTATCATGCCTATAGTTATAGCAAGAAACATTTGTGCACAAATTGCACTGAGGAAGTGGTACTTCAAGATCAAAAATTGTATATGCTTCAAGCAAATTAAATCCTTCATAGATTGTCATATAAGCCATCTAAAGAGACTTTAGATGCATATCAAGTTTTCATGCCATGCTAGACATATAAGATATCGAAAACTGATTGCACATATCATTGACTTTATACTTTCAAGTGTTTGAACTAAATGTTCAAAACTACATGTCTTTCATATGAAACCAATTCTATTCGAATTGTTTCTTCAGACTTAAGATCCTCATATATGTTTAGCGTTATTATAGATGTCGTCGACAAACATTATATATCGGTTCCAACCTCCTTATTTTCATATAGACATAACATAGAGATCTCTTCATTCATATATTCAGGTACCTGAATCTCTCATGAGATTTTATGAAGTGTTATGTCATGTGATCTTCTAGATCACTTGCCTTATATGATCATTTGCTCATCTTCTTTGTCAAGAAGTTTATTTGAAACCGATTTGTCTATACGTTTTAAGCGTACCATAGACTTTGTCCTTCTAGGACTTAATAGGAGCATTTGCAATGAGAATATAGTTACTTTCTTTGGGTCAGCAAATGCATTTAGCAGGCTTTGCAATATATTGCAAATGAATTATCCTTTTATGAACTTCAAGTTCTTATTCGAGGATCTAGATGTACAAATGATAATTCATTCCACGTAACTTTTTCTCAGATGTTATCATCTCTCCCCCTCATGTTAGAAAAACTAACATGCTTCCTCAACTTTGGGAACCCATCTTTGTGCGTTATGGTGTTAATCAAAATATACATCGCACATCAATAATAATAAGATGGAATTATTTGGTTCTTGACCCTGAACCACTTGTGAGGGGAGAATGTAATGTACTTTCGTATATAACGTATATCATATTGATATAGATAACTTTGTTCTCATAAGCAATAGTTTAGCTATTAAGTGGAGGCACTTAAAAAATCATTTTGCTAAACCAACTATGATGTAAACCAACTTATCAAGATTAACTTCTTGAACAGGAAATCTGAAAATTATGCTCGAAATTAAATTATTGAGCAAGTTACCTCGCACACACCGGCCAGGTTGCGGGTTAATAATAATCGCACATGTAACCATCTCATAGATGCATCTTATATGGTATACATGGCAGGTGAATGGGCCCATATTCACCATTGATATTTCCAGCATTCATGGGATTCAATCCCAATTTTAGTTGGTATATTAATTAATGAGAACGGACAACATAAGAGAATTCGTATAGAACTTTCTAGTTCTTTAATATTTACCCATGTGAATTCTCTATTATTTTTGCACATCATACTTAAATTGATATGGCTAAACCAATTATGCCAACTGAATAACTTATCAATATTGATAAACTTCAGATTTACACCATGACGTGTGCAATTATCAATAAACTCCAAGTTTATTATGATATGAGTTTTTATATCAATAAATATCCACTTTATTGTGGTATTCTTTTATTTGTGTAAAATAAATTGGAGAATAAAGCGGGTAACTTTTCACATACATATCACCCCGCTACAAGTTGTAGTAATAGAAGATATTAAATCTTTCCTTTATTTATAGTCTCAATATAATCAACCGCTTTCGCGTATACTTTGGAAACTGAATAAGTTTCTTTGAGACTCACTACAACACAATACCTTATTGGTAATCAATTGTGTTTCTCCAAAATAGTAATAATTGGCTCTTCCAGAGCTCTCAATTAATTTGATACTACCACATATTCATCAACATCCATATGGTGAATATCTCTTTTAAAGAGAAAGTTATACCATTATGGTTATGGTCAAAATTATATGCAAGATCTATTTCTTGCATTACCGTTGTCTTTTAATAATCACAATGCCAAAATATTTTGGCGTACAATAGATACGTGACCAATGACCATTCATGCCATAATAATGACATTATTTTCTTATATCATCTCAAACCTCCTTCTAGATGTGAGTGCGGTATATTCACTACCACTATCACGTTCATATTCTTTGAAGAATGAATATGTATTCATAAATAAGATGTTGTCACATTCACATCATGAATGAACCATAATCATCTATATGTGCTTTATAAAATCTCATGTCAAATCGATGACAAATATTATTTTCACAGAGTGAAGGATTATTTTGAGAATCCTTATTATTCTCATTATCATAATAATGACGATTATAATTTCGTCTATTGCCACGTCCACATCCATTGATACCTTCACGGTAATAATTTTGTCTTCTTTCAGACTTATCACATATTGCTATCACATTCTCTTAAGGGAATGAGAATGAAGCAAATTCAATGGGGCGGGTTTTCACTTCTTGTGCTCACGATCATACATGATTTTGACCATAGCAAGACATAGAAATTTTACCACTTCGGGCGGCTATAATTTCTTACAAACTCCATTAGAGTTGTAATCAAAATTTATTGTATTTGCTTGTATTTAAAATTAAATTATAGAATAAAAGAGAAAAATACGGTAAAATACTTACCTTAAATTCAGAATTTAATCATGAAGGAAATTCATAAAACAATTGACAATCATTATGATCAATCCCAAAGCTTCTACTAAATTGGTTAGAGTCTCGTGCTGATAACGTGTTATGAACAATAAAAGAAGAAGAAGAATATTGCGGAGAAAAGTAGGGAGAGAATTCTTATTGAATTTTGGGATGAATTACAATGGAATAGAACCCTCTATTTATAGGGAGAGGGTGACTTAGCCACCAAGCAATGAATCCTAGAATCTCTCTATATAGACATTCACCATAAATACAATTCTATTTATAACAGATTCATTTATTTATGAAGCATGATCTTGCTTCGTGAAAAAGAATCAAAAAAATTCAAGTTCTTAAAAACTGGTTCAAAATAATTTTTGGGTGAAAATTTCTCTTCCACTCACAAAACTTTAACTTCTTCAAATAAAATGCATCTCCAAAGTCCAAACACAACTTCAGCTTTCAAAAATTATTTTTCAACATAATTTTAAAAACTCTTTTTTCAAGCTTCAATTAAATCTACATCCAAACGCTAGCTTAGATTTGGACCATGCATGCCCCATGGTAAGAGAAATCTCAAAAGGGTTCAAAATTTATCAACGTTCACCATAAAAGATAATAATTCTTTAAAAAAGTACGTAATTTCATGAATACAATGACAACATTCCGCACATAATTACATTACCCACTTTATACTCGGAGCTTCTATGACAAAAACTACTTAAACGTATAAATGAACTAGAATCATGATGCCCGCCGAAACAAAAACGGGCTCACCATAATCAGCTGGATAAGAGGAATAGATGCACAACGAGTAGCCAAACAAAAGTACGCATATACATTGGCAATTTCTTCACATAGCATGGAACAAGACGTATAAAGAAAACATGGAGAGACAATATGCAAATTCAAAAGTTCAAAGCAATAACAATTTTATTTCATAAAGTATTTGAAAGTTTGAACATTAAACAAACCATACTACTAAGGGGAAGTCTATTAATTAATCACCGACATAATTACTAAAGGAGTCCGATATCGGCCCGTTCAACTAAGTCTTGTCATGTGGTTCGACATTCATATGCTAGCATTTCATTAATCCCAACCAAGGGAGACTATCTAATCGCTAAAACCAATAGCACGACCATAGTCCTATACCAGCACGTCTAGATTCGGTTATTGGGCACATTCGGCCAATACCTTCTCGGTTATGTAATAGAACTCCGAAAATATTTCATTTTATGTGGCACCTTTGTGTCACGTTCTTAGACTTAAACTAAGCGCACGTGCGTCACTTGATAATTTGTTCACGTTCTTGCACAACTTACTCACGATCTTGCTATGTCAAGTCAGCCTAAACTACTATATTCAAGATCGCCAAGGGAATGTTAGATAAGGAAGACAAGAGAAATTTTCCAAAGGACATTTTTTTATCGTCGAGAACTTGATTGTTTTGCTTGGTGAGTTACAAATGAATGCCCCTATTTGTACTAGTCACATAGGGGTAGTGTATAAATAATAATTATTTCACAAGTCCTTCCATATTTACAAACAAGTACACTCTCTATAATTTTTTACATGAC
Organism: Nicotiana attenuata; assembly: GCF_001879085.1. Lineage (NCBI taxonomy): Eukaryota > Viridiplantae > Streptophyta > Magnoliopsida > Solanales > Solanaceae > Nicotiana > Nicotiana attenuata. Next base: position 28,131,984 of record NC_031997.1, read on the forward strand.
TAGAACATTCTAAGGCTATCCAAAAGAGTCATCCTACCAAATCCATAAATATCTAGAGCTTTCCCAAGGAAACTCTCCATAGTTTTAGAATATTCCACCAAAAGCTAGTTTCAAACTTATGTAACCCTTACGCATGCCAAGTATATGTGTCAAATGGATCCTACGTAGCATGATAACATGGTGGATTATCACAGTTGGCTCTTTTACATTATTTGGCACCTATGGCTCTTAAATCATAATAAAATCTTTAATTTTAGGCTCAATAGCCAGCATTTAAAAAAAAAACATAACATCATATTCATTTGTAGTCTTAAAAATATAAATAATAATATCATCTTATGAAATATTGCATTTAAAATCATATCATTTAACGAAACATGCATAGTATACCAATTATGCACTAGCAATTTAGAAACCATTTAGTCCTACAACTAACATTTAGAAGAAATAAAATTTGGATAAAGGTTTTATGGAAGGATAACTCAATATTCTTTAGATACTTTTCTAGCTAACAATAGCTTCAACTGTCTAAGAACGTGTCAGTCGACTCAAATGACTTTTATCTATATAGACAAACTCATATCCATCAATACACCTTGCAATGATATCAATTAAGTTAACTACGTATGTCATACTTAGGTTCAATCTTACAACATTCTTAAAAATCCATGTTTCCATCACTGAAGGTCAATTCTTGAGTTCTAACTCTAAATTATTCATTATATGCGTTATGGAAATATAATTCCTTCATTAGAATCCTCAAACGATATTGTCTAGGGTAAAATTGGTTAGTGAAAGCCGGGCGAATAACTGAATGACACGTGAAACTAAAGACAAGTGGAACGTGAGTCAGCAAATAGCTGACACCGGATGTAAGCATGTAATCGGTGCTGAACAAATCACGAAGATAAAGTAGCCGACAACAAAGATTCAAAGCCTTGCCATCGGATAGCATTTAATGGGCAGCCGCATAGAGAATATCTGCATATATAGCCAACTGTTATGCATCCATCAATGACAGTTTTATTCTCATTCAAGAGGGGCTTGATCGGGGATCTTGTCTCCCTAAATAGGGCTATAAATACAAGGATTAGCATCCATATAGGTAGTAAATACTCAGCACATAAAAAACTATAGTCTACTTTCATATTACACTTAAGTTCTTGTACATTGCTCCCACTCTCGCCATCGGAAATGCTAAGTTCTTAGACAAGCTCGTAATCTTCTTTAATTTCATTTGAGAATCTTATTTTTGTTCTTATTTATATTTTTGGGTTAAATCAATTTTCTTGTCTATAAACAACGTTATAAATTCAATTGTACCATTTTACGGGTAAACAGTTTGGCGCGCACCGTGGGGCATAGACAATTCTAATTGCGTTGATCCATTCATTTGTTGCTAATAAATTTCGATTCCTTCCTTAGCAGAAGAAAGATCAGGTATGACAGCTAATGATGTCAACAATGTTTACAATGTTGGAGCATACGATGAACGGGAAGAAGCGTTCTGCAATGAATGGGATGAAACGACCCCATTTTGCGAAGGTCAGTATCCTCGGCATGTGCGGGGTCCAACCACTGATGATGTGGATGATGAGCATGTTGTTGAAACAATCAAAATCTTGAGAGAACAACAAAAGGCAATTATGGATCATCTCTCGAGGCAAGATTGGATGATGACGGAATTGAAGAAGGAGTTATCGGGTGCTTCCAATAATGCTATTGAAAGGGCCCTGGTTCCTCCCAGTGTTCCCATAAATCAAACGGCCCAAACAACCGCTAACGGCACTCCAAGGGAGGAGGTCGGCTTCGACGAGGCAGAGGCATATGTAGCGGATCAAGGAACAACAACTTAAATGACCCATTCAAAACCAAGCTCATGAGAGAGATGAATAAACGAATAGATCAGAATTGTCATGCACCAACCTGGGGAGGCCTTGCTGGCACCCGTTACCGTACTAGCCAGAGCAAACCACTCTGTAACTCATGATCGTTCGATGAGAACTAGAACATACGTAGGCTAATTTGGCTGAACTTATTCTTTCTATAAATATCATGGGCCAACATAGCCACAACTCACAAGGTATAATTATAAGTGGGCAAACACTGTATTAGCGAACAATCGTACATAAAACATGAATACACACGGGCCGTCAAGGCCTATGACATACTGTACATAATGAACCTGTGTGTACAAAACCTCTAAGAGTATTTGACATCAAAAGATGGTCGAGACAGTGCTCCAACCTGCCCAAAGGTATAAATACATAGGAAAATCCGATAACCTCTAGACTCGGTTGTACTCTAGAAGAAATGGGGCTTCGCCAATCCTCAGTTGGATATTAACTCCGTCTATGATAAGAGTGTCACGCCCCGACCTGGGGGAGCGCGACCGACGCTCAACTGAGATACCCCTGTCAAGCAAGCCTGTACAATGCCTTCTACCCAAAGTCACCCATGAATAAATAGAAGATATGTTTCGTTAATTGGATAATGAGAAGATCATGTGAACAACACCAATTCATTACCATTAGTTATGTCATTTATAAGTCTCAAGATACATAAACTTTCATAGTTTGAAGTGGGACATGTGATACAAATACAACATTACTAGTTTGACTTTCCCACACCAATGTACAACTCACACTATGTCTACGGAATCTCTAACGGATACAAAAGAGTACTATGATAGTGCCGACAACAAGGCCCCAGCACTCAATGTACACCCCACATTTTCGTATATAAAAGTACGCCATAAATAAATTGACGAAAGCTCGGAAATGAGATGTTATGTCCCATATTTGTTTTTTGTCCGTTAATGTTTCATCGTAAGTTAATCGACATAAGCTCGGGAATGAGATTATTTTGAGATTACAAGCGTTATGTTATTTCAAACAAGTAATGAGTAAATTCGTGAAGGTGAGAAGGTAGGCAAATCGAAAAAAATGAATTTTGTCGAAGTTTGATATTTTGGGATAAAATACGGCTCGAGCTCAAATACCCGTTATTTATGGAATAGTACAATACAAGGTACCACATGACCATGATATTAAGGTGTATAAGGTATATTAAAAAGTAGGTATTATTTTAAGTAAGTGAAGATAGCTCTTAATTATGTGGTTAATTATTGGGTAATGGGACATTACCTAGTTAATTAATAATTGTGGTTGATTTATTAAAGTATTTGGTTAAGTACCTAATGGCCTAATGTGGCAGCCATGCTTTGAAGGAAGGGTGACTATTTTGGTCTTGAAATTAGGTGGCAATGTAAGGCAATACTGGATTTAGACTAAAATATGTGGCCATATACATCACCATATAAACGAGCAAGCCACCAAACGAATAAAAGGGCTAATTCGTTATAGTTTCCTTTTCATTGTTGCGTCTGGTCTAGTCTACTAGACAATTTTCACTTTATCCTATCATTCTTTCAAGAATTTTATGTTTCCTTCTTTCATGTTTATTTGCTATTTGGTTCCTTTTGGACAAGAAAATAGTATTACGTCCAAGTCTTGCACATAGGATATTGCTATTTAAAACAATTGAAGCAGAAGCGAGATTAAGTTTAAAAAGAAAGCTTCATAGATCAGAAGCAGTATTTCGTTCATATTTTGCAGAAGCAGAAGCTTCGATTCGTTCAATTATTCAAGGAATAGGTATGTTCAAGGCTATCCCTTCTTTCTTTTGGCATGATCCATACGATACGAACGAAAAGTGTAAATGCACAAATTCCATGAATGACTATTCATAGAAGTATTAGAAATATCTATATTTTTGAATTTCCATGTGTCATAATATTTTATCATCTGTTCATGGGTCTCAGAAAAATACGAAAGTTGAAAAGAGTTTACTTTATGATATTACTCAAAGGCTGTCACGATCCGGATTTTCCACCATCGGGATCGTGATGGCACCTACTCGTGGTAGCTAGGCAAGCCAACTTATTTACCTTTTCATCACTAAACAATTATTTTAACAATTGATAGCATCAATATAGAACATGAAATTTACTAAGAATAATAGCGGAAGTCTGATTTATAAATCTGAATCAAAACGCGGAACATTTAATAATAGCCTCTACCCAAGATTTGGTGTCACATCACTCACGAACCACTAAGAATATACTAAATACAAAAGTCTGAAAGAAACATAGAAGCTGTCTGTCTCGAGACAAGGAGGCAACAGTCTAAAAGAGAACATAAAGAAGAGACGCCGGGCCTGCGGACGCCTGCAAGGCTACCTCGGTCTCGTGATAATGAAAGCCTGCTCCCGTACTAATGCTGCTGCTGCTCCTCAGAACCTGGACCTGTGCAAAAATGCACAGAAGCGTAGCATCAGCACAACCGACCCCATGTGCTGGTAAGTGTAGCCTAACCCCGGCGAAGTAGTGACGAGGCTAGACCGGACACCACATAAACCTGTGCAGTTATAAATATACAACGGAAACAAAATACCAAACATCTAGTAATATGGGAGGGGGAAACATGCTGTGGGGAGATAACAATAGTAACAGTAATTCCGAGTAACAAACTAAAGCAGCTTAGATTCACAATGAACAAGGAAAACAATACTCAATATAAACACATGGTATCAATAACTGTTGCGGCGTGCAACCCGGTCCACAATTTACCATTGCTGCGGCGTGCAACCCGATCACAGATACCACTGTTGCGTCGTGCAACCCGATCCACAAATACCACTGTTGCGGCGTGCAACCCGACCCACATCATTTATCATGTATCATTGTTGCGGCGCGCAACCCGATCCTCACATATTATTGTTGCGGCGTGCAACCCGATCCTCAATATCTTTGTTGCGGCGCGCAACCCGATCCACATCATTTAACAGTCTGACTCCCCAAACAACAGTCACGATTAAGAGGCATAAAAAAAATAAGTAAATATTTGACAAAAATCCCGGCAAGGCAAAGAAACCAACAAGTTCAACCAAACGTCCCGGCAAGGGAATAATCAACAACGCTTGCTCTTTCTTACTTTTCTTATCTTATAATCCACTCTACCATCTTGAGCCAACGCTCCACAGATTCAAGTCATTTCATATACTTTCAATATTCGTATCACAATTCGAGCCAATGCTCCTAGGATCAAATGATCATGTCACCGTTCACATGTTATTCACAACATATAGAAATCCTCCAATAAACACGGAGTTCACAACCAAGCCATGATAATCACATTATAAGGACTCACGGTCATGCTAGACACCAATGTATAGATACTTGTCACCATGCCTATACATCGTACTCGATCACATAGCAATTAGCAACAAGACTCAACTCCTATTCCCTCAAGCTAGGGTTAAACCAAACACTTACCTCAAAGCCTTGAAATCCACTTAATCCTCAACTATCGCTTTACCTCGCGGTTCCACCTCCAATTCGCTCGAATCTAATCACAAATTGTTCAATTACTTTAATAAACACTATATGAATCAATTTGAATGCATAAAAATGATTTTCCCAAGTTTTTCCCAAAAATTCCAAAAATGCCCCCGGGCCCACGTGGTTAAAACCCAAGGTTCGAACCAAAACCCGGTTACCCNCATACATTGCATTCATGTACATTGACACGTGACCAGATGGCGTTATATACGCGTAAATATATATATATATATATATATATATATATATATATATATATATATATATATATATATATATATATATATGTATATAGGATATGGGAAAGGTTATGGCGTTATATACGCACCACCACCTGATCAGCTGGTATATGATGATGATGTTGCCCACAGTGGCTGAAATATGATTCAAACGGCGTTATATATATATATATATATATATATATATATATGGGAAAGGTTATGGCGTTATATACGCACCGCTACCTGATCAGTTGGTATACGATGATGATTTGCCCATAGTGGCCGATATAATATGATGGGATGCCCTTAGAGGCTGATGATTTTATGAAACATGTACCTATGCACGACATGACATTCATACGCATATGCATGATGCTAAAAGTAATTTATGATTTACAAAGTTATTCAGACTTACAGGTTGAGTCATGTACTCTATATTTCTTCCATGTCTCTTATGTACTTATTTATGTGCCATACATACTCGGTACATTATTCGTACTGACATCTCTTTTGCTTGGGGACGCCGCGTTTTATGCCCGCAGGTCCCGATAGAAAGGTCGAGAGCCCTCCAAGTAGGCTATCAGCTCAGCGGAAGATGTTGGTGCGCTCCATTTTCTTCGGAGTTTCTTGTTTGGTTAGTATGATTTAGACGTGTATTGTTTGGTGTGGCGGGACTCTATCCCGACCTTTATGACATTTATGTACTCTTAGAGGCTCGTATACATATGTCGTATACGTGAAAGATTGTACGGCCTTGTCGGCCTATGTTTTGAGTTTATAAATGATTATGTTGGCCTATTAGGCCCGTATGTCACGTGTATATGATGATGTAATAAGAAATATACATTACTTTGGTACTCGGTCGAGTAAGGTACCGGGTGCCCGTCGCGGCCCATCGGTTTGGGTCGTGACAAAAGTGGTATCAGAGCAGTTCTGTCCTAGGGAGTCTACAAGCCGTGTCTAGTAGAGTCTTGTTTATGGGTGTGTCGTGCACCACACTTATAAGCGGGAGGCTATAGGGCATTTAGGATTGTCACTCTTTCTTCTTACTCTAGATCGTGTGGTAGAGCTCACTTATAAGAATTCAAATTTCAAAATTCTATTTTATTCGTAATAAGACGATACCTACATCCCGAAAGAAGGTTTAAAAGAGAGATAGTTGTGGAAGAGCTGAGTCAGAGGAGTTGGATTTTTGTATGATGCCTACGATAAGTAAATGTGAGGTCTTTGGCAGATCATGGGTGTACCGAAAGGTGTAAGTTTCCTGATAAGTCCTTAAGGCAAGAATACCTATCCACCTTAATAGTAAGAGACAATGAGAGATTCGGAAGATAAATACAAGTTTTAACAAGCAAAAGAAGCAAGATAAAGAAGGGTACGAGGTACCTAGTTAATAAAGATTACCATTATTTGTCATCCAGGATGGAAGATATAAGCATTTTGAGTTACCTTCAACAGTAACAGATGTACGTACAATCGTCTACACCTATATTAGTCATGCCCTATGGGAGCTAACGGATATGGTTTAAGAGAAGGATGGGATTGCAGGATCCGGCTGGGGTTAGAGTAACCCAAAATGATGGATGGATGGTTTGCGCTAATTTACTTTTCAGAAGGATATTAAAAAGGTGATAATAGATCTCCTTATGGGATACCTAGATGGTGCACTCTAAAATAGTACAGCTAGACATGAGTACTACAAAGACAGGCACTGGAAGCCTAAAAAGGATAAATATTATCTTAGTATGGCTCCCGTCCCTAGTAGAGAGATAATGCTAGGCAACCCAAAGAGCCAGTGGATGGTGCAAAGGGAAACTAAAAGCAAAAGAATATCTTGTTGAAGTTTTCAGAATAAAGTGATAGACAGAAATGTTCGCAGGAAATAAGAAGAGAGCTAATGAAGCATTAAGAGTAAGATGTGATACATGGATGACAACGATAGGCCAAAAAGATGACAGTATTCCAGAATCGATAGTCAAGTGAAGGAAAAGACGAGAAGTGACAGGCCTTGAGGTAACAAAAGAGTATAGGCCATAAAGTCATATCCTCACTTCGAGAAACAAGTTCGCGACGATAACGTGATTCGGAAGAAAAAGTTAGACCCCAGAGTAATAGAAGTCAGCATGGACTGGTGGAAAAAGATAAACTAAACATGAATTAGGGACTGAGTGATTTGATGGTGGTCGGCGTCATGAGAACTTCATATTGCGTTTCGGCGATAATAGAATGGACCACAGAGGAAGATTCATGAGAAACTCAGAGAATGGTTATTTAGGAAGACGCTTCCCCTAAAGCAAGCAATGTGAGCAAAGTTAAGCTTAAGGGATTGTATGTGCCAGTTACACTAAGTATCACCCTCGTGAGTGAGGAATGTTGTTATCCTTGGTACAGAAGGATTGCCGCAAGGCGAGTAAGGGTCATAGATGATGTGAAAGGACGCCAAAGATGAAGAGGTAACACATCTATAGGTACATCCTCGTGGCTTCAACTCTTAGTACTCCCCTAAAGGGGGGAATATGGAATGATGTGGTGTTAAGTCAGAATTAAGTGGTTCTAGTAGCTACGAAATGGTAAAGGAAGAATGCAATAAAAATAAAAAGGGATGAGATTGCACTATTCAAAGCCTACACATAGGCTACGATCCCAGAACATTATGCAAACACGACGTCAAGGAGAAGAAGTGAGACGTTCCTGCCCGGAATGTTATGGATAAATAAGGAGCCAGTGCGAGACATAAGTTAAGATAAAAGAAATAACCTAAGAAAGATTATGTGGAATATTTATGTGAGAATGAGCCAACGAGTAGTTAGCAGTTGATTAAGGAAGAGCCTAGTTACAGCTAGACAGGAGGTTATAGACGAATCAACAGATCGTGCAAGATAAACATAGTAAAACTAAATATAGTGATTCAGCTTCGCAGTAATGTTATTGTAATACTTGAAATATATTCAGATAGGAGTCAGGGTAGTTAAAAGTACCGTATGAATGTTACGGGAATAAAAGAGAGTGCCACTGGGGAGACAGTCAAAATATCAGTTCAGAAGCAATCCTACAAGCACAAGGGCATGGAGGTAAGCAACTACGGATAATTATAGGCAAGGAAGGACATCAAAATATCCATAATAAGCTCACAACTTTACAGGAATCAAGGGTTCTCCCTAAGTACTATAACGAAAGACTAGTTGAGGAAATAAGGAAGAAGGCTTCAACCTAAGCACAACGACCTAAAGAGGAAAGGGTCGTGTTACAACATTGTAAGCACTCCAAAGGAAAGTGGACCCTACAGTGGATAATGAACGGGAAGAAAAAATTAAAAGTAGTATTCGAAGGTCATATGAGTTGCACGAAAACTCTAGCATACGTGGGAACTAAGATAAGCTAAGTATGCACGCAACAAGGGGGCAGAGAGACCAGGAAAGGTAATAGCTTACATTGAAAGAAGCTAAGAAAGAACGAAAAAAATTATTCGATCAATGATCACGAGTTTGTAATGTTATGAACGCACTTAAGAGTTTGGAGTTTTATAGCTGCATCATATACAACCATAGAAGATTCTGGTATACGTTAAAAGAAAGAATTGAGCCAATGTCATAGATGAATGATTGAATTGTTAAAGGATTTTATCATAAATATCACTCAGCGCCTATGAAAGGCTAAAGTAATAACTAAATACCAGGAGCCGGAGGTCAGAAGATATCTTAAGCCTACATAGAGGTTGATCAGAAAGAAGAGGAGACTAAAGAGTTACATCGACTAAGAAAAATAGGAGGGACCAAGAGAATTATAGACCTCAGGATCACTCTTAAGTAGCAGAGGTATAAGAAAGATAGTACAATAGCCATATTTTATAATAGCTCTATGATGAATCCAACTGAAGATTACTGGCCTCATAAGAAGTCAGTACGAAGCTCCCACCGGATTGTGTATGCACCAGAGGTGTAAGAATTATAATAGAGCTTCAAGTTATGGACGTGGAAGGGAGGTCATGAAAGAGATAGAAGATACAATGCGAGATTTTAAGGTAAGTAAGGTAAAGGTAAACAACGTACGAGATACTCAAAGGCAGAATATGTGAATAGTCCATATTTCGGATAAAAGGCTAGAAGTGCTGGGATCCTACCGGGAATGATAGCTAGCGGCATCGTCGGCGGCATGTCTTCCAGCCTATGGTTTCTAAGTACTGAGACATCTAGTTAAGAGAGCAGAGAAGGGTTCGAGACGATATGATGTCTCGCTTGACGTTCCAGAATAACATAATTAAATCTATGGTGCAAGCAAGTTGAAGGAAAGTCGCGAGTAGTATAAATGGATATGCATAGGTCACAAGCTAAAGTATGGTAGAGCGATAAAGTTTTAAGAAGGCATGAGTAAGGATAAGAAAAGAGCAAGTAAGAAGGTGACGAAATGGATTAGTCCTCAAAATTAAGCCTATGAAAACAAGAAAGCTACTAGTTTCTCTATGTTATGAAAAGCTCAGTATAGCCTGAATGAACTCAAATGAGTCTGAGACTAATAACATTTAGAAAAGAAGGAATGCTACCCTGGTAGTAGAATAAGGGTGTAATTATGATGTTTGGGCCTTCGATTGAGTAATGATTTGAAGAGGATTTTATGAATTATACGGAATTAAAATACCCGCGTAAGGTGAATCACATTGGGATGCTATAAAATACGATTACTGCAGTACTATATCGCCCTAAAGTGGATCAGGAAAATCACTTCAAATGTTCCATAATGCATCGTAAGCCCTAGTGGTAATATATTACATAATAAGTTTCAAGTTATCAGTGGTAGCTTGTAGATCAATATTGAGGTGAATAAATAATTGATGGATAAAAGTTATAAAGTATGAGATGAGATTTGGCCATAAGATGAGCAGTAGTGAATAAGCATTAAAGAACGTAGATTTATACATATAGGATAAGCAACAGGAGTAACCTGGAGTTTGGTAGCATACCTCAGTAACAATGAATCAAGTAAGGGTTAAAGGTATAATATGGCCTACTTAGATATAGTAAAGCTAATGACGCCCAGAGGGACAACTTGTCATAATTTTGTATGAGATTGGCTAAAAGCCGGGGGAGAGAGGAGAGAAGAGTCGTATAAGTGCATTTACAAGGTCAAAATCCTACAGGCTGCATGACAAAAGGTAGCAATAGTTAAGAGATTGGAAGGATTTCCGAATACAAGTCATGATGTGAGAAAGAGGCCTAAAGGGGGGAATGCCCTAACTTTTGGGATTCATTCACAGAACAGTCTCCTAGATGGCAATATGAGAACTAAAGTATTCACAGCTATGGGTTATAAGCATGATGAGTGTATCAGTGAACATTCGAGGACGAATGTTCCAAAGGGGGGAATGATGTTACATCCCACATTTTCGTATATAAAAGTACGCCATAAATAAATTGACGAAAGCTCGAAAATGAGATGTTACGTCCCATATTTTTTTTGTCCATTAATGTTTCATCGTAAGTTAATCGACGTAAGCTTGGGAATGAGATTATTTTGAGATTACAAGCATTATGTTATTTTAAACAAGTAATGAGTAAATTCGTGAAGGTGAGAAGGTAGGCAAATCGAAGAAAATAAATTTTGTCGAAGTTTGATATTTTGGGATAAAATACGGCCCGAGCTCAAATACCCGTTATTTATGGACTAGTACAATACAAGGTACCACATGACCATGATATTAAGGTGTATAAGGTATATTAAAAAGTAGGTATTATTTTAAGTAAGTGAAGATAACTCTTAATTATGTGGTTAATTATTGAGTAATGGAACATTACCTAGTTAATTAATAATTGTCGTTGATTTATTAAAGTATTTGGTTAAGTACCTAATGGCCTAATGTGGCAGCCATGCTTTGAAGGAAGGGTGACTATTTTGGTCTTGAAATTAGGTGGCAATGTAAGGCAATACTGGATTTAGACAAAAATATGTGGCCATATACATCACCATATAAACGAGCAAGCCACCAAACGAATAAAAGGGCTAATTCGTTATAGTTTCCTTTTCATTGTTGCGTCTGGTCTAGTCTACTAGACAATTTTCACTTTATCCTATCATTCTTTCAAGAATTTTATGTTTCCTTCTTTCATGTTTATTTGCTATTTGGTTCCTTTTGGACAAGAAAATAGTATTACGTCCAAGTCTTGCACATAGGATATTGCTATTCAAAACAATTGAAGCAGAAGCGAGATTAAGTTTAAAAAGAAAGCTTCATAGATCAGAAGCAGTATTTCGTTCATATTTTGCAAAAGCAGAAGCTTTGATTCGTTCAATTATTCAAGGAACAGGTATGTTAAAGGCTATCCCTTCTTTCTTTTGGCATGATCCATACGATATGAACGAAAAGTGCAAATGCACAAATTCCATGAATGACTCTATTCATAGAAGTATTAGAAATATCTATGTTCTTGAATTTTCATGTGTCATAATATTTTATCATCTGTTCATGGGTCTCAGAAAAATACGAAAGTTGACAAGAGTTTACTTTATGATATTATTCAAAGGCAAAATGGTCTTATGACAATTCCGAAAGATTTTATTAACGTACTTTTCATACATTGCATTCATGTACATTGACACGTGACCAGATGGCGTTATATACGCGTAAATATATATATATATATATATATATATATATATATATATATATATATATATATANGATAAGCTAGGTGGCAATGCAAGTCTATAAGCCACCTCTTCTACTCGATCAAGAATCTCAAACGGGCCAATGTACCTAGGGCTAAGCTTGCCCTTCTTTCCGAACCTCATCACGCCCTTCATAGGCGACACCCGGAGCAATACCCGCTCACCAACCATAAAAGCTACATCTCGGACCTTACGGTCTGCATAACTCTTCTGCCTAGACTAAGCTGAACGAAGCCTCTCCTGAATGATCTTGACCTAATCTAAGGCCTCCCGAACTAAGTCTGTACCCAATAACCGAGCCTCTCCGGCTCAAACCATCCGACTGGAGACCGACATCGCCTACCATACAACGCCTCATATGGGGCCATCTGAATGCTGGACTGGTAGCCGTTATTGTAGGCGAACTCTGCTAAAGGCAAAGCTGGTCCCACGAGCCTCCAAAATCAATGACACAAGCTCGGAGCATATCCTCCAAAATCTGTATAGTCCGCTCGGACTGACCGTCCGTCTAAGGATGGAATGTTGTGCTCAACTGAACCTGGGTGCCCAACTCTTGCTGAACTGCTCTCCAGAAGCGCGAGGTAAACTGCGTACCCCGGTCCGAAATGATGGATACCGGCACACCATAAAGGCGGACAATCTCCCGGATATAAATCTCAGCTAACCTCTCGGATGAATAGGAGACTGCCACTGGAATGAAATGCGCTGACTTGGTCAGCCTATCAACAATGACCCAAATAGCATCAAACTTCTTCCGAGTCAACGGAAGTCCAGTAACGAAATCCATGGTAATCCTCTCCCACTTCCACTCGGGGAGCTCAATCCTCTGGAACAACCCACCGGGCCTCTGATGCTCATACTTGACCTGCTGACAGTTCAAACACCGAGCCACATACGCAACAATATCCTTCTTCATCCTACGCCACCAATAATGCTGTTGTAAGTCCTGATACATCTTCGCGGCGCCCGGGTGAATAGAATACCGAGAACTATGGGCCTCCGCTAAGATCAATTCTCGAATCCCATCAACATTGGGCACACAAACTCGCCCTTGAAATCTCAAAACACCATCATCATCTAAGGTCACCTTCGTGGCACCTCCACGCTGCACCGTGTCTCTCAGGACACACAAATGGGGATCATCAAACTGCCGGTCACGGATACGCTCCAATAGAGAAGAACGAGCGACCGTGCAAGCTAACACTCTGCTAGGCTCAGAAATATCTAATCTCACCAATCGATTGGCCAAAGCCTGAACATCTAAAGCAAGCGGTCTCTGGCTGACCGGGATATAAGCAAGACTACCCATGCTGGCGGACTTCCTACTCAACACATCGGCCACCACATTGGCCTTACCCGGGTGATACAAGATAGTAACATCATAATCTTTCAACAACTCCAACCACCTACTCTGCCTCACATTAAACTCCTTCTGCTTGAACAGGTACTGAAGGCTCTTGTGATCCGTGTACACCTCACACGTCACGCCATATAGATAATGCCTCCAAATCTTCAAAGCATGAACAATAGCTGCCAACTCTAGATCATGAACCGGATAATTCTTCTCGTGGATCTTCAACTGTCTCGAAGCATAGGCAATGACTTTGCCATCCTGCATCAATACTGCACCAAGCCCAACATGGGAAACATCACAATAGACTGTGTAAGGCCCTGAACCCGTGGGCAAAACCAATACCGGTGCCGTAGTCAGAGCTGTCTTGAGCTTCTGAAAGCTCGCCTCACACTCATCTGACCACCTGAACCGGGCACCCTTCTGGGTCAATCTGGTCATCGGGGCTGCAATAGAAGAAAATCCCTCCACGAACCGACGGTAATAACCTGCTAACCCCAAGAAACTCGAATCTCGGTCGCTGAAGCTGGTCGAGGCCAATTCTTGACTGCCTCAATCTTCTTCGGGTCCACTTGAATACCCTCTGCTGATACAATATGACCCAGAAATGCAACCGAACTCAACCAGAACTCGCACTTCGAAAACTTAGCATATAACTGACTATCCTTCAGAGTCTGGAGAACCACTCTGAGGTGCTGCTCGTGCTCTTCCTGGCTGCGGGAGTACACCAGAATATCATCAATAAAGACTATCACGAATAAGTCTAGATATGGCCTGAACACTCGGTTCATCAACTCCATAAATGCTGCTGGGGCATTGGTCAACCCAAATGACATGACTAAAAACTCATAGTGCCCATATCGAGTGCGGAATGCAGTCTTAGGGACATCAGACGCACTAATCCTCAGCTGATGGTAGCCAGATCTCAAGTCTATCTTTGAAAACACCTTTGCTCCCTGAAGCTGGTCAAACAAATCATCAATCCTCGGCAGTGGGTACTTGTTCTTTATCGTCACTTTGTTCAATTGCCGGTAATCAATACACATCCGCATCGAACCATCCTTCTTCTTCACGAATAACACCGGCGCACCCCAAGGAGAAACACTAGGCCTGATAAAACCCTTCTCTAGTAAATCCTTCAACTGGTCCTTTAACTCCTTTAACTCTGGCGGGGCCATGCGATATGGCAGAATAGAAATGGGCTGCGTGCCCAGAGCCAGATCAATACAGAAATCAATATCCCTGTCGGGCGGCATACCCGGCAGGTCTGAAGGGAAAACCTCGGGGAACTCTCGAACAACAGGAACAGAGTCAATAGAAGGAACCTCTGTGCTGGAGTCGCGAACATACGCCAGATAAGCTAAACACCCCTTCTCGACCATGCGTCGAGCCTTAACATATGAAATAACACTGCGGGTGGTATGACCTGGGGTCCCTCTCCACTCTAGTCGGGGCAATTCTGGCAAAGCCAAGGTCAAGGTCTTGGCGTGACAATCTAAGATAGCATGATACGGGGACAACCAGTCCATCCCCAATATGACGTCGAAATCCACCATATCTAAAAGCAATAAATCAACACGGGTCTCAAGACCCTCAAACACAACCACACAGGAACGATGCACCCGGTCGACTACTGTGGAGTCACCCACCGGTGTAGATACATAAACAGGAATGTCCAAAGCATAACTAGACATAGCCAGGTAGGGTGCAAAATAAGACGACACATACGACTATGTCGACCCAGGGTCAAATAGCACTGACACATCTCTATCACAAACCAGAATAGTACCTGTAATAACGGCATCTGACGACTCGACCTCTGGTCTGGCTGCAAAGCATAAAACAGGGGCTCAGCCCCACTTCCTTGAACCATGTCTCTGGGACGATCGGCTACCGGCTGACCCCTACCTCTGGCGGTCCGGCCTCCACCTCTACGGTCTCGACCTCCACCTCTATGATCCCTACCCCCACCCCTGGCTGGCTGGGCAGGCAGTGGGTCACCTGGTGCCTGAATTATGGGGCGAGGACCCTGCTGCTGCGACTGTGTACCCCTCAATCTCGGGCAAGCTCTCCTGATGTGACCATACTCACCACACTCATAACATCCCTCCGTACGATGAGACTGGCCCTAACGACCCGAATGACCTCCACGAAAACTCTGAAGAGGCTGTGCACTGATGGGAGCTGGCGGTGCACTGAGTGAGTGCTGATCGGAATAATGCCCACGAAAACCACGATCACCTGGGGCATCCTGCGAAACCTGGAGGGCTGACTGAAAGGGCCTGGAAGGCTGACCCCTATCATAAGAATCCCTGCCTCCAAATGAGGCACCACTGAATCGACCTGAGTGACGGGGTCTCTTGTCTGCCCTATGACCACCCCCCTGTGGCAGAACCATCTCGATCCTCCGGGCCACATTGGCCGCCTCCTGAAAAGTAATGTCACTACCCTCCTCTCTGGCCATCTGAAGATGAATAGGCTGGATCAAAACAATCAATAAATCTCCTCACCCTCTCCCTCTCAGTGAGGAGTATGACGAGGGCATGGCGAGCTAGATCGATAAACCGGGTCTCATACTGAGTGACCGTCATAGACCCCTGCTGGAGACGCTCAAACTGTCTCCGGTAAGCATCCCTCTGAGTAACGGGAAGAAACTTTTCTAGAAACAACTCTGAAAACTGATCCCAAGTCAAAGGCGGCGACCCTGCTGGTCTGGCTAAACAGTAATCCCTCCACCAAGTTTGGCGGATCCAGATAGACGAAAAGCCGCAAAATCAACTCCATTGAACTCCACAATGCCCATGTTTCGAAGAACCTCGTGGCAGCTATATAAGAAATCCTGGGGGTCCTCAGAAGAAGCTCCGCTGAATGTAGCACTGAAGAGCTTGGTGAACCTGTCCAGCCTCCACAAAGCATCTGCGGACATAGCCGCTCCATCACCGGCCTGTGCAACTATCCCCGGCTAAACTGCCGCAGCTGGCTGACCCGGTTGAATCTGAGTCTGGGGAGCTACCTGCTCCGGAGTACGTGCAGTAGGAGTCTGGGCTCCTCCTCCAGCCTGGGAAGTGGCTGGTGCTACAGGAAGCAATCCTTGCTCGGGTGACATTCTCCATGAGGCCAACCAACTGGACCAAGGCGTCCTGAAGAATTGGGGTAGCAATAAACCCCTCTGGGACCTGAGCTGGGCCCGCCGGAACTGTCTGGGCTGGGGCCGGAACCTCCTCGCCAAGGTCAACCTGATGCTCCGCCACTGGTGTTGCTACTGGTGGCTGGGCTCTGCCCCTACCTCGGCCCCTAGCATGGCCACGTCCCCTGCCCCTAGCGGGAGCTGCCTGGGGCTCGGACTGCTGATCGGTGGATGAGGAAACGCGTGTTCTCGCCATCTGCGAAAGAACATAGTAGAAATTCAATCAGCATTGAGAAACCAAATCGCACGACAAGAAAGAACAAATGAGAGATTTTTCCTAACTCAGTAGCCCTGGGGAGCGAGTACAGACGTCTCCGTACCGACCCCTCAGACTCTACTAAGTTTGTCCGTGAGTTGTGAGACCTATGTAACCTAGCGCTCTGATACCAACCTGTCACGAACCGGATTTCCCACCATCGGGATCGTGATGGCGCCTACTCGTGGTAGCTAGGCAAGCTAACTTATTTACCTTTTCATCACTAAACAATTATTTTAACAATTTATAGCATCAATATAGAACATGAAATTTACTAAGAATAATAACGGATGTCTGATTTATAAATCTGAATCAAAATGCGGAACAGTTAATAATAGCCTCTACCCAAGATTTGGTGTCACATCACTCACGAACCACTAAGAATATACTAAATACAAAGGTCTGAAAGAAACATAGAAGCTGTCTGTCTCGAGACAAGGAGGCAACAGTCTAAAAGAGAACATAAAGAAGAGACGCCAGGCCTGCGGACGCCTACAAGGCTACCTCGGTCTCGTGATAATGAAAGCCTGCTCCCGTACTAATGCTGCTGCTGCTCCTCAAAACCTGGACCTGTGCAAAAATGCACAGAAGCGTAGCATCAGCACAACCGACCCCATGTGCTGGTAAGTGTCTAGCCTAAACCCGACGAAGTAGTGACGAGGCTAGACCGGACACCACATAAACCTGTGCAATTATAAATATACAACTGAAACAAAATACCAAACAACTAGCAACATGGGAGGGGGAAACATGCTGTGGGGAGATAACAATAGTAACAGTAATTCCGAGTAACAAACTAAAGCAGCTTAGATTCACAATGAACAAGGAAAATAATACTCAATATAAACACATGGTATCAATAACTGTTGCGGCGTGCAACCCGGTCCACAATTTACCATTGCTGCGGCGTGCAACCCGATCCACAGATACCACTGTTGCGCCTTGCAACCCGATCCACAAATACCACTGTTGCGGCGTGCAACCCGACCCACATCATTTATCATGTATCATTGTTGCGGCGCGCAACCCGATCCTCACATATTATTGTTGCGGCGTGCAACCGATCCTCAATATCTTTGTTGCGGCGCGCAACCCGATCCACATCATTTAACAGTCTGACTCCCCAAACAACAGTCACGATTAAGAGGCATAAAAAAAAGCAAATATTTGACAAAAATCCCGGCAAGGGAAAGAAACCAACAAGTTCAACCAAACGTCCCGGCAAGGGAATAATCAACAACGCTTGCTCTTTCTTACTTTTCTTATCTTATAATCCACTTTACCATCTTGAGCCAATGCTCCACAAATTCAAGTCATTTCATATACTTTCAATATTCGTATCACAATTCGAGCCAATGTTCCTAGGATCAAATGATCATGTCACCGTTCACATGTTATTCACAACATATAGAAATCCTCCAATAAACACGGAGTTCACAACCAAGCCATGATAATCACATTATAAGGACTCACGGTCAGGCTAGACACCAATGTATTGATACTCGTCACCATGCCTATACATCGTACTCGATCACATAGCAATTAGCAATAAGACTCAACTCCTATTCCCTCAAGCTAGGGTTAAACCAAACACTTATCTCAAAGCCTTGAAATCCACTTAATCCTCAACTATCGCTTTACCTCGCGGTTCCACCTCCAATTCCCTCGAATCTAATCACAAATTGTTCAATTACTTTAATAAACACTATATGAATCAATTTGAATGCATAAAAATGATTTTTCCAAGTTTTTCCCAAAAATTCCAAAAATGCCCCCGGGCCCACGTGGTCAAAACCCGAGGTTCGAACCAAAACCCGGTTACCCATTCCCCCACGAGTTCATATCTATGTTTTGTTTTGAAATCGAACCTCAAATGGAGGTCCAAATCCCCAATTTTAAGAAAACCTAAGTTCTACCCAAAATCCCCATTTTCACCCATGGAAATCCTTGATTTTAAGATGAAAACATGTCTAATGATGTTCAAGATTGAAGAAGTTAAGTAAAAATTGACTTACAAATGATTTGGAGAAGATAGGTTTCTTGGAAAATCGCCTATGGAGTTTGGGTTTTGATAGAATGAAGAAAAGAGGGTTAAAATTCGTCTAAGTATGAAAAAGTGCAGGTCTGAGATGTGGGAAATGCGAACACGGGTTCGCAATTGCGAACCCAGCAGGCTTGGAAATTGCGAAAATGGTTTGGGAATTGTGAATATGGGAATTGCGAAGAAAGTTTGGGAAATGCGAACAGGCTTGGGAATTGCGAAAATGGTTTGGGAATTGCGAACATGGGAATTGCGAAGAAAGTTTGGGAATTACGAACAGGCTTGGGAATTGCAAAAATGGTTTGAGAATTGCGAAGAAAGTTTGGGAAATGCGAACAGGCTTGGGAATTGCAAAAAATGTTTGGGAAATGCGAACCTGGGAATTGCGAAGAAAGTTTGGGAAATGCGAACAATCCTGGTAATTGCGAAAAATATTTGGGAAATGCGAAACCTGCAGACCTGCAATTCCTTAAGTCCAAAATTTCACTCCGTGGCCTATCCAAAACTCACCCGAGCCCTCGGGGCTCCAAACCAAACATGTACACAACCTCAAAAACATCCTACGGACTTATCCGTGCGATCAAATCGCCAAAATAACATCAAAATCATTGAATCAAGCCCCAAATTCATCATTTTTCATTATAACTTCATAAACTTCAAACTTTAGATATTTGGGTCCGAAACACGTCAAATGACGTCCGATTTCGACCAAATTTTACAGAAAGCGCTTAACACATATTTAAGACTTGTACCGGGCGTCGGAACCATAATACGAGCCCGATACCACAGTCTTTTAATCAATTTTCATTTCCTTTTTCCTTAATAATTTCAGAGAAACAATTTCACAGAAAAATTCTTTCCTCGGGCTCTAGACATCGGAATTCGACTCCGGGCACATGCCCGAGTCCCATATTTTCTACGGACCTTCCGGCACCGTCCAATCTCGGGTCCGGGTCCGTTTACCCAAAATGTTGACCAAAGTCAACTTTAATCATATTAATATCAAAATTCATCATTTTTCACACATAATTCATATTTAAGCCTTTCGGCTACACGCCCGGACTGCGCACGCAAATCGAGACAAGTAACAATGAGGTTTTCAAGAACTCGGAAGCACGGAGTGGATGAGGAAATAGGTGATGACCCTTTGGGTCATCACAAAGGCAAAATGGTCTTATGACAATTCCGAAAGATTTTATTAACGTACTTTTCATACATTGCATTCATGTACATTGACCTGTGACCAGATGACGTTATATACACGTATATATGTAAATATATGTATATGGGATATGGGAAAAGGTTACGGCGTTATATACGCACCACCACCTGATCAGCTGGTATACGATGATGATGTTGCCCACAGTGACTGAAATATGATTCAAACGGCGTTATATACGCTGTATATATATGTGTATGGGATATGGGGAAGGTTATGGCGTTATATACGCACACAACCTGATCAGCTGGTATACGATGAAGATGTTGCCCACAGTGGCTGAAATATGATTCAAACGGCGTTATATACGCGTATATATGTATGTATATATATGTATATGGGATATGGGAAAGGTTATGGCGTTATATACGCACCACCACCTGATCAGTTGGTATACGATGATGATTTTGCCCACAGTGGCCGATATGATATGATGGGATGCCCTCAGAGGCTGATGATGTTATGAAACATGTATCTATGCACGACAAGACATTCATACGCATATGCATGACGCTAAAAGTAATTTATGATTTACAAAGTTATTCAGATTTACAGGTTGAGTCATGTACTCTATATTTCTTCCATGTCTCTTATGTACTTATTTATGTGCCATACATACTCGGTACATTATTCCTACTCCCGTCCCTTTTGCCTGGGGACGCGGCGTTTGATGCCCGCAGGTCCCGATAGACAGGTCGAGAGCCCTCCAAGTAGGCTATCAGCTCAGCGGAAGATGTTGTTGCGCTCCTTTTGCTTCGGAGTTGCTTGTTTGGTTAGTATGATTTAGGCGTGTATCATTTGGTATGGCGGGACTCTATGCCGACCTTTATGATATTTATGTACTCTTAGAGGCTTGTAGACATATGTCGTATACGTGAAAGATTGTACGGCCTTGCCGGCCTATGTTTTGAGTTTATAAATAATTATGTTGGCCTATAAGGCCCGTATGTCACGTGTATCTGATGATGTAATAAGAAAGATATGTTACGTTGGTTCTCGGTCGAGTAAGGTACCGGGTGCCCGTCACGGCCCATCGGTTTGGGTCGTGACAAAAGTGGTCAGAGCAGTTCTGTCCTAGGGAGTCTACCTCCTTTTTAACTTGCAATTGAAACACGATTGTGTCACACCTCCTTTTTACACCCGAAGGGGGATAAGGGAGTTTTTCCACTTGAAGTGACATTATTCGAAATGGGATTATTTATTCAATTCTGAGTCGCCACTTGGAATAGTTTAATTGGCGTTCCAAGTCACCGGTTTATTTTAAATCCCAAATCGAGTAAATTCGACTTTTATTTTTGAAGTCTGCGAACCAGAAATTCTAAGTAAGGAATTCTGTTAACCCGGGAGAAGGTGTTAGGCATTCCCGGGTTCCGTGGTTCTAGCACGGTTGCTTAAACTATTAAAATTGGCTTATTATCCAATTTATTACATGTTTTAAACTATTGTGCATTTTTAAACTTATTAACCGCTTTTAATTATTTTAGGAAGATTCAACGTTATTTAAAACATGCCTTGAACCACGTAACATGAAATGCACCCGCGGTTCGCGACGCGTTCTATTTAATGCCGTTAAGAATTGGAATAGGGTCACATGAAATGCACACCCGAAATTAGTCATTAAATGAAAATCAGTTTAAAGAACGCGCCTAAAGCAACTGCGAAAGTTCAAGTTAATAACAAAGTTTGCAAGGGCCATGGAAAATTTAATTGATGGCACACCCCACTTTTAAGAATATTAACTCTTGAATTGAATTTATGAGGGCCATATATTATGGGTTTTAAACATGGCACACCTCAAATCTATTTTTTCAAAGGATGTTTGAACTAATCTTTTGAGGGCTATAGATTATAGCTTGCTTAATATGGCACACCTCAAGTCTAATTAAAGGAGAGCACTACAAATTAAACAAGGTTTAAAGGAATTTGAATTTATTTTAAGCTAATGTTCAAACTAAACTGAATAATTAGTGGGCTAACATTAAGAGAAACCAAATGTTAGGTTATTTGCTGGGCCTAGGCTAGCAGCAGGCCCAAGCGTCTTTTAAAAGCTTACATGTCGGAACACATAGGGGAAACGGGCTCACATAAAACCTGGAATGCACAAATAAACGTCGAAGGAGGTATTTGGCACAACTGGGCCAACGCCAAAAGCCCAGTTACATGATTCAGTGCAATCAATTGAGCAGAATTATAATTTTTCATGAAAAAAAAAACTTTGAGATTAAAACGACTGCTAACAGCTTCTTGCAAGTTTGAGACAGATGCGAGGCATATTTTTGATGCCAAGTCAAATTCTATGAATGAAGATGTAATCCTAATGTTATAATAACTCATGCACAATTATCTTATCATCTGAAATCTAATAGAATTTATGACTTCTAACTAAAACACTAACATGGTTCCAAGTAAAAGGATACACTTAATAATATGGACTCCAAACTGAAATTTTTTATTCAAACCCATACATATCACTTTAGCAGATTCAAACAAGAATCCCCAAAACAACACACTGATTTAGCAGACTTAAATAGATCTGAAAAATATTTAATTCAACTGAACTTTCTACTGCAAATATCCCAACAGTCCATACATACAAACAGAACCTCGACCAATTTACAAACCAAACGACTGAATGAAAGTACTTATCCAACTTACAAACAGAATTTAAAACTAACAACAGAAATAAACAAATAAAACACATGAAGAAAAACTAGATTGATTACAAAATAACATGGACTTAAGAGCATAGATATAACATTCAATAAAAACAAATGTATCACATATTTCCAACTCGAGAGCACAGCTGCAGATCTCTTTCATTTCACATGTCAATGGGGTCTAGAGAGTACCTGATTACAGCAACAAAACCAAAAGAAAATAAGCCTAAAGTTAGGAGTAGGGCAACAACAGTATATTAGCAACAAAACAGCTCAACCAACACTCAGCCTTTAAATCATTTTGACCCAGTGAAACACAGTTCTCTCAAGTTTTCAAAAACAATTCTGACTAGCAGTGGAAATCACAGAGCAAAACCAGCAAATTTTAACATCAGAATGCAAACAATTTTCAGTCTTTTTGGGGTTTAAAAGAAGCTCAGCCGTTTTCTAAGTTTTTCAGTGTTGTAATTCTCTAAAATCTGCCTTGAAAAGAAAGGAGCAAGCCTCTTATAGAGAGCCTTTAGGGCAACAGAAATGACCCTATTGTTTTCCAATTAACCCTTCCCCAATTTTCGTTTCTTTACTTTAACCCTGATTTTCTAGCCTGCTTGTCAAACTAAACCCAAACTCCAGCTTCCTAGCAATTTCCCATTCAGTTTTTATAAGATTCTCTTAGTTAATTTCCCCTAAATACCCTCAAACCTCCTACTATTTACTTCAAGACCAAACATGGGTCAAAATGACCCAATAAACAAAACAAACCCCTGGGCTCGTAAACCTAGATTCACCTTCCCTCTTTGGGCTTCTGCTAACAGAGCCCAAGTCTAATTTAAAAAGCCAAAACAAAACCCACAAAGATGCAGGCTAATGGAGTTGCAAAAAAAAGAAGAATTTCTTCTGAAACGAAACAAAATAAAAAGAACGAATTGATCAAACCAAACTCAAACACGAAAATTAAAACAATCGTGAACTAAAAATGCTTTTAGTTTTAACATGCAACAGAAAGATGATTTAAAGACAGAAAAATAATAAAGAAAAAGAAAAGTGGAGACAGAAGGAGATGAAGACGGGAACAGGATAAAGGACGAAGAAAAATGGTCAAAGAACAATAATACCTAGATATGCAGACAACCAAGGGCTTGAACGGACTTCAACACCTTCGATTTTGAGCCTAGATTGGCCTTAATCGTGTGTTCTTGTTAAGAACAGACGAACAAAGCCAATTTCGACCCTTAATCGTTCATTGAAACTGGACATGTTTGGGAGATTTTCTTTTCTTCTGCTTTTCTTCTAGAGCCAAAATTGGTTAGATTTGGTAAGGGTTTGAGGAGATGTGGTGGTAGATTGGGACTTGGGGGTGAGTGAGAGTTGTGTGGTCGAAATTTGAGAGGGTTTGGAGACCGCCGTCGGCCAGAGATGGTGAAGGATTTCAAGGCGGCGCTAGGGTTAGGGGTCTGAGATGAAGGAGATGAAGTGAAGGGGGGGGGGGGAGTACTAGGTTAATTTGTCTTGTCGTTTGAACAACTATAATGAAAATGGGGAAGTAATCTTGGCCATTAGATAAGATGGAACGGAAGGCCAGGATTGATTCAAAACAAACAAACTCCAAACGGCGTAGTATTGGCCCTATACTACGTCGTTTGATTTGTCTAAAAATTAGATAGTTTGGATAGGGTAAAGGGCGTGGATTTGGGCCGGATTTTGAAGGGTTGGGGTGAAATTTGATTGGGCCTGGGGAAATTCAATTGGGCTGGCTGAATTGGCCCAAAAAATCAGCCTTTTCTTCATTTTCTTTTCTTTTTCTTTTCAATTTTCAATTTTCCTCTTTTTCCTTTTCAAATTAAATTAAAACCTAAATTAACTCTTAAAAAAAAATAACTTACCAAATTAAACTAAGTACTCATCATTGTATTTACAATAATTAATTAACTCCTAAATTAAAAGAAAAACTATAAAATTCGAAATTAAAAAGTTAAAATGCAAAGTGAGTCATTTTTTTGTGATTTTCATTTTTATAAAACGACTAATTTACTAATTAACCTAAAAAATATAAAAATAAATCCTAAATACAAATGCAGAGTATTTTTGTATTTTTATGAATTAAATAAAATTAAACATGCACAGAAAAATACAAATAATTAAGAAAATTCTACAATAATTCCTAAAATGGCAAACAATTAAAAGAAAAATCTAATTCCTTGGGATTATGTAGGAGTATTTCATATAGGGCAAAACTCACGTGCTCACAGCTGCCCCTCTTTGCTCGGAGACATGAAGGGTTTTCGGGCAAAGATAAACTGAGCAATTATGAGGGATTTTTGCCCGTTTGAAACTCTATGAGAATCATTTTTTGGAAGAGTCTGACCGAACCTTGCTTCAGAGGTTGCCTACATATCCTTGGCTATAAAGGAATCAAGTCAGTATAGTCCTGGAAGTTTCGGTAGCTGGAACTACTAGGAAGCTGTGATTTCACTGTTGCTGCTGCTGCTACTGCTTGCTGAACTCCTTATTACACCGAAAATGAAAAAATAAAAAGCTAAGCTAGCTAAGCCTACCAACTACGAGTTACAAGATTCCTATCTATAAATCTTCTAAAGCTCGATCTTGAGTCTTGGCTGGTTCTTCCTGCTGACTCTAATCTGAATCTTGATGCTCATTAGCTGCGACAGCTAGTTCATTCTTCAGCTTCTGGATCAAGGCGGGACATGCGAAGCTTGTGACTTCAATCATATCTTGAGCAGTCCGCATCTTTCTCTATTTCTGCACTTTGAGTTCACTTCTTTTTTGTTCTTTTCTTCTGTTCTTTATTCTGGATTGAGACTCATTCTTTTGGCCATCTCAAACCTTGTGCCTCATGGTGAAAACCTATTCAGGCACCAAAACAAACGAACGAACGAAATTTTTCTACCCCAGTTTTTACTAGGAAAATTTCGTGAGTTATTTGTAACTAAAATTTAAACTATTTCTTTATTGAAAGCAATAAAATCAGGATTGTGTATCCTTGAAAAAAAGGGATTGGGGAGTGAAGCCCTATATCTATACTAAAAGTCAACTAGGGAGTGGAGACCCTATGTTGGAAGAGCGACTAGGGAGTGGTGACCCTATGTTAGAAAAGCGACTAGGGAGTGGAGACCCTATGTCTAAAAATAAATTCAACTAGGGAGTGGAGACCCTATATTGGAAAGGCGGCTAAGGAGTGGAGACCCTATGTCTAAAATAAACTCAACTAGGGAGTGGAGACCCTATGTTGGCAAAAGACGACCGGGGAGTGGAGACCCTATGTCTAAAATAATCTCAACTAGGAATTGGAGACCCTATGTTGGCGAAAGGCGACTAGGGACTGGAGACCCTATGGCTAAAATAATCTCAAATAGGGAGTGGAGACCCTATGTTGGCAAAAGGAGACTAGGGAGTTGAAACCCTATGTCTAAAATAATCTCAACTAGGGAGTGAAGACCCTATGTTGGCAAAAGGCGACTAGGGAGTGGAGACCCTATATCTAAAATAATCTCAACTACGGAGTGGAGACCCTATGTTGGCAAAAGGAGACTAGGGAGTGGAGACCCTATGTCTAAAATAATCTCAACTAGGGAGTGAGACCCTATGTTGGCAAAAAGGCGACTAGGGAGTGGAGACCTTATGTCTAAAATAATCTCAACTAGGGAGTGGAGAGCCTATGTTGGCAAAAGGCGAATAGGGAGTGGAGACCCTATGTTGGCAAAAGGCGACTAGGGAGTGGAGACCCTATGCCTAAAAATAAACTCAACTAAGGAGTGGAGACCCAATATTGGAAAAGGCGATTAGGGAGTGGAGGCCCTATGTTGGAAAAGCATAAAAATTGAGATTGGGGGTCCTAAGCTACCATTTTTTTTGAATTTTCTTGTTGTTTTTTTTCTTCATTATTTTGTTTTTTTCTCTCTACTTTTTTATTTCATGGAATGAGTAAATGCGGAAAAAATTTTGGAGGGGACTTCCCTTTTTATGGATTGTTGCTGCAAAGCTGTTTGTAGCCTTTGCGCATTTTCTTCTTTTTGGTTGCACCTGCTTCTTGCAAAGTTGCTTTGGATTGCACCTGTTTCATGTTTTCAAACAAAGAACAATTGTTAGTTTGAAACGGTGGTTGGTTTTGTGGCCTTGATTATTTTTGATCACTTGATCTCGGCCCAACTCTTTTGGTGAGAACCTCTGTGGCTTGCTGGATTTCTGAAGATTGATCTTTCTTCTAAAACCGAGGAACTCAACTTTCCAAAATTTCTCATGACGGTTCACCCGCATGGGGCTTTGGACCTTTCATCTTATTCTGCCTCTATGGCCACTTGACTTTGGATTTCTTTCGTTTTCAATAATTTTGACTTCAGAGCATCGGCCATCACGGCCAGTCGGGATCGACTTGATGCACCCACTGAGGCTGGGTGCTTTTCTTTGAATTTGGCTTTTGTTAAGCAGAACCCTATAAAACCAATCTTGCCACCTCTTCTTTGTGTTAGTTTCGGAACAGATTTAGACCGAAATAGATTCAAAGAGAAGTAAACAAAGGACAAGAAAGTGAATTTAAAGAGAAGTGTCCCTTTCGAGGAGGAAAGAAGGACTTATCTGGAGTGCATGCAGACTTCAATAGATATGACATGCTTCTTGGACTGGATACCTGATCAGCACAACTATCCAACTTCTCATAAACCCATTACGACCCGTGTTTTAAAACCGAGAAACCTTTCCAGGACTCTTTCAGTGCCACTGGTGGTGAGGGATTTCTTCTTTTCGATCAACGGTGCCCTTTGCGGGTTTTCGCCAATCGACCTCTCTCATTTCTCTTCTCACCGTCGCCTTATAGTGCTCTTTACGAGTTTTCACTAACAAGACTCTCTCATTTCAATTTCTCTGCTCACCATCGCCTTACGGTGCCCGTAGGTTTTCACCAATAAGACTCTCTCATTTTATTTCTCTTGTCTTGATTGCATCGGGTTCAAACAACTGTGTTTTTCGATTTTGAACACCTTTCACCGCTTGATCGGAAGGACTTGAACAAGGTTTGGGTCAAAAGAATTTGGATTGAATTACAACTTTGGAACCGTTCAGGCGGGATCATCGTCAAAACATTATAACATCTGTCCCAGTTTCACTTTTGGGGGAAATTGGATTTTTGTTTGGGTGTGACTGAACCCGAGAGAGAGGCTGCCTACGTATCCTTTCGGAATCAAATCGAACGTAGTTCAGGGAAAACTTTTGTTTTTGTTGTCTTTGTTGTTTTTCTTTTCTTCTTTTTTTATTTTTTATTTTTTTTATTTGTTTTTCTTCTTTTCCTTTTTTTACAAACGTTTCAAGTTCCAAAGAGGGTAATGAAAGAAAGGTAACCGGCTCAAAGGGTTAGCAATGGATTGGAGTGTTTGGGGTAGCGAGAATGAAAGCCTTCGTCATCCCGATCGGATAATGTTGTTGCTGCAGAAAGACTAGACATAATACCTTTTGACCGCGTCTGCGTTTACAGCTGTTTCGGGGTCATTTCCTTCGATGTCTCCCAAGTATAATGCCCCTTTTGGAAATAATTTTCTGATAATGTATGGGCCCTTCCAGTAAGGAGAGAACTTTCCTTTTTCTTCCTGGTGGTGGGGGAGAATACGCCTCAAAACGAGTTGCCCCACTTTAAAGTTTCTAGGCCGCACTTTCTTGTTGTAGGAACAGGCCATTCTTTGTTGATACAACTGCCCGTGGCAAACTGCGGCCATTCACTTTTCATCAATCAGGGTTAATTGTTCCAGACGGGTTTTGACCCACTCACTGTCCTCAATTTCAGCTTCAACAATGATCCGAAGAGAAGGGATTTCAACTTCTGCGGGTATTACGGCTTCAGTGCCATAAACCAATAAGTATAGGGTTGCTCCGACTGATGTGTGCACAGTAGTGCAATATCCCAATAATGCAAATGGTAACTTTTCATGCCATTTCCTGGAAATTTGGATCATCTTTCTCAAAATCTATTTGATGTTTTGTTTGCTGCTTCGACAGCACCATTGGCTTTGGGCCGATAAGGGGTAGAATTTCTATGCGTGATCTTAAATTGCTCACATATCTCCCTTATCAAGTGACTATTCAAGTTTGCAGCATTATCTGTAATGATAGTTGAGGGAATACCAAAACGGCAGATGATATTGGAGTGCACAAAGTCTACTCCAGCTTTTTTAGTGACAACTTTGAGAGTAATTGCTTCAACCCACTTTGTAAAGTGGTCGATAGCGACCAATATGAATCTATGTCCATTTGAAGATTTTGGCTCGATCGGCCCAATGACGTTCATACCCCAGGCAACAAATGGCCACGGTGCTGACATGGGATGCAATTCTATAGGTGTTGCATGAACCAGATCGCCGTGCACCTGACACTCATGACATTTTCGGACGAAACTGAAGCAATCCTTTTCCATAGTCATCCAATAATAGCCTGCTCGAATGATCTTCTTTGCCAGGACGTATCCATTCATGTGGGGTCCACACACCCCTGCGTGCACTTCGTGCATGATTTTTCCTGCCTCTTCGGCATCCACACATCTTAGCAAGTTGAGATCTGGAGTCCTTTTATATAAGACCTCGCCACTCAAGAAGAAACTACCGGCAAGTCTCCTAATGGTTCTCTTTTGGTCTCCATTAGCCTGCTCGGGATATTCCTTCATTTTCAGAAATCTCTTGACATCATGATACCATGGCTGAACATTTGGTTCCATCTCAACCGCATTGCAGTAACCATGCCTTTCCCGAATTTGGATTTCCAACGGGTCAATGTGCAGATTGCCTGGATACGGCAATATAGAGGCCAAAGTAGCGAGTGCATCGGCTAACTCATTGTGAAAACGAGGAATGTACCTGAACTCAACTGACTTGAACTGCTTGCTAAGATCTTCCACATGTTGCATGTATGGAATAAGCTTGACATCCCGGATTTCCTATTCACTCTGAGCTTGTCGGATAATCAAGTCCGAATCCCCCATGATCAATAGTTCTTCAACATCTTGGTCTATTTCCATATTTATACCCATAATGGAGGCTTCATACTTAGCAGTGTTGTTTGTGCAGAAAAACAGAAGCCTGGCTGTGGTTGGATAGTGTTGACCAATGGATGAGATCAAGATTGCCCCAATCCCGACGCCTTTTACGTTTACAGCTCCATCGAAGAACATTTTCCAAGCATTAGTGTCTTCTGATGTTACCTCAACTGAATTCACCTCCTCATTCGGGAAGTAAGTACTCAAGGGCTGTGGGTTTTCAGCTAGGTGATCTGCTAAAGCCTGGGCTTTCATTGCCGTGCGGATGACATAGACTATGTCAAATTCAGTGAGTAGGATCTACCATTTTGCTAACCTCCCTGTAGGCATCGGCTTCTGGAATATGTACTTCAGAGGATCCAACCTGGTGATGAGGTAAGTGGTATAGGCCAAAAGGTAATGCCTAAGCTTCTGAGCGACCCATGTTAGGGCACAACAAGTTCTTTCCAACAAAGTGTATTTGGTTTCATAACTGGTAAACTTCTTGCTCAGATAGTAGATTGCGTGCTCTCTCTTTCCAGTCACATCGTGTTGCCCGAGGACACAACCATAGGAATTTTCCAAGACTGTCAGATACAAAAACAGAGGTCTCCCCGGTTCGGGTGGGACCAAGACTGGCGGATTTGACAAATATTCTTTGATTTTATCGAAAGCTTCCTGACACTCATCTGTCCATTTGATCGCTGCATCTTTCTTTAACAGCTTGAAGATGGGTTCACGTGTAGAAGTCAATTGAGCAATGAATCAGCTAATGTAGTTCAACCTTCCCAACATGCTCATAACCTCTTTCTTGGTTCTTGGAGGAGGCAAATCCCGAATAGACTTTATTTTTGTTGGGTCTAGCTCGATGCCCCTCCGGCTAACTATAAATCCCAAAAGTTTTCCAGACGGAACCCCAAATGAACATTTAGCCGAATTTAGCTTCAAATCATACTTGCGCAGCCGCTCAAAGAACTTTCTCAGGTCTCGAACATGGTCTTCATGTGTTTTGGATTTGATGATCACATCGTCCACATACACCTCGATTTCTTGGTGCATCATATCATGAAATAACAGTCATGGCCCTCATGTAAGTTGCCCTGGAATTCTTCAAACCAAAAGGCATGACCCTGTAACAATAGGTGCCCCAGGGTGTAGTGAAGGCTGTCTTTTTCGCATCCTCTTCATCCATCAACACCTGGTGATATCCTGCATAACAATCCACGAAAGACTGTATCTCATGTTTGGCGAAGTTATCAACAAGGATGTGGATGTTTGGCAAAGGGAAATTGTCCTTGGGACTTGATTTGTTCAGACCTCGGTAGTCAACACACACTCGAGTCTTCCCATATTTCTTTGGCACGGGAACCACATTAGCCAGCCACGTAGTGTATCGGACCACTCGGATCACTCCCGCCCTCAACTGTTTTGTGACCTCTTCTTTAATCTTGTCACTAATATCAGTTTTGAATTTTTACTGGACAGGGGGATAATCGGGGTAGGTCGGCAACTTGTGGACCACCAAATCGACACTTAATCCTGGAATGTCATCGTAGGACCAAGCAAACACATCTTTGAATTCAAACAAAAGTTGGATCAATGCGTCCCTGGTTCTTTCATCTGTGTGAATGCTTATCTTGGTTTCTTGGACTTCTTCAGAACTACCCAAATTAACCGGCTCGGTTTCATTTAAGTTCGGCTTAGGTTTATTCTCAAATTGTTCCAATTCTTGATTTATTTTCCTAAAAGCCTCTTCTTCATCATATTCCGGTTCTTGATTCATTATTTCACAATTAGACAGCGTGTTTGGATCTGGGCATAAAGTCCGCAAGCATGTCATGTTATTTAAAGCCGCATTATTAGAACTGAAAGAAGAAATAAGAAAAAGTAACAAAAATCAAAAAGAATAAAGAGAGATGAACGATGAAATATTGATTTCATTTCATTGAATTTTGAAGATAACAGGGTTTACATTGGAATTTAAAGACAGGAACTAAAAGAAACATCCGAGTTACACCCTGATGTAGAAAATGTGGTAGGACTGGACTACCGGGATTCCCGCCTGATTGGGAATGGAGTAGCCTTTCAGTTTTGCAACTTGGCATTTGGCCCCATATATAGCACCTCAGCGGTGCTCGAGCCTTCTCCCGGCTGAACCATGTGGGTTTCATATAGCATTTGCCTCATAGCTCCACATATTTCTTCAATCTCCTCGGCCGTGAAGGCCTCATCTTCCTCCTCTGTGTACTTGGGCTTGACGAATGTTTCAAACAGATGCGGGATTGGCTGAGGCAAGACCCAACCATTGTTCTTCCGTTCATTTGCCCATGTTTCATCAGCTGGCGTGGCATGAAAGCCTATACCAAAAAGCTTCTCGCTAGCAGCCAGAGTAATAGGTTCTGTGATTCCTTGCAATGATGTCCCGAGACCCTTCCCGGGTTTATATCCATGCCTGATCATTTCCTTGGACATCATAATTGACGCATTTGAGAGAAAGGGTCGAGGACATGGGCTTCCTTCTTCACATTGGTCCGCGACTACAACCTCGAAGGCTTGATAGACTATATGTTCACTAGCTTCCCTTGCTTCAAGACATGGGACTGACGGGTCAAGATAAATTGATTGCTCGTCCTCTCCGTGAACCATAATTTCCTGATCTTCGTGTTTAAATTTCACCATCTGGTGGAGAGTGGAAGATATGGCCCCCGCTGCATGAATCCAGGGCCTTCCCAGGAGGAAATTATAAGAAGTGTCCATGAGGACCTGAAAGGTCACCTCGAAGTCCACAGGACCAATGGTCAATATCAAATCGATCTCGCCTATGGTGTCTCTCTTGATGCCATCAAAGGCACGCACGCAGACATGGTTGGGTTTGATCCTCTCAGTACCAATCTCTATTCTTTGCAAAGTTGAGAGAGGACAGATATCAACTCAGGATCCGCCATCCAGCATGACCCTTTTCACATAGTACCCCTTACATTTTACTGTCAGATGAAGGGCTTTGTTGTGGGCGGCCCCTTCCGGGGGCAAATCATTCTTGCTAAAGGAAATCTGATTGACTTCGAAAAATCTTTCCGCCATCCTCTCCAGTTGTTCAACTGTGGTTTCAATCGGAACATAGGCTTCATTGAGGGTTTTTATCAACACTTTCTGATGCTCTATTGAGCTCACCAATAGGGACAGGAGTGAGACTTGTGAAGGAAATTTCTGTAGTTGATCTATAACGTCATAGTTTACAGTTTTCATTTTACGGAAAAATTCTTCGGCCTCCTCAGCACTAACAGGCTTCTTTAGTGGGAAGCGCTTCTGCTTGGCATTGTTCACTTCTTCCAAATTGAGGTACCTCCCGGATGGGTTGGTTTCATTTACTTCCCCTGCGATTTCTTTCCCTTTGTATGTCACTACTGCTCTGTTGTAATTCCATGGGACGGTGGTGGGGTCTATCATGGGCTTCTGCGGTGCGCGGCCAATAACCACGGGCTCATTCAGCCTTGGTGAAATTACTGGCTCCCGTACCACATAGGTCCCTTTAGGCACGTACATTTTAGGTCCCCTATTCAGCTCGAACCTCTTAGGAGAGTTCAATGTTGTTTGTTCTTTCCTGGGCCCTCGAGGGACATAAAGAATGACATCTTTTGGGGGTACTGCCCCACCTTTGGTTTCCACTTTATCTTTGCACTTTGAGGGGTGGAGTTGCTCTTTTTATCTCCCTTGCCTTGCTTCGCAACCGCCCTAAGGTTCCTTTCAACATCGGCAATGGCAATGATGGCTTTCAGGGTCGGGTCAAACTCCCTATCTTCATAGATCATGCCAATAACTGGCCCGTTATTGTGGGCCGGCAATGGATTGTTGGTCACATTGGGACTTCTTCATCTTTCAACACCACCCTTTTTTGCTCTATTAAGTTTTCAATTGCCCTGTTGAGAGTCCAACAATCCTCAGTGTTATGCCCTTCCGCTCCTAAATGGTAGGCACATCAAGTACCAGGTCGGTAAGAGGGCGACTCTTGGTATTGCCTGGTTTAGGGTACGGGTTGCAACAGACCCATTTGGACAAGCTTAGGGAAAAGGCTAGAGTACGATTCACCAATAGGCGTGAAATTTGTTCTTCTGGGTGGTTCCCGAACACGGGCATTCTATGGAAAATTATTTTAAGGGGGTCGTGGATTATATGGAGCTTGGTGAGGAGGGTTATTTCTTGGGAATGGAGCTCGGTTTTGATTGAACTGTTGTTGCAGCCTAACGTATGGCTGGGCGTTCATTACTGCGTACGGCTGAGGAGCCATAGGATAGGCCACATCTTGATGAGGATAATAATGCTGTGGGGTACTTGGAGAGAAATACTTTCTGGGCGGTCGGGGTTTTCTTGGACCTGAAGCCGCCATTGCCACATCTTCCTTTTTCTTTCTGTTCGCTACTCCTCCAGACTCGCTTTGAATTGCTTGGACGTAGCTCTTATGGCGGATTGACTCAATATGCGCCCCGTTTTTAGACCATTCTCGACCATCTCACCAATCTTGATGGCCTCAGCAAACGGTTTCCCCATCGCAGACATCATATTCTGAAAGTAATCAGCCTCTTGGGCTTGTAGAAAGACACTCACCATTTCTGTTTCATCCATTGGAGGCTTGACCCTGGCCGCTTGTTCGCGCCATTTGACAGCATATTCTCGGAAACTTTCCAAGGACTTCTTCTTGAGGTTCGATAGAGAATTCTTGTTGGGAGCTATGTCTATATTATACTGAAACTGTTTGACAAAATCCCGAGCCAGATCATCCCAAATATGCCAACGAGATATATCCTGATCTACGTACCACTCAGATGCGATGCCGACCAGACTCTCTCCAAAATAAGCCATGAGAAGCTCCTCTTTTCCACCGGCCCCTCGCAATTGATTGCACTACCTCTTGAGGTGGGCTATGGGATCCCCATGCCCGTCATACTTTTCAAACTTTGGGGTCTTGAAACCCAGGGGTAAATGCACATGTGGGAACATATACAAATCAGCGTAGGATACGCTCTTTTGTCCGCTCAAACCTTGTATATTTTTAATGCTCTGCTCCAGGCTCCTCATTTTCTGAGTAATTTCTTCCTGCTCGGGGTTCTTCGTATTTTTCTCCTGTCCCACGGTAAACTCATACCGGGGCTGTTGGGGGTAGGAATTGGTAGTAAAATGGGCGGGAAAGAGGGTACTTGAAAAGTGAAGGATGATGGATCAAAGTTTGGCCTTGGCAGAGTGGGTTATGCCGTGGCTTAAGAAGGTGGCGCAGTGAATATATTGGAGGCAACGCCTGAAATCAACACCTGGGGGCGAACCTCAGAAGGTGTTCCAGCAAAGTGAGCTGAAATGGTAGGATATCCAAGCAGAGTGTTTGGGTAGTTTATCGGGACATTGGAAGTTCTACTCGCCCTGGGAAGCAGTTTAGGGAAACCAGGTATCGCACTCGGCAGCTCCCTACCATTGGACCAGGCGTCCCACATTTCCAACATGCGTAGATGCAGAACCCTGTTTTCCTCAGCAGCGGCCGACTCTGAAGTTGGGATGGCCGAGATCCGGCTATCCCCGGGGATAGGAACCGTTGGTAGATAACCCTCAAATGACATTGCGACGCTTCCCTTTGATCTTGTGAAGTAGGGATGTGAAGCCAAATTACCACAAAACCAAGCACCTTAATATAGAGCCTGACTTGTAGCAAACACAACAAAACGATTAGTGCGAGACAATTAACACATAGGGAATCATACATTGGGGTGTGATGCACCTATACAGTTAAATGTGTTTCTACATGTTTTGCAACGGTTGCGTGTTTCATCCCGGCTTTCGTTTATCTCTCCAACTTTTTTTCTTTCCACTTTGGCTCTTTAATGCTTCTCCTCTTATTCCGGGTTTCCTCTATTTTCTTTCCTCTCTTTTCTTGCTTTTTCTCGCTTTTCTTTGGATCTTTTTTTTGGGTTTTTTCCTTCCCAGATTCGTCTTTTATTTGAGTTATTTACAAAATCATGACCGGATCCGATGAGGATTGGCTACGTATCACGACGCCGCATGAATCAGATCATTACATAGTTCAAGTAATAAATGCGAAAAATAAGGAAACAAAATTTTAGGATTTTCCAATTTTCATTAATAAAAACTCTACTGTTCTCTATTACAAAAGAATCCATCATACTCTTTCCAGGAATTTTAAAACTACAAACTAACTCAAAACATATAAAAAAAACTAAAACTGAAATATAGACTCAAAAATGAAAATTAAGAGTACATAAGTGCTTCTACTTCAGGGGCCCGTAGGACATCAGTCGGTCTTGCCACGGGCCTATGTGCGAGGTCTCCTTGAAGACGATGTAGGTCATTCATGATTTGTCGAACAAAGGTCATCACTACGGAGAAAAAGGTGGTTTGAGTCATGTCTTCGCATTCATGGCACTTTGTGACGATGTAGTTAGCGATTGCTTTAACCCTTTCCCTGATGATACTCTTTTCTTGGAGTAAACGCCCGATTTGTTGAGACCTAGCTTCTAACACTTGGGCATCATGATGGTTCTGACCCTGTAGCTGTTGCATATCTTCCTCTAGCTGGGACATTAATGCATAACACTATTCCCTTTCCGCTTCAAAGCTCCTAACTTGTTTGGCCATCTCATTTTCGAGGGAAGTTAGCCTTTCCTTCAAGTTTGTGAATGTTCCCTCATATTTCCTTTTCAATTGTCGTGCAAACTCTGCCCGACCCGTGCAGCCTTTGTCAACTATGTCTGGGCTCTTGCCAGATTACCCTCGGATTTCTCCAAGTCATCCTGACACTCAGATATTTTCCTTCTAAGACCGCTTATGAGCCTTTCATCTGTTCGGCTCCTTTCCTGGTTCTTAGCAGCTATTTTTATTTTTTGGATCTGGGCGCGAAGGGCTTTGTTTTCCTGAGCCAATTTCTTCTTTTCCCCTTCATCAGCAGCAGCTTGTACACTGTTGTCAAATTTAAGATCCCTGATTTGTCCCTCCAATTTGCTTATCTGGGCCTTGTATCTTGCCTCTTTCTCCAACCAATCCCATTGCCCCCGCGAATCGTCTGTGAATTGCTGGACGTGGGGTCGTTTAGCAGGCCGTTCAGGCTCCTGATGGATTTGAAATCTTTTCCCAAACCAATTCATGTAATTAGACTCTATTTCGCCTTTAGATGGATCCCGCACCCGAGTCTTTGGCTCTAAAAACCTACACTCGTTCCAAATCTGATGAATTTTTCCTTCTGTGAACGAAACTTTTGGACCCAATTCAATAACATGTCGGCTCAGATCTTCATCATGTGGGATAGTTTGGCACCTGCCTAGTTGCCGCTGCACCATGTGTGGCACATATGGCTGAATGCTCCGGAGGCCCATTAAGAGAAGATAGCACACCTCGTCTGACATGTAAATGACTTCAGTGACAGGGAGCCAAACGAAAGTCCACTCAATTTTGTCCGAAGTTAAGGAACTTAAATGCGCAAACCAAGCCTCTGTACCTTCTGGAAATTCACAACCCACCACTTGGTTTTCATACTCTTCAATGCAATTCAGACCAGTCATGCCGTAGTTCATGTACCCTAAGCGGTGACAAAGATGTTCTTGTATCCAAAGCTGTAGAATTAGGTTACAGCTCTGGAAGAATTTTCCCCCTTCTCGGCAGATGGTTAAAGCTCAGTAAATCTCCGCTAAGATCATTGGAACAAGGGTGCCATTAGATTTTTTAATCATGACTTCGGCCATTCCTACAAGACCCAATTCTATGTTTCTGTCTTTTCTTGGGCATATTATGACACCCAAGAATGCCACGATAAAAGCCAAACCCCGCCGTGCCTCCCATTTATCTTTGTTTCCTGAATGGGTCAGGCCAGTATCTGGTGCCTCAAAACCGTGGGGATTGCCATAGCGCCTGGTACAAGAAGTGGGAAGTGCAAAACTCTTCGGATAAATTCCCATCCTGAACCTCCCGACTGGTGCTCAACAGATCTAGAAACTTGTGAGGAGACACTGTTCTTGGCGACACCGGGTACCGACTTCTGAGGTTCCCACTAAGACCGGCATAATTTGCAATCTCCTCCAACGTGGGGGTGAGCTCAAAATCAGAAAAGTGAAACACATTATGAGTCGGGTCCCAGAAAGGTATTAAAGCCTCAATCACATCCAACCTCGGTTTGATTTTTAGAAGTCCCACGAGACCGCCCAGAACTTTTACCACAGTCTGTCCGCTGGCTTTTCCTAAGTCCTTCCACCACATATGGAGCTGTAATGGGATTTCCTCAAGAACTGCGAAGGGTTCATTTTCAATTGTGCTCATCCTGCACATTTATTAGGGTGATTTGTTAAGAAATCATAACTTATTTTGACTCAAAAGAAAGTTAACAATTTTTCCAAACATTTTCATTTCAAAACAAAGACCCGGCCTTGCAAATACGGCCCTTCAGCACTTCAGAGAAGAAGATTTTAAGGCCGTGTTTGCTAATCGACCAAAAATTTGAAAAAGAAACCATATGTGCCTGTTCTTGCAAAAATAACCTTCCGACGCCCTTTTGGGTACGTTTTGGCTATTTAGACAAGAATGGCATCATCTAACTTATTTATGACAAAACAACGAAAACTTTTGTTCTTTTTGGGTTATTTTTGCAAAAATGGAGTTGGATCCGGTGAGGGTTGCCTACGTATCCCACATCCGGTGAGAATCAAACTTGCGTAGTTCGGGCAGTTTTGACATAATAAAAACAATACCAAATATTTTTCCAAAACAAATTTTTTTTCCTTTTTTTTTCAAAATTTTCGGCAGAGTTTCGGTACTTTTGGACATCGGGTTTTTTCAAAATAGGTAATTATCTCTCTCAGCCCTCAAATTAATTTTTCTCTTTCCCAACTTTTCTCCCTTATTCATAAGCCGGTCAACATGCAATCCGAAGCAAATAAATGCACAAGTAGCAAGTAGAATGCATCAAGATGGTATTTTCATTTCGGGTACACCTGTCCTAGACAGACCCAACCCCTCTGTTGAGTCTCCAAAGTCAAATGCACGTGATGCAAACAAGCATTCCTACTAGGGATCCGACATGAGGCTTTGTTATACTAGGTTTAAGAACCTAGGTGTATTGTTCTAGACCTGGCTTACCCGAACGGACAACTCGAGCCGGGGAAGCTTCGCCGGCTTTGCAACTTGTCCGAACCTCGTTCTAAAATTGGGATAAGACTCTAACAGAAAAGAAGTCACACGAAGTGCACACTTCCCAGATGATTTAGAAAACTCAGAGAGAAGAGGGTTTCGTAGCAATTTATATATAATCCAAACAATATCAAAGCGGTAAAAGCGGCATTTAGCATATTAGGGACAACATGTAAAAATCAGATAGAACAAGCCAACTATAACAGTTATTCTAAGCTCAAATTCTTAAACCCTGAACGAAAGTTATGGGTTTGGATCCCCAGCGGATTCGCCAGAGCTGTCACACCTCCTTTTTACATCCCGAAGGGGGATAAGGGAGTTTTTCCACTTGAAGTGACATTACTCGAAATGGGATTATTTATTCAATTCAGAGTCGCCACTTGGAATAGTTTAGTTGGCGTTCCAAGCCACCGGTTTATTTTTAAATCAAATCGAGGAAATTCGACTTTCATTTTTGAAGTCTGCGAACCAGAAATTCTATGTAAGGAATTCTGTTAACTCGGGAGAAGGTGCTAGGCATTCTCGGGTTCCGTGGTTCTAGCACGGTCGCTTAAACTATTAAAATTGGCTTATTATCCGATTTATTACATTTTTTAAACTATTGTGCATTTTTAAACTTATTAACCGCTTTTAGTAATTTTAGGAAAATTAAACGTTATTTGAAACATTCCTTGAACCACGCCACATGAAATGCACCCGTGGTTCGCGACTCGTTCAATTTAACGTCGTTAAGAATTGGAATTGGGTCACATGAAATGCACACCCGAAATTAGTCATTAAATGAAAATCAGCTTAAAGAACACGCCTAAAGCAACTACGAAAGTTCAAGTTAATAACAAAGTTTGCGAGGGCCATGAAAAATTTAATTGATGGTACACCCCACTTTTAAGAATATTAATTCTTGAATTGAATTTATGAGGGCCATATATTATGGGTTTTAAACATGGCACACCTCAAATCTATTTTTTCAAAGGATGTTTGAACTAATCTTTTGAGGGCCATAGGTTATAGCTTGCTTAATATGGCACGCCCCAAGTCTAATTAAAGGAGAGCACTACAAATTAAAGAAGGCTTAAAGGAATTTGAATTTATTTTAAGCTAATGTTCAAACTAAACTGAATAATTAGTGGGCTACCATTAAGAGAAACCAAATGTTAGGTTATTCGCTAGGCCTAGGCTAGCAACAGGCCCAAGCGTCTTTTGAAAGCTTACATGTCGGAACACAAAGGGGAAACATGCTCACATAAAACCTGGAATGCATAAATAAACGTCGAAGGAGGTATTTGGCACAACTGAGCCAACGCCAAAAGACCAGTTACATGATTCAGTGCAGTCAATTTAGCAGAATTACAACTTTTCATGAAAAAAAAACTTTGAGATTAAAACGACTGCTGACAGCTTCTTGCAAGTTTGAGACACATGCGAGGCATATTTTTGATACCAAGTCACATTCTATGATGAAGATGTAATCCTAATGTTATAATAACTCATGC
This sequence comes from Nicotiana attenuata, assembly GCF_001879085.1. Taxonomy (NCBI): domain Eukaryota; kingdom Viridiplantae; phylum Streptophyta; class Magnoliopsida; order Solanales; family Solanaceae; genus Nicotiana; species Nicotiana attenuata. The sequence continues at coordinate 28,172,656 of NC_031997.1, forward strand.
ACAATTATCCTATCATTTGAAATCTAATAGAATTCATGACTTCTAACTAAAACACTAACATGGTTTCAAATAAAAGGATACACTTAATAATATGGACTCTAAACTGAATTTTTTTATTCAAACCCATACATATCACTTTAGCAGATTCAAACAAGAATCCCCAAAACAACACACTTATTTAGCAGACTTAAATAGATCTGAAAAATATTTAATTCAACTGAACTTTCTACTGCAAATATCCCAACAGTCCATACATACAAACAGGACCTCGACCAATTTACAAATCGAATGACTGAATGAAAGTATTTATCCTACTTACAAACAAAATTTAAAACTAACAACAGAATTGAACAAATAAAACACATGAAGAAAAACTAGATTGATTACAGAATAACATGGACGTAAGAGCATAAATGTAACATTCAATAAAAACAAATGTATCACATATTTCCAACTCGAGAGCACAACTGCAGATCTCTTTCATTTCACATGTCAATGGGGTCTAGAGAGTACCTGATTACAGCAACAAAACCAAAGGAAAATAAGCCTGAAGTTAGGAGTAGGGCAGTAGCAGTATATCAGCAACAAAACAGCTCAAAAAACACTCAGCCTTTAAACCATTTTGACCCAGATGAAACACAGTTCTCTCAAGTTTTCAAAAACAATTCTGACTAGCAGTGGAAATCACATAGCAAAACCAGCAAATTTCAACATCAGAATGAAAGCAATTTTCAGTATTTTTGGAGTTTAAAAGAAGCTCAGCCGTTTTCTAAGTTTTTCAGTGTTGTAATTCTCTAAAATCTGCCTTGAAAAGAAAGTAACATGTCTCTTATAGAGAGCCTTTAGGACAACAGAAATGACCCTATTATTTTTCAATTAACCCTTCCCCAATTTTTGTTTTTTCTTTTTAACCCTGATTTTCTAGCCTGCTTGTCAAACTAAACCCAAACCTCAGCTTCCTAGCAATTTCCCATTCAGTTTTAATAAGATTCTCTTAGTTAATTTCCCCTAAATACCCTCAAACCTCCTACTATTTACTTCTAGACCAAACATGGGTGAAAATGACCCAATAAACAAAATAAAGCCCTGGGCTCGTAAAGCTGGATTGACCTTACCTCTTTGGGCTTCTGCTGACAGAGCCCAAGTCTAATTTAAAAAGCCAAACGAAACCCACAAAGATGCAGGCTAATGGAGTTGCAAAAAAGAAAATAAAAAGAATTTCTTCTGAAACGAAACAAAATAAAAAGAACGAATTGATCAAACCAAACACGAAAATTAAAACAAACGTGAACTAAACATGCTTTTAATTTTAACATGCAACAGAAAGATGATTTAAAGACAGAAAAATAATAAAGAAAAAGAAAAGAGGAGACAGAAGGAGATGAAGACGGGAACAGGATAATGGACGAAGAAAAATGGTCAAAGAACAATAATACCTAGATATGCAGACAACCAAGGGCTTGAACGGACTTCAACACCTTCGATTTTGAGCCAAAATTAGCCTTAATTGCGTGTTCTTGTTAAGAACAGACGAACAAAGCCAGTTTCGACCCTTAATCGTTCATTAAAACTGGACAAGTTTGGGAGATTTTCTTTTCTTCTGCTTTTCTTCTAGATCCGAAATTGGATAGATTTGGTGAGGGTTTGAGGAGATATGGTGGTAGATTGGGACTTGGGGGTGAGTGAGAGTTGAGTGGTAGAAATTTGAGAGGGTTTGGACACCGCCTCCGGCCGGAGATGGTGAAGGATTTCAAGGCGGCGCTAGGGTTAGGGGTCTGAGATGAAGAAGATGAAGTGAAGTGTGGGGGGGGGGGGGGAGTACTTGGTTATTTTGTTCGATAGTTTTGACAATTATAATGAAAATGGGGAAGTAATCTTGGCCGTTAGATAAGATAGAACGGTAGGCCAGGATTGATTCAAAACAAACAAACTCCAAACGGTGTAGTATTGGCCCTATACTACGTCGTTTGATTTGTCTAAAAATCAAATTGTTTGGACCGGGTAAAGGGCGTGAGTTTGGGCCGGATTTTGAACGGGTTGGGGCGGAATTTGAATGGGCCTGGGGAAATTCAATTGGGCTAGCTGAATTGGCCCAAAAAATCAGCCTTTTCTTCATTTTGTTTTCTTTTTCTTTTCAATTTTCAATTTTCCTCTTTTTCCTTTTCAAATTAAATTAGAACCTAAATTAACTCTTAAACTAAAATCACTTACCAAATTAAACTAATTACTCATCATAGTATTTACAACAATTAATTAACTCCTAAATTAAAAGAAAAACTATAAAATTCAAAATTAAAAAGTTAAAATACAAAGTGAGTCATTTTTTTTTGTGATTTTCATTTTTATAAAACGAATAATTTACTAATTAACCTAAAAAATGTAGAAATAAATCCTAAACGCAAATGCAGAGTATTTTTGTATTTTCATGAATGAAATAAAATTAAACATGCACAAAAAAATACAAATAATTAAGAAAATTTTACAATAATTCCTTACATGGCAAACAGTTAAAATAAAAATCTAATTCCTTGGGATTCAGTAGGAGTATTTCATATAGGGCAAAAATCACGTGCTCACAGATTGAATTCATAATATTTCGACATCGTGGCTCGTCATACTTGAGACTTACGAGAACATCATGGGATTCGATTCTAAGAGAGAAGTTTAGCCAACATATCTCGCTTTGAGATTTTATTAAATTACTACACTATTCTGGAAATCCTAGCAACTTCATCCTATTTAGAAACATAACAAAATTGAACCATAGTTAGGAAGATATTCGTGGGTTCAACTTATTTGAGCCTTTTATAAAACACTAGGTGTGCAAATTAGACTACAAGGCCCTAGGATGGGAATCCTTCATCTCACAACTAATTCCCAAGTCCATATTTCACTCAAATCACTTCAACAATTCCCATACCCCGATTTTTAGCACATGCTACACAATGACTAATTTCCAAACCCATATTCATGTCTCCCATTGCCCATGTTAAGCTCAATTCCAAAGTTGAGAGCTGGGGAGTCGAGCCTTACCTCTTAGAATTAGACCTTTAGAGCTTTCCTCGTTGAATTCCAAGGCTTGAGTAAGGGATGATTATTAAGATGGTGGGAGCTTCTTGATCCCTCTCTAAAACTCCTCCTCTCTCTAAAACAACTGTTGAAACCAGCCAAACTAACCCCAAAATCGTTTTTATGAAAATGGGATCAAGTTATAAAATTAGAAAATGGACCCTCCAAACTCAACTTCGCGGTCATAGAGTGCACCGCAGATCAGGTCTGTGGCCCGCAAAATGGTCCTCCAAAACTGGGCTGGCCTGGCCCAGTCTATGGTCCGCAAATCAGTTCTATAGTCACATAATACGCCGCAGAATCTCCCTTTGCAAATCTTCGTACTGGTTCTACGATAGATTGTTCGGCCCACGAAATGGTTATGTGGCCGCATAATGGTCTTCAAAACTGGCTCAAGTCCTGTTGCACTCTGCGACCGATCAGTGGCCCGCAAAGTGATTATGCGGCCGCATAGTGGACCGCAAAAATGCCATGTTCTATAAAAATATTCCTTCAATTCCCTAATGCACAGTACAACCCAAAGAGTCTGTACCGCGTTCGACAATCCTCAAACATATTAGCCTACCTCGGCTCCACAAAACCCCGGGTTTTAGTAAACTTTTACGGGGCCTTATATCCTTCCCTGCCAAACTGGATACTTGAACCTGCAGGCATGAATGTAGGCATGAACAGTAATGAACAGTAAGCAAGATAAAAAGAGCAGTGGATGTCGTATTCTTATTAGTGAATTGTCGTCTTTACAAATGAATAGGATTCCTCCTTATATATAGAGGAGTTCTAAACAAGGTACACTTCTAATTATAGTAGGAAATCATATTGACAACTGATTAACCGCTGAAGATCAATCCATTCCGAAATTCACGCCATGATCTTCGATCCGTCGCGGATATCTCACTCTTTCTATTACTGAACTATACCGGGGTCATTTAGAAGTATGCCCTTTTCTGACCTCGATTAGTAATGTCGACCTCGATCTTAGAAAGCAACTTCGATCTCGGACTCGACGTCCCGACCTTTCGACGTGGTAACTCTTTTCTGATCAAAGAATGAAATCGGGTAGCCCGATTTCCACCATATATAGATAGTCTCCGCGTTTCTTAGAATAGAATGATAAGAAACGACATGAGCCTCGATTCCTGGAGACCTCGATCATGATGTCTTCCTTATAACGTATGCGACGGACGTGACCGAAATGTCCCACCGTTACAGTTCCCCAAATCATTAATGCTTGTCAGTGGGTGGTCGGCCACTAGCGCCACCGAACCGTCACCATGAATCTATAAATACAGGCTCTCTCCATCTCTTGTCTTTCACCACCCGTTGAGTCAATTTTGTTAGTACCAAAAATACCAAATTTCACCTCTTTCCGCTTTCTTCTGCCCAAATCAATGGCGAAAACCTCCAAAACCGTCCCACAAAAGGAGAAGGCTTCTTCCTCTTCTTCCCGGTTGGCCGGTGATAAAACCCTGGTGGAACCGCTCCCTCACGAGTATGTTCCCGACCCTTGTGTCTTAAAATACGACTTCAAAGTCGAGAACCCTTTATCGATCCCTGGCCGATGTGAACACGTGTCGAGATACATTTGCTCGATAACGGCGGGCCATCTCGAGGCTGTGAAGAGAGACTGTAACTGGGGGCCGAGGTCGTGTTATATATCCCCACTCCTGAAGATAGCATTACCACCTATGTGAAGGGGTTCCTAAGTGTCTACACTTACCCCTTCACACTGGGTCCTATCGACCAGTCATTATCGACTATTGCAAGAGGTATCAGGTCACTCTCGGCCAGGTTCACCCCTCATTCTGGCGTATAGTAATCATGCTCCACTTCGAAGAATGATTCGGGCAAAACCCCCGAATCGCTCGAGGTTGAGGTTATCCCCCGGCCATCAACAAGCATGCCGGAGGGGGCTGGTTTTGAGACCCCAGGGCAGAACAGAGCGCCCTGAGCGATTCGCTCGGGGCTTTAACAATAGGTTACTCTCCTTATCTACCGACCTTTTTTGAGGAGGCTATAAGCAATGCTCGGGCTCTACAGATCCCCAACATAGGCGGAGTCCCTTGTGAAGAGGATCCCTTTCGGGATTGCTTTACTGGGGTTGATGATGCCGCTGATCTCAATGATGTATCTACCCTTTTTGAAGAGGCCCAACGCCTTTTATCTCGAGTAAGTACTCCCGTTGCTGCAATTTTCTTTTCTTTCTTCTCCCTTTAACCTAACTGATATCTTACTTTTTATGTAGGCTTTTACCAAGTATCGGGCTGACCTGAGCCAATGCGAGGTTGAGCTCCAAAAGACCTCGGAGGAGATGAATGCTTTGAAGCTCTTTTGCGGTCAAAAAGATGAAGAGCTCAGGGAACTTCGAGCAGACTTGGCCCAGGCTCGTAAAGAAGAGGCTGAGCTGGACGAGCAGGTAAATATCCTTTTGAGAACATACGGACTTGACCCAAGCGTGGAGGCTGACACCTTGATGTCTTAGTTGCAGCAAAAGATTGAAAGGATCGAGCTGCTCCGGGGGGAAGTCAATCAAGTTAAAACTGACTGCAATCGGTGGAAAGAGAGCATGGACCGCCTAGCTGCGGAGAAAGAGACTGCCTTGGTGCGGCTGTCATCAGCCGAAGTTCAACTTCGAAGTACTAAAGAGAAGAGCTCAGCCCAAGCCAAAAGGATCGAAGAGCTTAAGGTCAAGCTTGTTGAGGCCAAGGCGGAGGTCGGAAAGGCGAAGGTCTTAGCTGATAAGTCCATAGTTGTGTATCTGGCTGATGCCGAGGCTGACCAATCTCAGCTGAGGGAGGCCGCCGATCGAGCGCTGTGGAGTAATGATCTGTCCAAGTGCCAATCTCGGAGGGAGACCCTCGAGAAAATCCATGCTTGAGATTTTGACCTTTCCAAAGAGATAGCTCAAGCTAAGGTGCTTGAAGCCGATGCCAGGTTGCTTGTCTCCTCCGATGATGATGAAGGCAGACAAGGCGAGTGTGATAACTACGAGGGGCCCGAAGGAGAAGCTGCCCCCGATGAAGAGGTTGCCCCCGGCCGTAGTTAGGACTTGGTTTCTTTTTCTTTTTGTGAGACCTCTGTCGGTCTCTTGTACGTATCCTTCTTCATCAATATATAAAGGAAATTTTCTTTTGAATGCCTTCTCAATTTTTATCTACAAACGCATTTTTTTGCCTCGTAAAACTTTAGCACAATCTTATGCTTGGAATGGTGCGTTTGAGGTTTTGGTTTTGGGTGGCTTCCTCGAAGTCACCACACTCGAGTTCGAATAAGGTTCGACCTTGAAGCATAGGCCCTTTAGGGTTTCTGTCGAATAATGATGAGTCCCCGAGCCATAGTCAAGTCAGTTTTTATTTGGGCTCGGAATAGTCGAACCTTAGGTTTGGATGGAGCGGGAACAAGTATTCGAACTCTAAGTGTATTGGACCTTAGGCTCTTTAGATTGGGCCAATATGGCCTCTAAAAGATGGCTATTATTCCCCTCTTTCGGCTTAAAATACTTAGTAAAAATTTCTTTATGCCTTAGCATGTATTTTTTACCCATTGGGTTTTTTGAGGGTTCGATGTCGATTGAAACCCCTATGGTTTTTGTGCCTTAGCACGTTTGTGTTAAGATGATTTGATACCTCTTAAGGTTTTTTGAGGGTTGATTTTATCGAAGTCCTTTTGATTATTTGCCAAGGGTAGCCTTTTTTAACCGATTTTTCAAAGAATTCTAAGGCTTATTTTTATTGCGGGATTCAGACGTCTTCGAGCCACATTAATTTGGCCGCAGTATTTGGGTATGCCTCTTGGGCTTATTCACAATAGCACTTAGAACTTGTTTGAAGTGTTAGTCCCCGAGATTTATGGCCTTAGCCTATAGATCGAGGGGTTCCTCTTTGAGGTCTTATGAATTTGAGTATAGATAACTCGAATATGTCGATCGTCGACGATAGTCCCCAAGTGTTTGATGCATATTTGTGCTTGGCCTTTGAGCCATTTCGCACAAAACCATAAGTATGTAGCTCGTATAGTAGAAAATTTTCTTTGAGAGACAAGATGTTTAATATAGAAAGAATGCTTCTTTGAATAATTTATACGTGCGTACACGTTTTACCATCGTGGCTCGACTAATCTATTTGGGCACGGTTCATTCAACCGTTTGGCCCATTACAAAGTTTCCCTATTGAGACCCTTTGACATGAAGTACTTTTCTCGAAAATATATCATCCGTGGGTGATGCCTCCTAGTATTTGAGGTTGATTGTAAAGAAGCCTTGGATAGTATTGAATTTTCCTCAGGTAGAACATAATTGTTGCCTCGTTAAAAAGCTCGCCGGAAAAATCCATTTGGGACAAAAACCGATCTAAGAGAAAAAGAGTTCAACACGTGCTTTAAAACCCGAGGTCTCGATGTCTTAGCAATAATATCGTTTGAGAAGTTATATGTTCCAATTATTTGGCAGTTGTTCGCCGTCCATCATGCCGAGCTTATAAGATCCATTTCCGACGATGTCAAGGACTTGGTAGGGACCTTCCCAATTTGGGTCAAGCTTCCCTTCATTAGCATCTCGAGTGTTGATAGTGACCTTTCTCAGGACTAAGTCCCCGACTTTGAAGTGGCAAAGGTTGGTTCTTCTATTGTAGTATCTTTCGATTCGTTGCTTTTGTGCAGCCATTCGAACGAGTGCGGCTTCTCATTTTTAATCCAATAATTCGAGGCTAGTATTCATAGCCTCGTGATTTGATTCTTCTATTGTGTATTGAAACCTGATACTAGGTTCCCCGACTTTGACTGGAATCAAGGCTTCGGCGCCATATACTAAGGAGAACGAGGTTTCCCTCATACTGGACTTTGATGTTGTTCGATATGCCTAAAGGACTTCGGGTAGAATTTCTCTCCACTTCCCCTTAGCGCCGTTCAACCATTTCTTTAGGTTTTGAATGATAGTCTTGTTCGTCAATTCGACCTGTCTGTCCCCACTAGGATGATACGATGTTGATAATATCCTTTTTATTTCGTGGTCTTCGAGGAATTTTGTTACTTTGCTGTCGATAAATTGTTTTCCTTTGTCGTACACTATTTTGGCAGGTATCCCAAATCGATATACGATGTGATCCTAGATGAAGTCTATAACCTCTTTCTCTCTTACTTTCTCGAACGCCTGTGCTTCAACCCATTTAGTGAAATAGTCAGTCATAAATAAAATGAACTTTGCTTTACCTGGGGCCGATGGTAGAGGGCCGACGATATCCATCCCCCTTTCATGAATGGCCATGGGGATAAGACTGAATGAAGTTGTTCTCCAGGCTGATGGATCATCGGTGCGAACCTTTGACATTTATTATATTTTCGAACAAACTCCTTGGTGTCTCTTTCCATGCTATCCCAGTAGTATCCTGCTCTAACAATTTTGTGAATCATTGATTGGCCGCCGGAACGGTTCCCACAATTGCCTTCATGGACCTATCGTAAAACATAATCCATGTCACCTGGTCCTAAACATACTGCCAATGGTCCATCGAATGTCCTTCTGTATAATGTTCCATCTTCAACCAATGTGAATCGAGCAACTTTGGTTCGTAGGGCCCTCGACTCTTTAGGGTCCGATGGGAGCTTTTCGTTCTTCAAGTATTCAATATACTTATTCCTCCAATTCCAGGTCAAGCTTGTAGAGTTTATCTCGACATGACCTTCCTCGAACACAGATCTCGAGAGTTGAACGATAGTCGTCGAGCTGATCTCAGCTTCCTCGACCGATGACCCCAGATTTGCAAGTGCATTGGCCTCACTATTTTGTTCTCGAGTACATGCTATAAAGTCCATTCCTTGTATGGTGCAAAGTTACCCGCAGCTTATCCAAATACCTTTGCATTCTATCCTTTCGAACTTCAAAGGTTTTGCTTACTTGGTTCACCACCAGTAAAGAGTCACACTTGGCTTCAATGACTTATGCTTCTAAGCTTTTAGCTAGCTCGAGACCTGCAATCATAGCCTCGTACTCGGCCTCATTGTTAGTCAACCTCGAATTTTTGATAGACTGCCTAATAGTGCTACCCGTGGGTGGCTTCAAAATGATGCCTAGCCTGGACCCCTTCACTTCGAAGCACCATCTGTGAAAAGGGTCCAAACCCCCGATGACGTGCCTGATTTTAACAAGAGTTCTTTTTCAACTTTGGGTACGAGGGTTGGCGTGAAATCGGCCATGAAGTCCACCAAAATTTGAGACTTGATGTCCGCTCAAGGTTGATACTCGATATCGTACCCACTGAGTTCGACAGCCCATTTGGCCAATCGGCCCGATAGTTAGGGCTTGTGCAAAATATTGCGAAGGGGGTAAGTGGTTAGCACGCATATGTGGTGACATTGGAAGTATGGTTTTAACTTTCCAGAGGCATTTATCAGTGTAAGTGCCAATTTCTCTAAGTGTGGATATCTAGTTTTTGCTTCTCCTAAGGTTCGACTTACATAATAAACGGGAAATTGCGTACCTTGCTCTTCTCAAACTAGGACACCACTTACCGCGATTTTCGATACTGCCAAGTACAAGTAAAGTTTCTCATCCGCCTTTGGAGTGTAAAGCAGTGGTGGGATCGATAGGTATCGCTTTAATTCCTCTAATGCCTGTTGGCATTTCGTGGTCCAGGTGAAATCGTTCTTCTTTTTGAGTAGAGAGAGAAATCTGTGGCTTCGATCCGACGATCTCGAGATGAATCGTCCTAAAGCAGCTATCCATCCAGTCAGCCTCTACACGGATTTTACACTATCCACAACGGTGATGTCTTCGATGGCCTTGATTTTATCGGGGTTGATCTCGATTCCCCAATTCGACACCATGAACCCCAGTAATTTGCCCGTACCGACCCCAAAAGCATATTTCTCGGGGTCGAGCTTCATGTTATATTTCCTCAAAATCTCGAATGTTTCCTACAAATGAGCCAAATGGTCCTCCGAACGCAGGGACTTAACTAGCATGTCATCGATATAAACTTCCATTGACTTACCTATTTGTCCTTCAAACATTTTATTTACTAGGCGTTGGTAAGTAGATCCTGCATTTTTTAGCCCGAAGGGCATTACATTATAACAATATGTTCCATACTTGGTGATAAATAAAGTATATTCTTGGACATCCAGGTTCATTTGAATTTGATTGTACCCGGAATAGGCATCGATAAAGGTAAGGATCTCGTGGCCAGCGTGGGGTCCATCATGCGATCGATGTTAGGTAGTGGAAAAGAATCTTTAGGGCATGCCTTGTTTAAATCATTATAATCTACACACATTCTAAGTTTGTTCCTTTTTTTAGGGACTACGACTACATTGGCTAACCATTCAGGATATTTCACCTCCCGAATGGACCCTGTTTTGAGAAGTTTAGTTACCTCGTCCTTTATGAATGCTTTTACCTCGGACTAGGGTCTTCTATTTTGCTTCACCGGTTTGAACCTAGGGTACAGGATTAGCCGATGCGTCGTTATCTCCGGTAGGATCCCTGTCATATCTAAATGGGACCAAGCAAAACAATATATGTTATCAATAAGAAATTGAATAAGTTTTTTCCTGAGTTTAGGGGTCAATCCCGTTCCCAGGTATACCTTTAGCTCGGGCAGGTACTCGATCAATGTAACCTGTTCCAACTCTTCGACCGTTGATTTGATGACATTAGAATCTTCGGGAACAATAAAAGTTCGAGGGTTCAGAAACTCCTTCTGTTCTTCTTTTATCTCCTGCTTCCCCAATTCGATCGAGGCTGGTGGCTGTGATTCCTATTTGGCTTCCTGTTTACCTTCGATGCTCGACCTTCCCAAGGTTGATAACGTTAATATCGGTGTTACCTCATCGACCGAAAATATTTCCCTTGCACCATGTTGCTCCCCGTATACTATTTCTATACCGTCCGACGTCGGGAATTTCATCATTTGGTGGAGAGTCGAAGGGACTCCCCTCATATTGTGGATCGAAGGCCTTTCGAGTAGGGCATTGTACCTCATGTCTCCCTCGATCACGTGGAACTTGGTATCTTGAATGGTTCTAGCCACATTCCCAGATAGAATAATCTCCCCTTTAGTTGTTTCACTGGCCATATTAAAGCCGTTTAAGTCCCGAGCTACGGGAATGATTTGATCTTGTAGGCCGAGCTGCTCCACGTCCCTCGATCGGATGATATTCGCCGAGCTACCTAAATTCACTAAAACATGCTTAACTTGAACTTTATTTAATAATATAGAAATTACCAGAGCGTCGTTGTGGTGCTGAGAAATGCCTTCTGCTTCTTCTTCCTTAAATGATAAGGAGCCTTCGGGCACATAATCTCGGGTTCGTTTTTCCTTAGTGATTGATACCTTAGTGAGTTTGAATATGGGTCCCTGTGGAATGTCGACTCCACCGACGATCATATGAATGACATGTTGGGGTTCCTCCAATTCATTTTTCCTGTTGGCATCCCTTTCTTCGAAATGATTCTTGGCTCGATTGCCGAGGAACTCTCGAAGGTGGCCCTCATTAAACAGACGGGCTACCTCCTCCCTTAATTGCTGGCAATCCTCGGTCTTGTGACCATGCGTGCCATGATACTTGCACATCAAATTTGGGTTTTTTTAGGAAGGATCGGTCTATTTGGGTTTGGGCCACCTAGTGTCTTTGATCCTTCCGATTGCCGATACAATGCCCAATGCGTCAATACTAAAGTTATATTCCGATAACCGAGGTGCCTCTGTGGGATCGACATGCTTATCAAAACCACTTTTGCTCATAAGTCCCCGATAATTTCGTCCTCGATCACTTCTTCGATCATTCCGGGCGAAATTGTGTCCTGGACCATTGTTCCTTCGATCTGCAGTATATGGTGGTTGATATCGTTCTCTGTTCAACCTTGGCTCCCTGTCGACGTCCCTCTAGGTTTTAACTTCCGACCTATTTGGATGTTGTTTACCATGAAAATGGTAACAACAACTAAATTTATCAATGGGATTCTAAAAATATGTGATCTATTTCTGAGCTAGTTTGTGAGATTGGTTAATGCTGAAACGTGAAGTAAAATGGTAAAGATTGAGTTAACCAGAGCAGTGATCGAACCAGTAAGGGTACGTTTCCCGAGCGCGAAGCAAGCCAGTAGGTACCTCGGAGCCGTGCCTCGAGCCTATCTCGGGCTTATCGGGGGTAGTCGGGAAGGGGATAACAAGCAAGGATATAGATAAGCAAGGCTCTATACTATCAATCTTGAGCTAAATAATGAAGAACAAACGAAGAAACAATAAAGTTCTAAGGCGACCTCGGGGTCGATGAAGACAAACAACTTAGAAGAAAAAGAGAGAGAGAGATATATATTATTGCATTGTGGAAAAGTGGAGCAACATCAGTCCTTTACAAGGTAGGGTGAGTCCCCCTTATATAGGCGAAAAGACTCGGTATAGTACATGTGTATTAATTACAAGAGTACAAAGATGGGACGGTTTGATGCAAGACCTCACAGCAGGCTCTTAGATAGGCCAGACCTCTTAGATGTAGCCATGTGCTTAGGAGACTTCCTCTTTCATCCTGACCTCGGACCTTGCTTCATTCGATCCGGACCTCGACGAGCCCTGAGTCCGAGAAGTCGATCACGACCTTCCACCCTCGGGGTCTCGTGGAAGGCTCCCGAAATGTCTTGATAGCAAAAAATCAAGTCTTCTGATTTTGCCGCGTACAGATAGTCTCCACATTGCCCATGATGAAGTGATGGGAAATGATTCTGACACTCGACTCCTCGAGCTCCTTTTGGCGACACTATACTGGCGATTCAGATCGCGGCGCGATCTTCTGTGATAGGTGGCGTGTCTCATAGATTCTTGCTTGATGCCTTCTCGTTTCCGCTTCTCAAGACAAGAACACTGCCGCCAATTCATTTTTTCAAGGAAGCAATAATTCCACCCGTTGGCCAATCTTCTAGAGCATTGATGACCGTGCCATTTCTCCCCTATAAATGAGGGCATTTTGTGGCATTGCTTCCTTTATCTCAATACATCAACGGGTATACTTTGCTTCTTCCTTCCTACCATCTTCTTTTACCTTTGATTATCACGATGAAAGCTTTCTATCTCAAGGCAGTTTGGAGGAGTTCTTCCGGGTCGCGTCGAGCCCTTCTGCCGGGGCCTCCCTTCGTCGAACATAAACATGCTATTCCGATATTGCCGCATTTGTCGGTATGCAGGCCGCTGCTTCTATCACTGGCCCGAGATGGTGATGGGCGGAGAGCTGGTTTTCTTTGCGTAGACGGCCCTTCGAATTATGCACCGCTGCTCAAAAGGGGGCTCGGAATATCCATCGCTGCTCACTTTCATCACCCGGCTCGACGTGGAAGTCTGCCCTGAGCCGGGAGCTTGTACAGCTTGATGCTCGAGGAAGAGTATTTGAAGCAGCCGTGCAAGTGGGACCGAGGGTTGTTCGGTCCATCGCCTCTCCGAGGTTTCCTTTGCCAAAGAGGGTCCTCGAGCCTCGGAGAGCTATTGCGCTCCTTCATCCCTCCCTGCTCCTTTCGCCTTCTTTTTCGTCTTCTTCTCTGAAGTGCTACTTTGAGGGACTGGGGAGAGGTCGTTGGAGGCGTGCATTCCAATGATGTAATGCTTGAAGACTCTGTCACCGGGAGTACGCCTTCGAGGGTAGAGTAGGTTTTGGGCCTTTTCTTCATGTACTCCCCTCTGTTGTATCTGTGTGGGAGCCCTTTGTAAGCCTCTGTGCTTTGCATGTAATGACCATCCGGGGCTTTGTAATCGAACGTTGTGACCCCTCGGGGGCTATTGTACCAAAAAAACTTCATAAATGAGAAAAGAACTTTGTTGACCTCTGTTTTTGAATTTGTTCTATTTCTGTATGCCTTCATGCCCTTTGAGGCTCTTTTAATGTAGCCTTTTATATTACTGATCGTTGACGTTTAGCTTGGACGTGAGTGTTTGTCTTGACCTCTTGCCGATCGACATGGGCTCTTTTTGGTCCCATTATCGTCTTTCGGGACAACTCTGGATCGATCTGATAGATTTGTGCTATAAGAGTTTCTCGAGTTATTCGGAGATCGCGCGTTGAGTTCTGAGGTCTTCGGGGGTACTGCCCCGGACGTAGGTCGTCTTCAGGTACCCCGGAGCCCTTATTGATCTGGATGTAGATGATCCTTTCAGGCCGCATGAGATAGACTTCTACTTCTCTCTCGACGTTTGTTTGCTCTTACGCCCTTCGGGGTTTTTGAATGCCTTCTCTTGTTTATGGGCTATCATAGTCTTCCATGATAGCTTGTCCTGGTCTTCAGTTGATTGACAAGGCTCTTCTCCGATCTTTTTTGTCATACATCGGGCTGATGAAGGGCTGATCGGATAGGGTCGAGCTATCGGGGCCCGCTAATCTATTTGGAGATCAGGCGTCGAATTCGGGGGCCTTCGAGAATGCTACCCTGGATGACGATCATCTTTGGGTGTCCCGGTGGGCCCTGTTGATTTTGATGTGGATAACTCTTTTAGAGAGTATAAGGTTGGCTTCCGTTTGAGGAGTTTGCCTAAGTTTAGGCGCTTGTTTGGGTCCTTGTGGAGCTTTGGAGATTGGAGCTTCCGGGGTTTGCTCCTCCGAAGTGGGAACCGCGAGCCCGGACGCGTGCCTTGCGTCCGGTATCGGCGCTTTGGAGCTTATCGTGACCCTGTTTTGTGGAGGCCGGGGGCTCTAAATGTGAAATGCTGCCTTGAGCATGGAGATAACTCGCGCGGATCCTCGAGCTTAGTCGTTTGTTGGAGGATGCTTCCTGGGTCGGGTATTGACCCGTCGATTCGTATTGAGGCCATTGGCTTCTTGGAGTTTACCTCGAGCAGGCGACTCGCCGTTGCCTCCTGCATATAAGAGGGGTGGCTTCGGTCTTTTTGCGAGACTTCACTATTTTTGGGTAGCTGTTCTTCTGTTTCGGCATAGGGCTCCCTATCTTTGAAAGTACGAAAAGCGTCGGTGCCTCTTTGCTTTGTTTTGCTAGTTCTGCCATAGTCATGGCGACCACCTAGGAACCGATACGGCAAAGGGAGGAGAATGCCGTTCCCGGTGCCGGAGAGTCGAAGGATTTCGCTCTGGAGACGGCGTCCTTGATAAGAGAGGGACACCTGGAGATGGCGAGGCGATACTGCGGGTGGAGCAAAGGGATGACACTGTGGGCGCTTTCCCCAGGTGAAGGAATCGCAGGCTCTGCTGGTGGGTTCTTGAGTGTTTATCTATACCCCTTTGTATTTGGCCCTCTTGATAGGGTCGTGCTCGATTTTTGCTTGAAGTATCGGGTTACTCTGGCGCAAATTCATCCGTTGTTCTGGCGAACGGTGCTGATGATGAGGTTCTTCGCGGAGAAAGCCGGACTTGAATTCACGCTTGATCATCTCATCAGGCTATATCGGCCTTTTCATCATCGAGGGCTACTAACCTTGAGGGGTCGTTCGTCCACGCCCTTCGTCATCAATGATGAGGAGGGCGGAGATCGAGAATGGGCCAGTTGGTTCGTCCGAGCCCAGACGACCGATATTATTCTTGTGGAGTTTCTGCCATTCCCCGAAGGGTGGAACGCACCTAAGTGAGGCGCTTTGTCGCTCTTTCAGATTTTGTTCATGGCAAAAACCGGCCAAATAACAATGCTATTTCCCTTGTTGCAGTAACTTCGTGGACACCGGGCCAAGTCCATGATTTGCCCGGCTGGGTTCGGAGGTTGGTGACCCATTCGTCTCGCGACGAATGCAGGTGGCGAGCTATGTCTCACATCAGGTGGGGAATGGATCATCAAGGTACGTGTGTATGTTGCGTTTCTCCTACTGGCATGTACCCGAGATAACATTTTCCTATCTCATTTGTGCTGGATTCGCTGTTTGTAGATATCGAGCGGTTCCTCGGGGCGAGGCAGCGCTTTTCAGGAGAGGAGATGGAGTCGTCGGCCTCCAGGCCGAGAGATGGTAGTAGTAAGAGGGACCGGAGCCCTCAACACGACAGAGCCTTTAACGGTACCGGCCGGGCTCGTACTACTGACGACGGGGCACCGCCCGAGTCGGCTGTTCTCGGAGCGCATGTTTCTCGGCGAACGACTCCCTTGAGTGAGCACATTTTGCTCGAGGCCAGTTCTTCTGGGGTTGCGGGGGCAGTGCAAATAGGAGCGTGTTCTGATCTGGAGAAAATCTGCCATCTTCACTTTGCGGTGAGTTTGTGCAAAATTTTCTCATATCCCGCATCTTCCTCCTCTTATTGAATCCTTCCTGCACAGGCCTGTGATAGGCTTAAGTCCGAGTTGTTTCATCAAAAGGCCAAGTTTCAGAGGGTTCTGGATGAGGGGAAATCCCTTAGGCTTCTTTGCGAAGAGAAGGAGGTTGAGCTGCAACATTGGCGATATGAGGCGTATTGGAGCTCAAACTACGAGAGCTATTTGATGGAGCAGGTGATTCCCTGTAGTGCGTTCTTCGCTTCTTTCTAATTTCAAGGCTAATTTCTTCTTGCCATATCAGTTGCAGAAAAAGGCAGAGGCCTTGGAGTACCTTAAAGGAGACGTGAACTGTGTCAGGGTCGCTTGTGAGGAGCTAAGAGCCCAAGTGCAGGCTCGAGCCTCGGAGGAGACGAATGCCTCGGCTAGGATCCCTGCCTTCGAGGTCCAACTTAACTTGACCTATGGTAATGCCAAAGTTCAGGCGGATGTGATCGAGAGACTTGAGTCCGACCTCTCGAAGGTCAATGTCTAGATAATTGATGCCCGGGCAGAAGCGGCGTTAAGCCGGACCAGGGCTGATCATGAGATGGCAATTTGCATAAAGGAAGCTGTTGACGCTCAATCCGAGTTGAGGCAAGCCCTTGATCGTGAGAAGAGGATCGAGGAATATGTTCGCTGCCGATCCCGGAGAGAGGTATTTGAGGAGGTTGGAGCGAGAGGCTTCATTCTCTCGGAGGAATTAGCTCAAGCAAGGGCAGACGAGGGTGCCGCTCGGTCGCTCCTTGCGGACGTCGCAGAGGGCAAACTCGACGGGCTATAGCCTTTTGGCGCAAAATACAGATTCTTCCATTTTGTAACCTGGTTTCCGGCGCGCGCAGGGCGTGCCTGTAAGTGGAGAATATTTGTATGTAATATAAGAAGAATTTTAAAGCATTATTCCCTTTGTACCTTTTTTCTATCATTGCTCTCGATCATGTAGATCGATTTTGGAACAAGTCCCCGAGTTGCATTACGGCTCGAGCTTCGATTGGCGTTCCAGCTTTTTCCCATCTGCATGGGCGGAGGGTGATGACCCTTTGCGTTCCTAGGCCGAAACGATTTTGCGGGCGCGCGGCCTGGAGATTTGTCTCGACCGTCGACAACGTTGTTTGGGCCGTGCCTTCAGGCGTTTTGTGGTTGAATTGCCCTCGGGTTCAGTCTCCGAGTCGGGATCCGACTCGAGCTTAACTTACCCTGGAGCCTGTTTGGGCTGGCGATAATGATTCTCACTCTCTGCCCTTGGGCGTTTGGCGATTTTTCGGGTCTAGTCTCCGAGTCGCGTTGCGATTCGAGCTGTAATTGACCCTTTGATCTTTCCGGAGGTTCTGGTTGGAGAAAGTGGCATTGATGTCACGCTCTATGGAGTATTATGATTTTTGGGTCTAGTCTCCGAGTCGCGTTGCTACTCGAGCTGTAATTGACCCTTGAATCTTATTTGAGCTCTTGGTCAGCGATGGTAGCTTTTCTTTTGCTTGGCCGTTGAGACCTTTTAGTATGAGGCCTGGAGGCATGCTCTGGCGGCGACAATGGCACTTACGCTGTTCGGTCGTAGAGACCTTTTGATATGAGGCCCGGAGGCTTTGCTTAATTTAACTATTTTGGATTCGGTCTCCGAATCGGGTTACGACTCGAGCTCGCTTTAATCCTCAAGTTGTCAATTTTCAAGCTGGCAATAGTGGCTCTTACGCTGTATGGTCGTAGAGACCTTTCGATATGAGGCCCGGAGGCTATCTTAGCCGGCGACAATTGCACTTATGCTATTTGGTCGTACAAACCTTTTGATGTGAGGCCCGGAGGCTTTTTGTAGGCTTTGTTTCCTTTCGCTAAGGTCTTATTGAGTATTTTGCTTGACCCGTCATCGGTTTTGAAAGAACCTCGATTTCAAGTCGTAGTCGGCGATGTTTTGAGCACCTCGGAAGGTTCATAGCTCATAGGTCGAGTAGATCGATGCTTTTGTGATTTTGGAGCCGATGTGGTCGGGACTCGTTTTTTGCCTGTTGAGGGAAGCTTTTGTTTAACCGGTTCTTTCTGAAGTAGATTTGGAGGATCTTTTAGCGACAGTCGGGCATCCCCGAGTTGCGTTTTTTGGGCTGTAGCAGCCATTTTGACCGGAGTCATGTGCGTTTGGTCAGGGCCATTTTTGATCCCGAGAAGCAATTTTAGGCGTCTACATCGAGGGTATGCCCTTTAGGGATTCCTAAAAATGCGACATATAGCCTAAACTGCGGGATTTTTCATGCCTGTTGAGGTCTTACAGTTTGCCATGCCTGTTGAGGTCTTACAGTGTGCCATGCCTGTTGAGGTCTTACAGTTTATGGAGAATAGATCTTGTTTGACCGAGGCTGCCCATTAGGGTCTTACAATTTCGGATTTTCCAGCGCGTGGCGATTGGCGACAGCCTCCGAGTCATCGAGTTTTCTTGAAGACAGCTTCTCATGAGCTCGAAGTTGTTTTCCGGGGGCTTGATGAGCCCGGAGTCTCGACCCTGGGGTCGCACAAGTTGTCGAATTACTCATATTAAGTCTCCGAGTACATCAGATCAGTTTAGGCTTGAATGCCGCCTTTTGTAAATTTGGAGACGCATCACGAGGGCTTCATGAGCTTGGAGTTGCACTACGAGGGCTTGGTGAGCCCGGCATTTTGACCCTGGGGTCATTCGGATACCGGATTTTTTAAGTCTCCTGGTATCTCGAGATGTATCTGGCGGAGAGGTTTTTTGCTGTTGATAAGCCGAAATAGCCTTCTTCGAGGCGTGGAATGCTTAAAAAATATTCTTTATTGCTCGGCGAAAATATAAGCTGTAAATATATGTTGTCCTATTGCTGTGAGTTTGGTCCACACAGGGTGACTTTCCTGATTATCCGATGTGCTCGTATGATTTCATATTGGAATTTTTTAGGAGAGAGGATCACGATCTTGTCGGGTCCTCTCCCAGGGGATATGCGGTCCTACTAATAATCTTGTGGGCGGAACCTTCTTCATGTGAGAGACCCGGCTGAGGAAAGATTGCCTGGCGGGCCGCGTGGTGGCCGCGGATCCTCGAGCGGGATCCATAGCTACCGAAGCCCCGGCTGCCTGCCTGCGTACAGATTAGCAACAAGAAAAGAAAAGAAAGGAAATGACAAAAGGAGATGGCGTTTCGAGGAGCAAGCCCTGCGGTAGTCGTCTTCCTCGTTCGGCCAGGTCCGACCGTGGATGTGATTATCCCTACCTTTTGACCTCATTTGAGGGCAACGTCGGTCATGGGCAGAAGGCGAGGGATCTCCTCTTGTCGTTCGTATCTAGATGCCTTAGCCCTGCGTTTGTCGTGGAGTTTTGTACCTCTGGTGGAGCAGGGTCGGAGTCGCGCCCCTGGCGATGTATCCGCCGCTGTCTGTATAAAGCGTCTGCGCCCAAAGATCCGGTCCGAGAGCGACGTTGGTCCGGATTATCCTATCGGTTTCGGCCTGACGTCGTTGGTATGATTTGGCCGATCCATCTGTACTTGTAAATGCATGTTTTATTTGGAATGAGTCGAATGGAAGAAAAGATTACTAGTACGTTAATGCGATGCCGAGGTGGAATCTAGGCGTCCTTTTCCTCGAGCGAGAGGGTGTCCTTTGGGAGCATCTCCTGGGACCGTCCCTTTCTGGTAACAGGCACTTGCATTCTACGTTCTACGAATCTTCGCGGGATGCCGCCATCCTTAAACAGTTGTGACGATACGCTGCAGCTTGCCGGCTCTGTTTTGTCCGATTTCCTCTCGTCCGTGGAGCTGGATCCGGGTTTGCTCGCTTGGCGAAACTTTGTGGTGACCTTTGTTGAATGGCTCAGTCGTTGCTCTTTTGGGTCTGTAACTCCGAGCATCTCGTGATTCCCGTGGTGGGCCATGGTTTCCCTGGAGGGGTTTTGGCTGAATAGATCCGAGCCTCCTGGAGTTCCCGGCTTCGCGTATGGTGACCACTATGCTTGGAACTGTAACGTTGAAGTTGAGCTCTATCGGGCCAGGTTTCCTTGCCGGCTGTGCCTTGTTGAACCTAGTTCCGTTGGAGGTTCCTCGAGGATACTGCCCTCGGGGCCATCTTCTTGTCGTTTTGAAGTAGGTTGTACCTCGAGTCTTTCCTTTCACTTGCTGTGCATGGGTGATATCTCCATCTGCTTTGCATCAGTTTCTTTGCCTGGGGTCTGACCGGATATACCGAGCCCGATGAGGCTCCCGGATGGTTCCCCACGGTTCTGATTCGAAGTTGACACCGGGTGTGGTCATTCAGCCAGCCCTTGGTCGGGTACCTAATCCGTATTTGCTTGAAATGTCCTGGAGTCGTTGGGTGTGACTTGTTTAGGCCTCGGGTGAAGGCTTGTGTTGTCCAACCATTCAAAATTGGGTGCGATCTCATTCGTCCTGTCGGGGGACGGGCTGTGGCCCTTCGTGATATTTCATTCCTTCCTTGTTCGGCCTTGGGTGTGTTGGGCCTTTTGGTATTGCTTTGATGGCGTCGGCGCGCGCTTCCACGGACCGCGTTAGTACGGCAAGCGGGTCCTTGAGATCAGGCGCCGAACAGTGATGCTGCATCATGGTTTCTTCCGTGGGAGTTTCTTCAAATCTCCTTACTGGGACGGGCCCGAGTTCTCCATTTTGGTGGTCGCTGTTCCTGGATGGGCGTGGGTAAGTGGTGATGCGTCCGTGAGGACTTGAGTTCCTGTCACTCCTGGGGGATTTCATCGTTTCCGACTTTCGCAAGATGAGTCCCGGGATCATATCTTCGGGAAACGGTTGCTGTAGTAGTTTTCGCGAGCATGATACGATCCTTACGATAAGGTCTTCCAGCGTCCTTGCTGCTACATGATAGGTTGTCGGTTCATCGTTGCCCAATACCTCGGGTGCTGGCTCGAAATGAGGAGATATTTTGGGTGCTGCCGCGCCGAGAGTCTTCGGGCGGCTCCGTAGCTGAGAGATAGCCAAATGCTGTTCCTGCAATATTTCAAAAATAATACGAAGATTAACTTCCCGTTCTACCGGGGCTGGGATTTTTCGGTCTTCCTATTGGTTAACGTGCTGCGTGCCGTCGTCGGTGCGCGAGACTTCGTTATCTCGATGCGCGGCGTGCAGACCCGCGTCCGCTTGAACCGATCTAGATGCGTTGCCAGGGTCCTGCAGCATCACGCCAGCCATTAGAACGACCATACTGTTCTCTTTGTGATTTTTGGGGTTATCGTCCTCGATTTCCCTTATCGAGTTGATCATTAACCTGAAATTGAAAAAATCTTGGGCAAGAGAAAGTGTGAAAGGTATTGTGCGTTCAAGTGACAAAACTAGAGAGAAAATAATCACTATTAGTTTTATGCCCCACGGTGGACGCCAAATTGTTTACCGTGAAAATGGTAACAACAATTAAATTTGTAAATGGGATTCTAAAAATACGTGATCTATTCCCGAGCTAGTTTGTGAGAATGGTTAATGCTTAAACGTGAAGTAAAATGGTAAAGATTGAGTTAACCAGAGCAGTGATCGAACCAGTAAGGGGACGTTTCCCGGGCGCGAAGCAAGCCAGTAGGTATCTCGGAGCCGTGCCTCGAGCCTATCTCGGGCTTATCGGGGGTAGTTAGGAAGGGGATAACAAGTAAGGATATAGATAAGCAAGGCTCTATACTATCAATCTTGAGCTAAATAATGAAGAACAAACGAAGAAACAATAAAGTGCTAAGGCGACCTCGGGGTCGACGAAGACAAACAACTTAAAGAAAGAGAGAGAGAGATATTATTGCATTGTGGAGAAGTGGAGCAACATCAGTCCTTTACAAGGTAGGGTGAGTCCCCCTTATATAGGCGAAAAGACTCGGTATAGTACATGTGTATTAATTACAAGAGTACAAAGATGGGACGGTTTGACGCAAGACCTCACAGCAGGCTCTTAGATAGGCAGACCTGTCAGGTGTAGCCATGTGCTTAAGAGACTTCCTCTTTTATTCTGACCTCAGATCTTGCTTCCTTCGATCCGGACCTCGAGGAGCCCTGAGGCCGAGAACTCGATCACGGCCTTCCACCCTCAGGGTCTCGTGGAAGGCTCCCGAAATGTCTTGATAGAAAAAAATCAAGTCTTCTGATTTTGCCGCGTACAGATGTACTGAACCAGAAGGAGATCCTAATTGGTCCTCCTCGACCCTGATATTTGATTGATATCGATTGTGCACATCCGCCCAAGTTACAGCTGGATACTCGATCAAATTTTGTTTCAACTGACGTGATGCTATCGAACTCCGCTCGTTCAACCCTTGGGTGAAAGCTTGAATGGCCCAATCATCTGTGACTGGTGGCAACTCCATGTGTTCCATTTGAAATCGGGATACGAACTCCCTTAGCATTTCGTTATCCCTTTGTCTTACCCTGAAAAGGTCCGATTTTCTTGTTGCGACCTTTATGGCCACGGCGTGTGCCTTTAAGAAAGAATCTGCTAACATGGCAAATGAGTCGATGGAATTTGGTGGCAAAAGAATCTGCTGCAGATAGAATGGCTGAGCAGCAGAACCTGGATCTGCACATGAAAAACATGTGCAGGAAAGGGCACGAGTACACCACAGCGGTACCCAGTAAGTGCCAAGCTTAACCTCAATCGAGTAGTGACGAGAAAGGTCACGATATATATATATATATATATATATATATATATATATATATATATATATATATATATATATATATATATGATTAAAGTGCTAACAGTCAATAAAGAATAAAAGCATGGAAAGAATATAACTCAGTACACAGAAATAGCAACAGGGGGATCTATCAGGAAATCGTTCCGTAGTCCCAAACGTAAATGTGCATGGGAATCTACTGGAATACCGATCTGTAGTCCGAAAGTAAATATCCAGTACAGGGGAATCTACCGGGTGATGTCCCGTAGTTCCAAATATAAATGTGCAGGGGGATTTACCGGAATACCAATTCGTAGTCCCAAAGTAAACACGCAATAGTCTCAAGAAAGAATCTACTGTTCTATTCGAGAATAAACAGGAATTCTACTCTAAACATGCTGCACAGAATACAGGTAAGCAGTTAAAGCAGGTAAGACAATTAAATCACATAAGCATGTTTTTCCTAAACTAAACAAGAGGCTTCACGTACAAGTATTGCTCAATTACAAGAAAACATAGAAATTTGCTTAATGAAAATGGGGGTTTTCAATAGTTAGCACATGCACACACTCGTCACCTTACGTACACAATATTTCGCTTCTCCGACATCTTACTGAGTTTCCCTCTCATCTTTTTGCAAAAAGCCGCTCCACGGTGGTAAAGTCTCATCTTGTGTGTTGGCCGAAGTTACAATAGTAACATTGAACCCTTGAATATGTTCGAAGATCTCAAAATTACCAAATCCTAAGGAGAGTTCCCCCACACAAGGTTAGGCAAGCCACTTTTCTCGAATCAACTCAATCAACTCGAAATCACGTTCTTGCCACGAGTACCCGACTCCAAATGGCCCAAATCTATCCAAATTAATTTCATAATGTAAATGTAACTTCAAGTAGCTAATTCAACTAATAAATCAGAAGCTAACACGCGAAATTAAGAAAATCGCCCAAAAAGTCCCCTGGGCCCACGTCTCGGAATCGGATAAAATTCACAAAACTAGAATCCTTACACTCTCACGAGTTCATGCATACTAAATACATCAAAAGCCGACCACAAACGACCCCTCAAATCCCTAAATCAACATCTCCAATTTCAAACCCTAAACCCCCAATTTTAACCACTAGTTTCCATAAATTCCTTGTCTAATCATTAAAATATCACCATAGAAACGACTTTTGGTTCCAAAAACTTTTCCTCCACGAAGTTCCCTTAAATTCCATCTTCAAATTCTCCCAAAAAGCTCCCAATCCGACTTAACAATGGTGAAATAGAGATGAAAAGCGCGTATGAAACCATATATAGGTTCTGGCCCAGGGATTCCGCACCTGCGGCCAAAATAGCGCTTCTGCGGACCACATCAACGATCAAGGCAACTGCATCTGCAGTTTTTCATTAACTTCTTCAGGGCCGCATTTGCGATGAGGTACCGTACCTGCAGTCCCGCAGATGAGCCCAAATCACCGCATCTGCGGCCAAGTCCCAGCTGACCCAAATACACTTTTGCGGCCTCTTCTCCACATCTGCGGCGTCGCACCTGCGGTCCCCAATCCGCAGGTACGGAAATATCAGAAGCACAAAAATCTGCAGCACAACTCCAAAACTCAACTCTCCGTCAACCATCCAAATCCATCCCGAGGCCCTCGGGACCTCAACCAAACACGCCAACAAGTCACATAACACTATTCAAACTTGTACCAACCCTCAGAATACTCAAAACAACGCCGGAACACCAAATCACCCTCGGATTCAAGCCTAAGGAACCTCCAAATTCCGCTTTCGATAAAAAAGTATATCAAACCTTGTCCGAATGACCTGAAATTTTGCACACACGTCCCAAATGACACCACGAACTTACTCAAATTTCCGAAACTCCATTCTGACCCTTATATCAAAATCTCACTATAGAACCGGAAACTTCAAAAATTCAACTTTCGGCATTTCAAGCCTAAATAAGCTACGGACCTCCAAAACACAATCCGAACACGCCCCTAAGCCCGAAATCACCCAACGGAGCTAACGGAATCGACCGAGTTCTATTCCGAGGTCGTCTTTACACTGCTCCGATTATGATCCAAATTCTAAAGCTTAAGCTCTCATTTAGGTACTAAGTGTCCCAAAACACTTCGAAACGCAAGACGAATCCTCCCGACAACCCACAATGGCAGAAACGAACACGGGGAATGCAATTAATAGGGGATCGGGGCGTTAATTATTAAAATGACCTACCAGGTCGTTACATCCTCCCCTCTCAAACCATTCGTTCGTCCTCGAACGAGCATAGAGACATACCTGAAGTGATAAAAAGATGAGGGTAACGGCTGCACATATCCTGCTCTATCTCCCAAGTTGCCTCCTCGACCGGCTGACCCCGCCAGTGAACCTTCACTGATGCAATGTT
Source organism: Nicotiana attenuata (assembly GCF_001879085.1). NCBI lineage: Eukaryota > Viridiplantae > Streptophyta > Magnoliopsida > Solanales > Solanaceae > Nicotiana > Nicotiana attenuata. Next base: position 28,197,939 of record NC_031997.1, read on the forward strand.
CTTTGACCTCAGCTTCCAAACCTTCCTGTCCTATATCGCCACTAGCTCCTCAATATATGATAGATCCTTGTCCAACTGGACTGAACTGAAATCCAACACATGCGATGGATCATCGTGATACTTCCGGAGCATCGAAAACATAAAATACCGGATGAACTCCTTCGAAACTGGGAGGTAAGGTAAGATCATAATCAACCTCCCCAACACGTCTCAATATCTCAAAAGGACTAATAAACCTCGGACTCAATTTCCCTTTCTTCCCAAATCTCATAACGCCCTTCATAGGCGAAACCCGAAGTAAGACCCACTCTCCGACTATGCAAGGAACATCACGAACCTTCCGGTCCGCATAACTCTTATGTCTGGACTGTGCTGTACGTAGTCTATCCTGAATCACCTTAACCTTCTCCAAAAAATCCTAAATTAAGTCTGTGTCCAATAATCTAGCCTCGCCCGGCTCGAACCAACCCACCGGGTATCTATACCGCCTACCATACAAGGCCTCATACGGTGCCATCTGAATGCTGGACTGGTAACTGTTGTTGTAGGCAAACTCAGCCAGTGACAAGAACTAATCCTAACAACCTCCAAACTCCATCACACGCGCACGAAGCATATCCTCAAGAATCTGAATAGTGCGCTCGGACTGTCCGTCCATCTGGGTGAAATGTTGTGCTCAACTCCACCCGAGTGCCCAACTCATGCTGTACGGCCCTCCAGAACCGTGATGTGAACTGAGTACCTCTGTCGGAAATGATGGAAACTGGAATACCATGCAGAAGAACAATCTCCCGGATATAAATCTCTACCAACCGCTCTAAAGAATAGGTGGTACACACAGGAATGAAGTATGCAGACTTGGTCAGTCGATCTGCGATCACCCAAATGGCATTGAACTTCCTCAAAGTCCAAGGGAGTCCAACTACGAAGTCCATGGTGATCCGCTCCCATTTCCACTCCGGAATCTCTATCTACTGAAGCAAACCACCCGATCTCTAGTGCTCGTACTTTACCTGCTGACAATTGAGGCGCCGAGCTACGAACCCAACTACATTCTTCTTCATCCGCCTCTACCAATAGTGCTGTCTCAAATTCTGGTACATCTTCGCAGCACCTAGATGGATGGAATACCGCAAACTATGGGCCTCCTCTAGAATCAACTCCCGAAGCCCATCAACATTGGATACACAAATTTGACCTTGCATCCTCAATACCCCGTCATCACCAATGGTCAAATCTTTCGCATCACCACGCAGGACCTTTTCCTTGAGGACAAGCAAATAAGGGTAATCGAATTGACGCTCCCGGATACGATCAAACAAGGAAGATCGAGAGACCACACAAGCAAGGACCGACTTGGCTCCGAAAGGTCCAATATCACAATTGGCTGGCTAAGGCCTTAACATCCATCGCCAAGGGCCTCTCTGCTGCTGGTAGATTAGCCAAACTCCCCAAACTCTCCGCCCGACTCAAAGCATCGGCCACCACATTGGCCTTGCCCGGGTGATATAAGATAGTGATATCATAGTCCTTCAGCAGCTCTAACCACCTCCTCTGGTGCAAATTAAGGTCCTTCTGCTTGAACAGATGCTGCAAACCCCGGTTATCAGTATAAATCTCAGCACACCGTACAAATAATGATGCCAGATCTTCAAGGCGTGAACAATAGCAGCTAACTCGAGATCATGGACAGGATAATTCTTCTCATGTACCTTCAACTGTCTAGACACGTAGGCTATCACCCTACAGTCCTGCATCAATACCGCTCCAAGGCCAATCCTCGAGGCATCATAATAGACAGTATAAGACCCTGAACCGGTAGACAATATCAAAACTGGGGCTGTAGTCAAAGCTGTCTTGAGCTTCTGGAAGCTCTCCTCACACTCTTCCGCCCACTGGAATGAAGCACCCTTCTAGGTCAGCCTGGTCATAGGTGCTGCAATAGATGAAAATCCCTCAACAAATTGACGGTAATAACCCACCAAGTTAAGAAAATTATGGATCTCTGTAGCTGAGGGTTGTTTTGGCCAACTCTGCGCTGCTTCCAGTTTCTTCGGATCCACCTTTATCCCCTCGCTCGATACCGCATGACCCAAGAATGCCACGAAATCTAACTAAAACTCACATTTCGAGAACTTTGTATATAACTTCTTTTCTCTCAAAGTCTGAAGCACTGTCCTCAGATGCTGCTTATGATCTTCCCGACTCCGGGAATATACCAGAATGTCATCAATAAAGACAATGATGAATGAGTCAAGATATGGCCGGAATACAATGTGCATCAAATGCCTAAAGGTTGCTGGGTCATTGGTCAGCCCAAATGACATAACAAGGAATTTGTAATGACCATACCGAGTCCTGAAGGCAGTCTTCGTGATATCTGGCTCCCGAATCTTCAACTGATGATAGCATGAACGCAAGTCAATCTTAGAAAACACACGATCACCCTTTAACTAATCAAGCAGGTCAGCAATACGAGCCAAAGGATAACGGTTATTCACTGTAACCTTGTTCAACTGGAGATAATCAATGCACATATGCATAGAACCATCCTTCTTCTTCACAAACAAGACAGGAGCACCCCAAGGTGATACACTGGGCCGAATAAAACCCATTGTCAAGAAATTCCTATAATTGCTCCTTCAACTCAAGAAGAGTCATACGGTACGGAGAAATAGAAATGGGCTGAGTGCCCGGTTACAATTCAATGCCGAAATCAATATCTCTATCTAGCGGCATGCCCGGAAGATCATCTGGAGACATATCTGAGAAATCCCATACTACTGGGACTGAATCAACTGTAGGGGTATCAATACTGACATCTCTCACATAAGCTAGATACGCATCACTCCCCTTCTCAACCATGCGCTGAGCCTTAAGGAATGAAATAACTCTACTAGAAGTATAATATATGGTACCCCTCCAGTCTATTCGTGGTGCACCTGGCATAGCCAGTGTCACAGTAGCATAATGGGGCGACAACTAGTCCATGCCCAAGATAACATCAAAGTCTACCATGCTGAGTAATAAAAAATCAGCTCTGGTCTCAGAACCACTAAGAGCAACCAAACACGACCGATAAACGCGGTCCACAATAGGAGAATCTCCCACGGGAGTAGAAACATAAACAGGAGAACTCAAGGAATCCTGAGATAAGCCCAAATGCGGGGAAAAATAATAGGACACATAAGAATAAGTGGAGCCTGGATCAAATAAAACCGATGCATCTCCATGACAAACCAGGACAATACTTATGATGACAGAATCGAAGGTGATAGCCTCAGTACGGGTAGGAAGGGCATAGTATCTGGCCTGGCCTCCCCCTCTAGGGCGACCTCTACCTCCCCGACCTCCACCTCTAGCTGGCGGGGCAGGTGAGATAGCAATTGGTGCTGTAACCATAGCCTGGGAAATCTGCGGGGCACGCTGTGGCTGAGAAGTCTGTGGAGGTGCACCCCTCCTAAGTCTGGGACAATCCCTCACCATATGGCGTGTGTCGCCACACTCAAAACAAGCTCCAGGAAGATGTGGTGACTGTGACTAGCCACTAAAAGCAGCTCGTGCAAGGGGCGCACTAGATACTGGAGGCGCATAATAAGGCTCCTGAGGTTTAGGAGGAGCTGGAATACCACTGGCTACTGGAAGAGCTGATTGAACTGGGAGACTCATATAACCTCTACCAAGACGAGTTGTAGCTGGGGTACGGGCACCAGAATAATGGTCCGACTCTTGTGACCTCTTGGCCTCCCTCTTCTCTCTGTTCCGAGCATGCATACCCTCCATTCTCCTAGCAATGCTCACCACCTGCTGATAAGGAATATCCATCTCCAACTCCCGAGCCATGCTAGATCTGATGCTGGGAATGAGTCCCTCAATAAACCAGCAAACTCTCCCAAAAAACGTAGAAACCAAGGCTGATGCATGCCTAGCTAAGTCAGTGAAACGGACAACATACTCCGAGATAGTCATAGTACCCTGGCGCGAACGCTCAAACTCTGCGCGCCATACGTCCCTGAGGCTCTGAGGAACATACTCTCTCAGGAAAATATCTAAAAACTGAGTCCAAGTCAGGTAAGCTGCCTCATCTGGACTGTCTAACTCATAAGTACGCCACCACTGATAGGTGGCTCCTCGAAGCTGGAAGGCAGTGAAAGAAACCCCGCTTGATCCTGATATACCCATGGTACGGAGGATACGGTAGCACTCCCTCTAGAAATCCAGAGCATCATCTGATGCTAGTCTACTAAATGTAGGAGGCTGGGACTTCTTGAACCTGTTAAGCCTCTTCTGCTCCTCCTCTGAAGCTACTGCCCTCTCCTCGGGCTGAACTGGGGCTACAGGCCGTGCCGGTATAATCTCTGGGACCTGCTCAACATGTACTCGTTGCTCAAGAGTGCGGGCGGCGGGAGTCTGTGCTCCTCCCCCGGCCTGGGATGTGGCTGCAACAAGGGGAAGCAACCCCGCCTAAGCTAGAGTGGCGTACATACTCATGAACTGTGCTAGAGTCTCCTAGAGAGCTGGAGTAGTAGTGACAGTAGGCGTATCTGGCGCTTGGGCTCCGGCTGGAGCTGCAGGTGGCTCCTCTATAGCAGGTCGCGCGGGTGCTCTGGCTGCACCGCGTGTGCGTCCTCGGCCTCTACCTCGGCCCCAACCTCTAACGGCTCTCGCAGGGGGCACGGGTGTCTGGTCACCTCCGGTAGCGCGTGTCCTCACCATCTGTGAGAGAACAGAAGACAGAAGTTTAAAATTTCGATATCAAAAATCTCGCACGACAAGGAAATCAAATGAAGTGGAAGATTTATTAACACTTATATAGCCTCTCGTAGATAAGCACATACGTCTCCGTATTGATCCGCGAGACTCTAAATCGGCTTGTGATTCATGACTCCTATGAACCTAGAGATCTGATACCAACTTGTCACGACCCTGTTGATACCTAATTTTTCCCTATATATTTTAAATATGCAAAAATACCTTCGAAATAGCATATATATGCATATATAAGCATGCACAAGGCTTNTATATATATATATATATATATATATATATATATATATATATGCATATATAAGCATGCACAAGGTTTTTATTATTTTTTCCATAATTTTAAGGCTTTAAATTGATTTATTTCCCCCTTTTTATCCATAAAACCCCAAAAATTGTTTCCCAAATTATTTTATGATGATTTATTCATTTAATCTCTATACTTATGCCAAAATATGATTAATATATTTTTTCATGCATTTTTATAATTACATTTAGTATTTTTAAGCTAAATTGCATATAATTGCAATGTTAGCCCTTTTAATGTATAATTATATTTTATATGCATAAAATTGGTCCCTACATTTTTAAAATGACAATTACATATTTTAGATCATTTTGGCACATTAAATTATTTTCCAGAAAATACTTATTATTTATTATAAATAAATAGGGGAAAATTGGCTATTTAAATTATAGCCAGACTGGCATATCAATTACAGGCTAAATTGAACCCAACCCCAACCCCAACCCAATTTCCTATTAAAATACCCGACCCAGACCCTATACACACTTACCCGACCCGAAATCAATTAAATCCTGGCCATTGATCTCCCAGATCAACGGCCCGTATTACTTCCTTTATTTTTTAATTCCTAATACCCTAACCCTAGCCTCATTTCCAAATGGGCGCCGCCCCTGTATCCTCTCGTCCCCTCTCTTCTCTCAACCTAACCCTAACCCCCGTTTAACCGCCGCCCCCTTCTCGGTCGTCTCCGGTGACTACCTTTCAACTCCTAAGCCCCCAATGGCCCCTCCATTGCCACGCTCATCTTCTCTGAGGCCTTCAAGGGCCCTAGGCCACGCCGACTTGTATCTAGGGTTCGCTGTTTGTATGTTCGTGGCTACTCCGGTGTGATTTCGAACAAAATCACTATATTTGTTACGATCTTTGGGTTTCTAAACAGGTTCTTCCACCTCTACTTGGGTTTCTTCTGAAACCTAATTTTTGTTTGCATCTCTTAGATCTGTGCTATTTTTAAACGATTCGAGTCTTTTCCTTTTATGTTTTACACTGTCCTTGAACTTCTTTTGCAAAAATCATCGATTTCAAGTTGATTTTCACTTTCTTCTAAATTTAGGGTTTTTAAGAACTTCTTCTACACTTTGTTTAAATCGATTTTTATGTTTTAACTTCTATCTTTTGCATATCTCGACTGATTCTATGCGTTATTGCTTTTTCAACTCGCCTATGTTAAAAGCCCTAATTTTTAGGGTTCTTCGTTTGGTTTCTGTGTATTAGCATGACTGACCGACTCTCATTTTTTTGAGTTCTTGTGATTTCTTATGACTGCCTCACCTGCCTCGCCATGATTTTCACTTTCTTCTAAATTTAGGGTTTTTCAGAACTTCTTCTACACTTTGTTTAAATCGATTTTTATGTTTTAACTTCTATCTTTTGCATATCTCGACTGATTCTATGCTTTATTTCTTTTTCAACTCGCCTATGTTAAAAGCCCTAATTTTTAGGGTTCTTCGTTTGGTTTCTGTGTATTAGCATGACTGACCGGCTCTCATTTTTTTGAGTTCTTGTGATTTCTTATGACTGCCTCGCCTTGATATGCTTCTACTGAGTTTCTCAGCCTAAAGTTACACTGTATCTATGTGTCTGTGTTCATCTTGACTGTTCACATCAAGACTTGCATCTTTCTCACTGATTCAGTATTGTTTAACCTTCATGTTTTGCTAGAGTTGTGTGCCAATTCTTGACTATCCATGTCTTACTCTATTTATATGTTAAACATGCTGACCTTTTCTTTTTCTTATGACCTTCTCTTTGATTGATTCTGAATTCCCTGTTACTTGGTGTGATTTGAACACTTTCCTTTAAACCCCCCGACTCCTACCTTTCCACTTAATTTGATTAGTTTGGTTGCCTTAATTAATTTTCCCTAGCCTTGTCTGCATTGTTACTTGATTCTTACTGATTGTTTCCTTAGTATAAAACTTTCTGAGCCTAGCCTAATTACCTGTTCTATACTTGTACTATTTTGAAATCTTTCCTTATTTGTTATACTCCAACCGTGTATGATTTCTTTCCTTACTTGTCACCTGCTCTTCACTGTTTGCACTAACTCCCTTAATTAAAGGGAGATTCGAACCAATTTTTATACTGAGTTCTATAATTACTGAACAATTGATTCTTGCCTTATTTTAACCAGTTTTCAAACTACTATATAAATGACTCTCTTCTACAGTCTTAACACACGAACTCTTAGTTCAAAACTTTCTCACACACTTAGAACTTTCTGCTCTCTTTTGTACTACTTGCTACTGCTCTAAGTTAGCCGGCTGCAAGCCAGGGCTAACCATTGTGTTCTCCTGCTCTTTCACTGTGTTTGCTATCCTCTTTACTGGTATGTCCTAGTTTCAATTCAGAGTTCCAACAACAATATGATTCTCTTATTGTTTTAGTTCATTCTGTTTCTAGTTTGCTTTTATTTGTGGTTTTATTGTGAAATCTGCAGTTAATCTGTTTACATTATTAAGCATGTTATGAACTTCCCTCCTTTTAGAATTAGTGTGTTACCCCCTCTGTTTGTTTCTGAACATTCCCAGACCTTTACTTGATTATGTGTTTGCAATTAAGTGTTCTATGAATCCCAAACCCCCTTGACCCTGTTCGGTTCTGTGATTACTACATGTGTATGAACCTATCTAAAAGGTTGTGTTTGGACTTCTGTTCATTTCTTCAATCTCTTTTCAAACAGTCTTTGTTGTTTTACTAAATTACTTTCAAACAGACTTTTTAATACAATCTTTCACTAAAAACCTTTTCAACTTGTGTCAAGCACTTTCACTTTACTCCTAGATTAATAAGCTCTCCCTCCTCTAGTATGTGTACTGACTTGGGATCCTCTTGAGAACCCTCTGAACTCTAGCATACTGAGGCTGGCCCTTCCATACTGCACTTGTTCAATCTTGGTTACCAAGTCCAGGTGTAAGCACTGCCCGGGTTCCTTGAGATCCTTAGGGAACTTTGATGCACCTAGACTATGTCATTGTCTATGGAATTGAGGCATATGAGGTCATTGGAGGCTTTTAGGAATCTGGGCCTAATTGAAGGCTGCCTATAGAATAGCTTCTTGATTTTTATTTATTTACTTATTTAATTCATTCATTGGTCTGTAATAACTTGTAAACAGATATTGGGGTATTTAGTGAAAAGGGTGGGTAGATACATGCTTTATTGGGTAATTCGGGTTGAAATCATGCTCCTAAGACCTTACTTTTAAATCTGTATGCTTTACTAAGTAGAAATCATGTCTATAAGGTTCTGCATTTTGTCATGTTTAGAAACCATGCCTATAGGTTCCAAACAATCATGTCTTAATATCAGATTAATAATAGATTCCATGCCTATAGGACTTAATTCAGATTCTGGTACAACGAGTATTTATTTATGTTTCCCCGTCTGTAAACCGTTAAAATTAGTATTACACTTAGATATCATGCCCATAGGGAACCATATTCGAAATTCTGCTTTTTAGTCTAGTTTTGTCTAAATAAGTCAACTTGATCACGCCTAGTTAATTTCTGAATTTGTTTCATTAAGTATTAAGTATTTCTTGAAACGAGGTCTCTCAAACTGCCTCAATCTCACTAGATATCATGCCTATAGGTATTAAATGAGTCCATTTAAAAACCTGCTTTGTTTTGCATCAGTACTCCGCGTATAGGCAAGCCCTTAGGGCGTTTCCAAAATTACATATCTGAAACAGTCTCTATTGCTTATGTTTCTAACAAGATAAAAAAAAAATCCGTAAGCAACCGCTAGGGTTATAACTTCTGAGTCTAAAAGAGGTTGTTTGTCCGCATATTTACTTAGACATTATCTAATAAAGACCTTAACTGTGCTTGAGTTGTGCTGCTTACATGTTTGTTTGAGGAGGAAATTCTGAGCCTCTAAATTGCTCCCTTTATATGTTGAAAGTCCTAAATGTTTTGATTGTCTCCTTAGAATTTTCACCCTTGTTTTAAACCTTAGGGGTCTGTCTAGAACAACCTATAGGTAGAGGTCCTAACTCCCTCCAGGACCATTAAGGAGGGACGGGTAGCAGCACGCGATAGGAATCCATGATCAACATTCGCTTTGCATGACAAATAAGGGGACGAGAAGGGTAGACATGGATATGATGAACGGTGCGCTAATGCCACGCGTAGCCCCTTTCTAAGGAGTGATTACCGGGGATTGTACTAATGTGATCCTATAGGCTAAACAACCTAGGACACCCCTTTACATTCACAAATATGCTTAGATTGTACTTCTTTTTTTTCAAAATCTAGATTCTCATTAACTGTCTTTTTCAAACATCTTTGTATTTAAACTTAAATCCCCTACTATTTGAGCCATACTTGTTTATTTGTTAATTGTACAAATCCACAAAAACTGTTTGGCCGAGAACCACACTAGTGGACCCTAAGGGGTGCCTAACACCTTCCCCTTAGGATAATTTCAAGCCCTTACGCTGTCTCTGGTTACCAAAAGTAGTTATAAATGAACCCTATAGGTGCCCTAACGCACCTTAAATCGTTAGGTGGCGACTCTTCAAAAAATACAAACCCCTTTCCCAAAAGGAACGAGTTGTCTCAACCAAAATTTCATGAACCCGATTTCACGGGAAAAAGGGGGGCACGACAGCATGGTGACTCCGCTGGGGATTTTTAGGCTTTTACCATTTCAGACCATTTTTGTGAATTTGTACCCCTATGTGCAATTATTTGTTTAATTCCTTTAAGCATTTAGTTTCTTCTTCAAAAGCAAACTGACGTATCTTTCTTGTTTCCTTCCTTTATAACCGTATTAAAAATTATAAAACTGCTGTATTTATCTCTTTCTTAATGTGCAAATACATGACAACATGCTTTTAATTGTTGCATATTTATGCTCAACATTATACGCCACTCGTGCCAAACAAAATACTATAGCAACTTGCGCCCTTCCTATATCATTACCCCCAAATTTGGAAAGGCTTAGTTGCGGTAAAACTAGTCGATCAGCGGTGCAGTTGACGGTTCCCTGCCTTCCCCCTTGAGTTGTCCGCTCAAGGGTACCAGTCTAAAACCCCATAGAAACCTTACTCTTTTTAAATTGTGCATGCATCATGGTAAAACCTAGCCGGGTCAGTTATGTCGTCCACATAATGATCCTTTAACATATGCCTTATCCAAAGTCCATCGGGTTTTCCATAATCCCAAACGGACATCATCACGTTCTGTGCATTTATTTGGAGAACTAAATGCCAATATGCTGATCATAAATGTATAAATACTCGAGTCTGGTGGGGGTGAGGTCTAACCCTTTTGTCTTGCAAAAATTGAGGCACGAGGTCCCCAGCTTCGGAATGGTTAACATACCCCCACTCTTGCTAGACTGGTGGAAGAATCTTCCATCGGATGATCAGATCAATGAATGGAAAGAAAGGGCCGTCAAGACTAGCGAAAAGCTAGATTATCTGGAATACAGTCTGTTAGAATTGGGCGGAAAAGTGAGGAAAAGAGTCAACGACTGCCAGAGCGCTGAAAGAAACGAAGAAAGACATCTAGCGAAGGCGTTCTTACTAATGGGCCTACGCGAGCTGGAGGATTTGATCAACGAGAACATTCAACCTGAGGAAGGTCCTTCTGGGATCAAATAGGCTAGATTTATTCTTGCTTTTTCTTAAGATGTAATAAGGCCAAGTGCCAATAGTAACTCATTTTTTTTTCATTATTTCAGTATCGTTTTGGGATTCGTCTGTTCTTACATTATGAAATGAAGAATTTATTGGCATTAAAAGTTCTCCAAATCAATTTGTCGCTAGTCCTACCTCGGGCACAACGAGGCTCCCAAACTAGGACGCAAATTTATATTCTCGCACTATGTGGTTAAATATTGCAATACTTTTTATGATCCTCACTGACTTGGTTACCTTCTGTTTTTTATTTTTTGTTTTTTTTTTCTTTTTATTCCCCTCCCCAAAGGTTAGTTCGTGCACTCTGGAGTCATCATCTTATTTCACAAGATCCAGGGGCCCTCCACCCACTCCTCCTCTTATTCACTCTAAAGGCAAGAACAAATGCAAGAATAAAATGGAAGACTTAAACAACATCAGGAAGGAGAACATAGCTGAATGGGTAGAGGCCACTGATGGCCAGGGTATTCGGGTTCCTAATGAGAATGTGTCACAGCTTGAACAGAAACTGTTGAAATTCCAAGAAAAGCTCGATCAGGTTCGAAATCTGGCAAACCTGTCATTTTCCCTCAATAACCCAGATATCAACTTCCCCAACGCTCAAAACCCTACACCTCCTCAAAATATCCCAAAACAGCAGAATCATCATGCACCTCACAATCACGCTGCTCCACCAAGATCCAATGTAACACCTGCCATACCCCAAAAAACACTCCACTACTCATCCCAGAACCTCAGAACTCCACAAACGACAATTTTCACACCCATACACCAGGCCACCATAACAATCCTATCTACGTGAAGACCATGCCATACTCCACGCAACCCATCTCATACACACCCGAGTCTGATGAAAAGGATCTGCTTATCAGGAACTTGGCCAAGGAACTTAAGAAACTGACCAGCCGGATTCAGGGCGTCGAGGGAAGCAAAGGAATCGAGGGGCTGAACTATGAGGACCTTTGCATACAACCTGTTGTCGAACTACTTGAGGGGTACAAACCTCCTAAGTTCGAAATGTTTGATGGTACGGGTGATCCAAGGGTCCATCTGAGGACCTATTGCGACAAGCTAGTTGGAGTAGGGAAGGATGAAAGGATCCACATGAAGATGTTCATGAGGAGCTTGAAAGGAGATTCAATGTCTTGGTACATCATCTAAGATCCCAAGAAGTGGTCAAGCTGGGTAAGCATGGCATCTGACTTTATGGACAGGTTCAGGTTTAATATAGAGAATGCACCAGACGTGTTCTATATCCAGAATTTGAAGAAGAAGCCCACAGAGACATTTTGCGAGTATGCTACTCGCTGGAGGTCCAAATCTGCTAAGGTCAGACGCACCTTAGAAGAGGAGCAAATGAACAAGTTCTTTGTCCGGGCTCAGGACCCGCATTACTATGAACATCGGATGATGATTAAGAACCACAAGTTCTTCGACATTATCAAATTAGGTGAAAGAATTGAAGAGGGTATTAAAAGTGGTATGGTCACAAATCTCGAAGCCTTGCAAGCTACAAATAAGGCTTTACAGTCCGGTGGTGTGTCCAAGAAAAGGGACGTAGGGGCCGTGATGGTTCCACAAAGGACCAAGTCTCCCTTCAAGTACCAAACTTACCCAACACCTCCACTTACATACCAGCCAACCCTACATTACCAAGCACCCTCACCCTCGTACCAAGATCCGCCACCAACTTATCAATCATCTCCACCTCCTACATATCAACCTACTTCACCCAGATACTCCCAACCCGCTCATGTTTACCACACTTATAATTCTCAACCAACCCATTATCAATAACCCCCTACACGCCAAAACTTCCCTAGACCTCGACCTAACTTTGATCACAGACCTCCAAAACAATATACCACCAACGCTGAACCCATCGACCAACTGTATGAGAAGCTCAAAGCTGCTGGTTATGTCACCCCCATCCCTGCTGCAACCCCTGAGAATCCTTCTCAGTGGGTTAACCCTAACAAGTCCTGTGCATACCACTCTGGCATGAAAGGGCACACCATCGATGAATGCCGCTCTTTGAAAGACAAGATACAGTTTTTGATTGATAACAAAATCATTATGGCAAAGGAACCCACTCCAAACGTCCGCAACAATCCTCTTCCAGACCATAAGGGTGGAAGTATCCACATGATTGAAGTAGAAGATGACTGGGATCCTGAGGGATCAATTGGGTTGATCGCAGAAGGTGATGACCCAAAGAAACGACAACTACTCTCAATCCAATCATAGTCCAAATCCAACCGTCTGAGGACACTGAGGTGAATATGTCTATACCTCTTGAGTTCGAAGCAGCGCCACCCGCAAAGACACCGGTACCAATTGAGGATGAATTCGTGTCTCCGGCAAATGCACCCGCACCATTTGAGGTTGCAGTCCTACCACCCAAGGCACATGTTCCATTCGAAGTAAGGATAGCCGCACCGATCCCAATGGTGATGTTAAACAAGCCACCCTTCTATACAAATGTTATACCCTGGGACTATGCAACCGAGGCGAGAAGGAAGGGCAAGGTCAGGACTGAAGAAATTGTCGCAGCACAGCATGTCAAGAACTAGTAGAGCCTATACCCTTGAACATCTAGCTGAATCAAGCAAGCAGGCCTCCAATCGGCCACCCCTCATTGAGACAGGTCTGGACGACCTTTCGAGGAAAGTACAGGCCAAGGAGTATTCGGTCATCAACCAGTTGAACAAGACGCCAGCATAAATATCCATTCTCTCTTTGCTAGAAAATTTTGAGACGCACAGGAATGCTTTGTTGAAGGTGCCGAATGAAGCGTACGTGCCAAATAACATCACTAGCGGGGAAATAGCTAATATGGTAGGTCAAGTATTGAAAAGACATAAGATCACCTTTCATGAGGACGAGCTGCCACCTGAAGGGCTGGGGCACAACAAATCACTACACATCACCGTGCAATGCGAAGATTATTTTATCACCGGAATCCTGATCGATGGAGGGTCCAATCTTAACATTTGTTCGCTGATAACGCTCAAGAAGTTGGATAAAGGGCTGCATGAGATAAAAGATGGAGCAATCAATGTGAAATCTTTCAATGGTTCTTAGAGGTCCACCATTGGTGAGATTAGTCTATGCCTGCAGATGGGACCAACCTGGTTCGAGGTCGATTTCCAGGTAATAGATGTACCAACGTCTTACAACTTGCTGGTGGGACGGCAATGGATCCATGCTGTGGGGCCGTAGCATCAATGCTGCATTAGGTAGTAAAGTTCAAATGGAATCACCAGGAAGTGATCATTCGCGACGACGCTATCAACCCTATATACAGTCACCAGACTATTCCGGCAATCGAGGGAAGAAGGAAGCCGGGTGGGGAAACTTACCACCACATTGAACGGGTCAATGCTATCGACCAAGACAAATGGTGGGATAGAAAAATTGAGAGTATACTGAGTTGGAGTGGGTACGAGCCTGGCAAAGGGCTCGGCAAGAACCTCCAAGGAATCTCTAATCCCATAAAACTCAAGAAACATGGCACTACCTTCGGGTTGGGATATGAATACACCTGGGAAGAGTTCAATAGTTGGTCGCCACCATGGCGCAGTTCTTACTACCCACTAGAGCAGCTAATACCGCATCTGGATCAAACCTTCCAGCAGGCCGACATTATTTATGGGTCAGATGAAGAAGAAGCACTTGCAGCAGTGAAGAACTTGTTTCTAGAGGATAGTGATATGGATTGTTGCGTTATTATCAAGGAGGAGGGGGAGGAAGGCCCTTCCATACAGGTTGTGAGTAGAGGGGCACATCTCAAGAATTGGACCGTCAGGACAACCAAAGCCCGACGAGCCTCGGGGTAGCAAGGCTAAAACAAGCATTATTCACCGTTTTACTAAATGATTTTCTTTTCGCATTTTTCAGTTCCGCAATAAGATCTTCAATGTTCAAAACAATTATTCAATTTATCAAATCATTTTTGATTTTTCTTATGAATTAATATTTATTGCTATCGTTTTCTCTCATTACTTTACCTATACATCATTACTATTACTTGTCTTGATGAACCAATGACTGTGACATGCAATGAGACAATACAAAAAACGGACATGGATTCAGAGGAAGACGACATACCTGATGAGATTGTCAAAGAAGTTGCGAACTTTGAGAACAGACCTAAGTCTAACCTGGACGAGACCAAAATTGTCAACCTGGGAGATTCACGAAACGTCAAGGAAACACGAATCAACATTCACCTGTCGCCATCAGAGAAGAAAGAATACACAAAATTTCTAAAGGAGTATGAGAACATATTCGCCTGGTCGTATGATGACATGACTGGTCTGAGTACGTCTATTGTGGCTCACAAACTGCCAACCAATCCAATGTGTCCGCCGATAAAGCAAAAGCTCAGAAAGTTCAAGCCTGATATGAGCTTGAAAATCAAAGAAGAAGTCACCAAGTAGATCAATGCTAAGGTTCTTAGGGTAGTAGAATACCCGACGTGGTTAGCCAACATTGTGCTAGTGCCAAAGAAGGATGGGAAAGTCAGAGTCTGTGTCGACTACCGGGATCTCAACCGGGCCAGTCCGAAAGATGACTTCCCTTTGCCAAATATACACATCCTGATTGACAATTGCGCCAAGCATGAGCTACAGTCATTCGTATATTGCTTCGCTGGTTAGCATCAGATCTGGATGGATGAGGAAGATGATGAGAAAACGGCTTTCATTACACCGTGGGGAGTGTATTATTACAAGATGATGCCATTCAGCTTGAAAAATGCAGGAGCCACCTACATGAGGGCCATGACTACCATCTTCCATGATATGATACACAAGGAGATCGATATATATGTGGATGATGTTATTGTCAAGTCCAAGAAGGTCGCTGGCCACATAGAAGATCTGAGGAAGTTCTTCGATAGACTGCGGAAATACAACCTAAAATTAAACCCCGCGAAGTGTGCGTTTGGGGTTCCTGCTGGGAAATATCTTGGGTTTATTGTGAGTCGCCGAGGAATAGAACTGGATCCATCGAAGGTCAAATCCATTCAAGAACTACCACCGCCGAGGAACAAGAAAGATGTGATGAGTTTCTTGGGAAGGCTTAACTATATCAGCCAATTCATAAAAGAGTCTACAGTTATCTGTGAGTCGATCTTCATGATGTTAAAGAAGGACGCCGCCACCAAATGGGGCGATAACTGCCAAAAGGCCTTCGAAAAAATCAAGGAGTACCTGTCAACACCACCAGTCTTAGTCCCACCTGAGCCAGGTAGACCCTTATTACTCTACCTTGCAGTGTTAGATGGAGCTTTTGGCTGTGTTCTGGGGCAGCATGATGAAACATGAAGGAATGAGCAAGCCATTTATTATCTCAGTAAGAAGTTCACCCCGTACGAGGCCCGGTATTCTCTATTGGAACGCACCTGTTGTGCTTTGACTTGGGTAGCTCAGAAGCTAAGACATTACTTCTGCGCCTATACCATACATCTCATATCGAGAATGGATCCCTTGAAGTACATCTTTCAGAAGCCCATGCCCGCTAGGAAGCTAGCCAAGTGGCAAATCCTGTTGAGTGAGTTCGACATTGTTTACGTAACTCAGAAAGCGGTCAAGGGACAAGCACTGGCAGACCACCTTGCTGAAAACCCCGTAGATGGAGAATATGAACCCCTGAAAATGTATTTTCCTGATGAAGAGGTATCATTCATCCTATGACGGTTGGAGAATGTTCTTCGATGGAGCAGCGAACTTTAAAGGAGTTGGCATTGGAGCATTCCTAATATATGAAACCGGTCAGCATTACCCGGTGTCTGCCAAACTCAGGTTCCCCTGCACCAACAATATGGCCGTGTATGAAGCCTGCATCTTAGGACTCAAAATGGCCATTGACATGAACGTTCAGGAGCTGCTAGTGATTGGAGATTCAGACTTACTTATACATCAGGTACGAGCAGAATAGGCAACTAAGAACTCCAAGATACTCTCGTATCTGCACCACGTACATGAATTGAGAAAGAGGTTCACGAAGACGTAATTCCAATATATTCCCAGTATCCAGAATGAGTTCGCCGATGCATTGGCTACCCTATCATCTATGATACAACACCCAGACAAGAATTTCATTGATCCCATTCCGGTGAAAATTTATAATCAGCCAGCTTACCGTGCCCATGTTGAAGAAGAAGCAGACGACAAGCCTTGGTTTCATGATATCAAGGAATATTTGGCAAAAGGAGAGTACCCAGAGCTTGCAAATCCTACTCAGAAATGCACACATCGGAGATTGTCCAACAACTTCTTTTACAGCGGAGGAATCCTGTATGGGAGGATTCCCGATTTAGGATTATTAAGATGTGTCGACGCAAAGGAAGCATCCAAGCTACTAGAGGAAATTCATGCTGGGACATGCGGTCCACATATGAACGGTTTTGTCTTAGCAAATAAGATACTCCGGGCTGGTTACTTTTGGATGACTATGGAAACGGACTGTAGACAGTATGTCCGGAAATGCCACCGTTGTCAGATACATGCAGACACGATAAAGGTACCTCCAAACGAGCTTAATGCAACAAGCTCACCGTGGCCGTTCGTCGCCTGGGGAATGGACGTTATTGGACCAATCGAGCCTGCCACTTCCAACAGACACAAGTTCACCCTAGTAGCCATCGACTATTTCACCAAATGGGTCGAAGTAGCATCTTGAAAAGCAGTGACCAAGAAAGTCGTGGCAGACTTTGTCCGCGACCGTATTGTTTGTCGATTCGGAATTTCAGAGTCAATAATTACTTATAATGGCTCCAACCTCAACAGCGACTTGATGAAAGCTATGTGCGAGACTTTCAAGGTCAAACACAAGAATTCCATAGCCAACAGGCCTCAGATGAATGGAGTTGTAGAAGCCGCCAACAAGAATATCAAGAAGATATTGAGGAAAATGATAGAGAAGCATAGACAGTGTCACGAGAAGTTATCATTTGCTCTACTGGGGTATTGCACCACAGTCCGCACATCAACCGGGGCAACCCCCTATTTGCTGGTTTATGGTACAGGCTGAGGTAGAAATTCCTTCCCTAAGGATCATACAAGAAGCTGAGCTCGACGACGCAGAGTGGGTAAAAAGTCATTATGAGCAACTAGCCCTTATAGACGGAAAGAGAATAAATGCAGTCTGCCATGGTCAACTCTATCAGAACAGAATGTCCAGAGCCTTCAACAAAAGAGTCAAGCCAAGACAGTTCACACCAGGGCAGCTGGTGTTGAAGAAAATTTTTTCGCATCAAGATGAAGCCAAAGGGAAGTTCTCTCCCAACTGGCAGGGTCCATACATGGTTCACCGGGTTTTGACAGGAGGAGCCCTAATACTTGCAGAAATGGACGGAGAAGTCTGGCCAAAGCCAATCAATTCAGATGCAGTCAAGCGTTACTATGTGTAATCTTTATGCTTTTCTTATATGATGTAAATTGGACTACGCCTGACCTGATTCCCGGTTAAGAGGGGATACGTAGGCAGCCCTATGGGTTCGGTCATAATTCAATAAAAATTTCATTTCCCCCTGCAATTGGAAACTAGGGCAGAATTTGAGGAGGACCCTTAAAATTCCAAAGTAACTTCAGCCAATTGCCGCACGAGCAACAGTTAGAAACGTCAACCCATCAAACTGGGGCAAAATTTTAAGGAGGACCCTCAAAATTCCGTAGCAGGAGGGGTTGTGGTGTCCCGAACCACATCACAGTCATCGGTTCATCTAAAAGCTATTTTTAGTTAAACATTTATGTCATACTTTTACAAAATCATGCATGTTTATTATTGAAGCTGCTTTGTTTAGCAACGCTACCCCAATGATACAGACAGTATCACCAGATCAAAGCCGAACGAGTCAAGCAAAGCCAGCGGGGATACGAACTAACCTCCCCCTTACAAAACTCACGATATTTCTTTGGATGCAGGCACTAGGATTGTGAAATCCTTAAACATACTGTACGCCCAAGGGACAAACATTGCCCTCAGAACCGTTGCACATGCCAACATTTGCTATCAACACACACCAGTAATGCTCCATATGTCACAATGCTCCCAGTAATCAATCACAACACCGCAATCTGTTATTAGCTAAGACAATTCTACTGTCATTTGTTATTCTATTTCTTGCATAAGGCTACTATTCTGCCTTTCGAGACTAAACGCTATCTCCATCGGCATCTGCATTGCATAAGGCTACTATTCTGCTTTCCAATTTGCATAAGGCTACTATTCTGCGTTTCGAGACTAAACACTGTCTCCATCTGCATCTGCATTGCATAAGGCTACTATTCTGCCTTCCAATTTGCATAAGGATACTATTCAGATTTCCGAGACTAAACATTGTCTCCATCTGCATCTGCATTGCATAAGGCTACTATTCTGCCTTCCAATTTGCATAAGGCTACAATTCTGCCTTCCGAGACTAAACGTTGTCTCCCTCTGCATCTGCATTGCATAAGGCTACTATTCCGCCTTCCAATTTGCATAAGGCTACTATTCTGCCTTCCGAGACTAAACGCTGTCTCCATCTGCATCAGCATTACATAAGGCTGCCATTCTGCCTTCCAACTTGCATAAGGCTACCATTCTGCCTTCCGAGGTTAAGCTCTACCTCCATCTGCATTCGCATCTTTGCATAAGTCTACTTTCCTGCCTTTCGAGGCTAAGCCCTGCCTCCAATTTTCTTCAAAACTAAGCGCTATCTCAAGCACTATTTATCTCACTTTTCTTACGGGCTAAGCTCTGCCCTTCAATTCGCAAGACTGAGCTCTGTCTTGTCCGCATCATACTACTGCACCCTTCATGGGCTGAAATATCGCCAACTCGTCCAAAGGCGTCATGGTCCGGAGGCACCATCCTCATAGCCCGAGAAAATTATTTCATGGCCTGCGAATCCTGCACCAAACAACCCATGGACCAGGACATCATGGTCTGAGGACGCCATTCCTAATCGTCCAAAGACAACATTCATGGTCCAACGGGAATTTGCATCATGTTTAAATTATGTAATATATGCTTGTATCGTTTATTTACAGGTAACCCAATGAGCAAAGGCTAGCCCAGCAGGAGCAATCCCGCTCCAGTTTTCCCAGCCATATCAAACCTCACCATTCCCGTAAACCGTTCACTCACCCGGCCCTAAATGTTGCGTCCGCTCTTGAGATGATTTCACCGGTATACTTCGCCGATGAATCCAGAACTACATATGGCCCGATTCTTGTAAAACCAAGGATATGTAGGCAACTCGGCAACCGGAGCTCGGCCTCTGCTTGTCAAAGCATCCCATCCGGTCAAAATTGGCCATAATTTCTATACCCGAAATTCTTTCATTCTTCCCGGGTAAGGAGGGGCAGCTGTTGATACCCAATTTTTCCCTATATATTTTAAATATGCAAATATACTTTCGAAATAGCATATATAAGCATGCACAAGGTTTTTATTATTTTTTCCATAATTTTAAGGGTTTAAATTGATTTATTTTCCCCCTTTTTATCCATAAAACCCCAATAATTATTTCCCAAATTATTGTTATAATGATTTATTCATTTAATCTCTATACTTATTCCAAAATATGGTTAAGATATTTTTCATGCATTTTTATAATTATATTTATTATTTTTAAGCTAAATTGCATATAATTGCAATGTTAGCCCTTTTAATGTATAATTATATTTTATATGCATAAAATTGGTCCCTATATTTTTAAAATGACAATTATATATTTTAGATCATTTTGGCACTTTAAATTATTTTCCAGAAATTACTTATTATTTATTATATATTAAATAGGGGAAAATTGGCTATTTAAATTATAGCCAGATTNTATATTAAATCATTTTGGTACATAAAATTATTTTCCAGAAATTATTTATTATTTATTATAAATTAAATAGGGGAAAATTTGCTATTTAAAGTATAGCCAGATTGACATTTCAATTGCAGCCTAAATTGAACCCAACCCCAACCCAATTTCCTATTAAAATACCTGACCCAGACCCTATACACACTTACCCGACCCGGAATCAATTAAATCCAGGCCGTTGATCTCCTAGATCAACGGCCCGTATTGCTTCCTTCCCTTTATAAATCCTGATACCCTAACCCTAGCCTCATTTCCAAACGGGCGCCGCCTCTGTATCCTCTCGTCCCCTCTCTTCTCTCAACCTAACTTAGCCCCTGTTCAACCGCCGCCCCCTTCTCCGGTCGTCTCCGGTGACTACCTTTCAACTCCTAAGCCCCAATGGCCCCTCCATTGCCATGCTCATCTTCTCTGAGGCCTTCAAGGGCCCTAGGCCACGCCGACTTGTATCTAGGGTTTGCTGTTTGTATGTTCATGGCTACTCCGGTGTGATTTCGAGCAAAATCACTGTATTTGTTACGATCTTTGAGTTTATAAACAGGTTCTTCCACCGCTACTTGGGTTTCTTCTGAAACCCTAATTTTTGTTTGCATCTCTTAGATATGTGCTATTTTTAAATGATTCAAGTCTGTTCCTTTTATGTTTTACACTGTCCTTGAACTTCATTTGCAACAATCATCGATTTCAAGTTGATTTTCACTTTCTTCTAAATTTAGGGTTGTTCAGAACTTCTTCTACACTTTGTTTAAATCGATTTTTATGTTTTAACTTCTATAATTTGCATATCTCGATTGATTCTATGCTTTATTGCTTTTTCAAGTAGCCTATGTTAAAAGCCCTAATTTTTAGGGTTCTTCGTTTAGTTTCTGTGTATTAGCATGACTGACCGGCTCTCATTTTTTTTAATTCTTGTGATTTCTTATGACTGCCTCGCCTTGATATGCTTCTATTGAGTTTCTCAGCCTAAGCTTACACTGATTCTATGTGTCTGTGGGCCTCTTGACTGTTCACATCAAGACTTGCATCTTTCTCACTGATTCGATATTGTTTAACCTTCATGTTTTGCTAGAGTTGTGTGCCAATTCTTGACTATCCATGTCTTACTCCATTTATATTTTAAACATGCAGACTTTTTCGTTTTCTTATGACCCTCTCTTTTATTGATTCTGAATTCCCTGTTACTTGGTGTGATTTGAACACTTTCCTTTAAACCCCCCGACTCCTACCTTTCCACTTAATTTGATTTTGCTTGCCTTAATTAATTTTCCCTTGCCTTGTCTGCATTGTTACTTGATTCTTACTGATTGTTTCCTTAGTTTAAAACTTTCTGAACCTAGCCTAATTACCTGTTCTATCTTGTACTATTTTGAAATCTTTCCTTATTTGTTATACTCCAACCGTGTATGATTTCTTTCCTTACTTGTCACCTGCTCTTTACCGTTTGCACTGACTCCCTTAATTAAAGGGAGATTCGAACCAATTTTTATACTGAGTTCTATAATTATTGAACAATGGATTCTTGCCTTATTTTAACCAGTTGTCAAACTACTATATAAATGACTCTCTTCTACAGTCTTAACACACGAACTCTTGGTTCAAAACTCTCTCACACACTCAAAACTTTCTGCCCTCTTTTGTACTACTTGCTACTGCTATAAGTTAGCCGGCTGCAAGCCAGGGCTAACCATTGTGTTCACCTGCTCTTTCACTGTGTTTGCTATCCTCTTTACTGGTATGTCTTAGTTTCAATTCGGAGTTCCAACAACAATATGATTCTCTTATTATTTCAGTTCATTCTGTTTCTAGTTTGCTTTTATTTGTGGTTTTGTTGTGAAATCTGCAGTTAATCTGTTTACATTATTAAGCATGTTATGAACTTCCCTCATTTTAGAGTCAGTGTGTTACCCCCTCTATTTGTTTCTGAACATTCCCAGACCTTTGCTTGATTATGTGTTTGCAATTAAGTGTTCTATGAATACCAAACCCCCTAGACCCTATTTGGTTCTGTGACTACTGGATGGGTATGAACCTGTCTTAAAGGTTTTGTTTGGACTTCTGTTCAATTCTTCAATCTTTTTTCAAACGGTCTCTGTTGTTTTACTAAATTACTTTCAAACAGACTTTTTAATACAGCCTTTCACTAGATTCAACTTGTGTCAAACACTTTCACTTTACTCCTAGATTAATAAGCTCTGCCCCTCCAGTATGTGTACTGCCTTGGGATCCTCTTAAGAACCCTCTGAACTCTGGCATACTGAGGCTGGCCCTTCCACACTGCACTTGTTCAATCTTGGTTACCAAGTCCAGGTGTAAGCACTGCCCGGGATCCTTGAGATCCTTAGGAAACTTTGATGCACCTAGACTATGTCATTATCTATGGAATTGAGGCATATGAGGTCATTGGAGGCTTTTAGGAATCTGGGCCTAATTGAAGGCTCCCTGTAGAATAGCTTCTTGATTTTTTTTTATTTACTTATGTAATTCATTCATTGGTCTGTAATAACTTGTAAACAAATATTGGGGTATTTAGTGAAAAGGGTGGGTAGATACATGCTTTATGGGATAATTCGGGTAGAAATCATGCTCCTAAGACCTTACTTTTAAATCTGTATGCTTTACTAAGTAGAAATCATGTCTATAAGGTTCTGCATTTTGTCATGTTTAGAAACCATGCCTATAGGTTCCAAACAATCATGTCTTAATATCAGATTAATAATAGATTCCATGCCTATAGGACTTAATTCAGATTCTAGTACAACGAGTATTTATTTATGCTTCCCCGCCTGTAAACCGTTAAAATCAGTATTACACTTAGATATCATGCCCATAGGGAACCATATTCGAAATTCTGCTTTTTAATCTAGTTTAGTCTAAATAAGTCAACTTGATCACGCCTAGTTAATTTCTAAATTGGTTTCATTAAGTATTAAGTATTTCTTGAAACGAGTTCTCTCAAACTGCCTCAATATCACTAGATATCATGCCTATAGGTATTAAAGGAGTCCATTTAAAAACCTGCTTTGTTTTGCATCAGTACTCCGCGTATAGGCAAGCCCTTAGGGGGTTTTCAAAATTGCATATCTGAAAATGTCTCTATTGCTTATGTTTTCTAATCCTAACAAGCTAAAAAAAATCCGTAGGCAACCGCTAGGGTTATAACTTCTATGTCTAAAAGAGGTTGTTTGTCTGCATATTCACCTAGACATTATCTAATAAAGACCTTACTGTGCTTGAGTCGTGCTGCTTACGTGTTTGTTGGAGGAGGAAATTCCGAGCCTCTAAATTGCTCCCTTTATGTGTTGAAAGTCCTAAATGTTTTGATTGTTGCCTTAGAATTTTCTCCCTTTTTTTAAACCTTATGGGTCTCTCTAGAACCACATATAGGTAGAGGTCCTAACTCCTTCCAGGACCATTGTCTTGCCCCCTTTTTCTCGCAAAATCGGGTTTATCACATTTGGAGGGACTACTCATTCCTTTGGGAAATTGGGTTTGCAATTAAAGAGTCGCCACCTAATGATTGGGGTGCATTAGGACACCAAAAGAAGTTTGATTTGAATAACCAGAGATAGGGTAAGGGTTTGAAATTACTCTAAGGGGAAGGTGTTAGGCACCTCTCAGAATCCACTAGTGTGGTTCCCGGCCAGACAATTATTGTGAATTGAGGTACAATTAACATATAAACAAATAAGGCTCAATAAGAGGGGATTTCAACACATAATGGTTTGAAAGTATGCAAAGTTTGAAAGGACCATTTAGAAAGACTAAATTTCAAATAAAGAGTTAAAATGCTAAAGAAAAGAAATAAAGAATAAAGGGAGGGGGGGGGGTCCTTGGTTTATTAATAATATGGATCACCCCACACAATGTCCGGTAATCACTCCTCAATAAGGGGCTACCCGTGACATTATCGCGTGGTCGTCATATCTATATCTACCCATCCCACCCCGTTAAGGTAATTAAAGCGCGGATTGGTATCGATTACTTAATGCATGCTATTACCCGTCCCGTTCCTATCAGTCCCGGAGGCACTTAGGACTACTAATCCTAAAGGGAGGGGTATTAGGCTTATTTGGGGTTTCAAAAGGTAAAATTCTAAGGTGACATACAAAACACATACTGCATATTTGGGGAGACATATATACATATAAGGCTCAATTATACCTCCTTGCACAGAAAAGCACATAATAGCATGTCTTGCACGTACTGCTTAGGTCTGATTAGAATTAAATATGAGGGAGTTTAAAAGCTGGGGCAGATTGATTTATTACATAATTCAGATAAGAAGCCAAAATCAGGACTGCTTGCTGGTTGCAATAATTAACATAAGCGGATTCATTTTTTATTATTACTCTAAGGTTTACCTAAGTTCTAAGACGGGATCCTATAGACATGCTATCTACCGAATTTAGAAGGTTATAAGACAGTAAAACTTGAAAACGAATTGTTTGAGATCCTATCGGCATGCTTGCAAAACTTTGATTAAGCGAGGGACTTAGATTATCAAAAGAGATGCAGAATTAAACAAATTGATTATAGGTTCTGCATGTGATAGTATATATTATTACTGATTTTACGTCTATCATTGGATGAAGCGAATCAGATTCACTTAGAAACTCCTATAGGCATGTTTTCTATATGTTGCTGATTTTAGACACTTATGAATGCAGATACTTGTTTTAAATCTTATAAACATGGTATCTAAATGCAGAACTTAAACCTTATAGACATGGTTTCTAGATGCAAGACTTGTTTTAAACCTATAAACATGGTATCTAAATGCAGTTTCAATTATGCAGAATGATGTTAGAACAATCCTATAGGCATGATTTCTAGGTGAAGTTAAATATGCGGAATTATAACAGTCCTATAAGGATGGTTTCTACATGTAGATTGAATTATGCGGAATGACGTTGGAACAATCCTATAGGCATGATTTCTAGGTGAAATTGAATATGCGGAATTATAACAGTCCTATAGGCATGGTTTCTACATGTAGTTGAATATGCAGAATTAGAACGATCCTATAGGCATGATTTCTACCCTTTGCATGCATAGTTACCCCAACCTTGTTTCACTAACCAACCCCAAGTATTCTTTACAAATTATTACAAACCAGAGTAACAAATACATCAGAGAATACAAAGAAAATAACTACAACCATAGAAGGCCTGATTCTTGACTTCCTGCCTGAATTACTAGAAAGACCAACTCAAGGACCACTGATCCAAAGCCTTTCTCCAATTTGAGTGTGTCAGAGTTCCCTAAGAGCTTTATTGGGACTCCGGGCAGTGCTCACACCCAAATTGTATTACCAGAATAGGGACAAGTGTAGTGTGGAATTGCCAGCCCTCAAGTGCCAAGTTCAGAGGGAGCTCAAAGGGTCCCAAGGCAAGGCTCACAAGAGGGGGGCAGAACTTAAGTCTAAGAGAGAGTGCAAGTGAAGAAACAAAATTCTGAGGGAATAAAGGAGAGGGAAACAGCCACAAACAAGTTGACAAATTCATACAAAGGGATTCAGGGGGGTTGGGAAATTACAAAGAGCCTATGCTTAGGCAAGGTTGAGTTTTGGGCATGCACAACAATAGAAGATGTTGGCATGCCTATAAGCCCACCAGAACATACAATAGCAGAGAAACATAGAGGTTAGGATCCCAGGGAACAAGCTTGAGTCATGGGCAGTAATATGCAATACTGTCATGCCTCAAACAAACCATAAGCATTGAACACATTGGGGGGGGGGGGGTTTAGGATACATAATAAATTCAGAAGAGGCATAAGGGAATTATAGCATGCTAGAATAAGTACTGAACTAAGCGGTAGGCAAGCAAGAAAGCATTAAGTAAACACATTGTTGTGATGGTGGAATCTTAATCAGAACTACCAGTTCAACG
This sequence comes from Nicotiana attenuata, assembly GCF_001879085.1. Classification (NCBI taxonomy): domain Eukaryota; kingdom Viridiplantae; phylum Streptophyta; class Magnoliopsida; order Solanales; family Solanaceae; genus Nicotiana; species Nicotiana attenuata. Next base: position 28,224,413 of record NC_031997.1, read on the forward strand.
AAGCAAAATACAGTAAAAGCAGGTAACAAGACTTTGAAGGCAGGCCACAACAGAAGTAGTAAAGCAGGAGAGAATGTTTTGAGTGAAGTTATTTTTAAACTCAGAGTGTTCGTGTGTGTCAATGAAAAAGCCAGGGTATTTATAGTTTGAAAACAGGTAGAAAATAAGGCAAGAAAATAATTATGGAACTATGTACCAATTAAAATTAAATCAGTATAACACTTCCTTTAATTAAGGAGTTAAAATCAAACGGTAATTGACAGAAATCAATTAAGGAAAGAATCAAGTAGAACACCATGTATAGAATAGACCATTATGGGTAAGTACATAGGAGTTTAAGTAAGAAAACAACTATTGCAGAATCAGTAAAATATACTCGGCTAACTAAATAAGGTAAGAAAACAAAGTTAAGTTGCAAAAATATGGAGATAATCAAAAATCAGTACATAGCAAATCAAGGAGTCAAGGATTTCAAAATTACTGACTTAAGGAGAGTAACATGGGTTCCTATGAATAAACCAAGTTAAAGACAAGAGAATCGAAAGTCTGAAGTTTTCAAATCAATGCAAGAAATAGGGAAATCAGTAAAAATAAGGTAAGAATCAATTACACGAGTGCAATCTGAATTACACAAGGAGGTTTGAAATCAGTCCAAAATAGAAGGTCATTTTAGAGGGAAATTTAACATATAAAAGAGTGCATAAACTTTAGGCATGTGAGGCTGAACAACATCATGCAATAGCAAACACAAAGTCAGTAGCTGATGAACATGGTAGTCACATAGGTCGATTTCAGTAACTTAGTAATAGAGAAAAGGGAGCATCAAACAGTATGCAAAGAGGTCAAGTGAAAAGACCTTATAGAAGAGTTTAGCAGGAAGTAAAAATCACATAAAGAAACAAAAGATTTTGAAATTCAGTCGAGCAACAGATGAAGCAACTTCAGAAACTCGAATAGGTTCAAAGCAAATTAAGGTTTTGAAACCAATCGAATTCAGAGCATGACGAACAAGTAAAACACATAGCGAATAATCTCAGAACTCGAATGAACCCCAAATTTTAGGGTTTTCACCATCAATCGAGTATAGAGATAAAAAAAAAAGTAAATCAGAAAGAATACTAACAAAATAAATTTAGAAAATCCCAAAAAGGAACTAAAACTTTTAACATGCACACTTCAGTAGAAGAACAACATAAAGAAACACAGTAGAAGAACCTTATAAAGAACACAATAGAAGAACAACCTAAAGAAACACAGTAGAACATGTTAAAAATAAGAAAAGCTTCGAAATAATTTAACAAAAACCCTAAATCGAAAATGATAAAGGTTCTGAAGGTAATGTTTTTAAAGAAATCTTGGGAAAATGTTCAGAAGCTTATAGTAAACACAGATCTAAAAGAATCGGAAGAACCTCAAAGTTTAGGGTTTCAGAAGAAAACCAGATGGTGAGAAAGGCTTGGAAGGACTTTGGTCTAAGCAGGAAAAGCCAAGAGTCAGGCTTGAATAGCCATGGCTGGCCGGAGAAAGGTCGGAGATGACCGAAAACAACCATAGAACTGGATCGACCAAAGTCTGGGCCAAGCTTCTTCAAGGTCTGGCCCTGGAAATCATAGAACTCGAACACATAGAGGCCAAGGGAGGCGGAAATAGGCTTTCCATGGCTTTGGAAGCCATGGATTTGGGAGCTTTTCAGGTGGGGATTGAAGGCGGCGGCTAGGGTTTGAGAGAGAGTTTGAGAGAGAACCGGGAGAGGGGGGGTTTAAAGGCGGCTACATGCGAGAAATGATTAGGTTTAGGGGCTAATTGGGAATTAAAAAGGAAAAGGCTGATGTGAGCCGTTGATCTAGGTGATCAACGACTGGGATTAAAAGGGAATCCGGGTGGGTTATTTAATTGGGTCGTGGGTCGGGTAGATTAGGATTTGGGCTGGGTAATTGGGTTAAATAATTGGGTCTAATTGGGGTTCAAATAAGGCTAAAATTGAAATAAACGGGGCTAACATTTAAATAGCCATTTTCCCTTTTTTATTTTACAAAAAATAGTAGAATAATTTCTGAAAATAAATTAAAAGTACTAAAATGATTAATAATACATAATTATCAAATTAAAAATACTGGAGTCAATTTTATAAATATAAACACAATTAGATCTTAAAAGAGGCTAACATTGCAGTTATATGCAATTTAGCTTTAAAAATACTAAATAAATTTATAAAAATATGCAAAAATTATGATAGCTATATTTTAGTATAAATATGAGAGTCCAATAAATGAATTACCAAAATGATAATTTTGGGAATAATTATTGGGTTTTTCTTGATAAAATAGGGCAATAACAGGTTGGACTTAGGCCGATTTTCAAAGTTCTCAACCTCTTTAACAATCTCTTCAGGTATGTCATCTTCCTCTGAATCTATGTCCGTTTTGTTGCGTTGTCTCATTGCATGTCACAGTCATCGGTTCATCAAGATAAGTAATAGTAATGCTGTATAAGTAAAGTAATGAGAGAAAATAATAAGAGTGTTGATATATAAGAAAAAATTGAAATGCTTTGATAAATTCCATAACTGTTTTGAACATTGAAGATCTTATTGCGGAAATTTAGAATGCGAAAGAAAAAACTAGTAAAAATAAAAGATAGTGCATGATGCTTGTTGACCTTTGCTACCCCGAGGCTCGTCGGGTTCTGGTGGTTCTGATGGTCCAATTGTTGAGATATGCTCCTCCACTCACAGCTTGTATGGAAGGGCCTTCCTCCCCCTCCTCCTCGAGAATGACGCAACAATCCATGTCATCATCTTCTAGGAACAAATTCTTCACCGCTGCCAGTGCTTCCTCTTCTTCTGTCCCATAGATAATATCGGCCGGTTGGAAAGTCGGTTCCAAGTGTGGTATTGGCTGCTCCAGCGGATAGTAAGGATTGTGCCATGGTGGCGACCAGTTGTTGAATTCTTCTCAGGTATACTCGTATCCCAGACCGAAGGTGGTGCCATGCTTTTTGAGTTTTATAGGCTTAGTGATTCCTTGGAGGTTCTTTCCAAGCCCCTTACCCGGTTCGTACCCACTCCAATTCAATATGCTCTCGATTTTGTTGTCCCACCATTTGTCCTTGTCAACGGCGTTGACTCGCTTGATGTGGTGATAGGTCTCCCCACCTATCTTTCTTCTGCCTCCAATTGCCGAGATGTTGTGGTGACTGCATATAGGATTGCTACCGTCGCCGTGAATGATCACCTCCTTGTGATTCCACTCAAACTTTACTGCCTGATGTAGTATTGACGCTACGGCCCCAGCAACATGAATCCAGGGTCGTCCCAACAACATATTGTAAGATGCCGACATGTCTATCACTTAAAAATCCACATCGAACCAAGTAGGCCCCATTTGCAAACACAGACTAATTTCCCCAATGGTGGACCTTTGGGAGCCGTCGAAAGCTTTTACATTGATGGCCCCGTCCTTGATCTCGTGTAGTCCCTTACCCAACGTCCTGAGTGTTACCAACGGACAAATGTTGAGGCTGGACCCTCGATCAATCAGGATTCCGGTGATAAAATAGTCTTTGCATTGCACGATAATGTGCAATGCCTTGTTGTGACTCAACCCTTTCGGTGGCAGCTTATCTTAATAAAAAGTGATCTTATGACTTTCCAATACCTGTCCTACCATGTTAGCCATCTCTCCGCCGGTGATGTTGCCTGGCACATATGCTTCACTCAGTACCCTTAACAAGGCATTCTTATGTGCGTCAGAATTTTATAACAAAGCAAGGATAGAAATTTGCGCTGGTGTTTTGTTCAGCTGATCAATGACCGAGTAGTCCTTGGCCTGTATCTTTCTCCAGAGATCATCTGGCCCGGTCTCGATGATGGTTGGCCGGCTAGAAGCCTGCTTGCTCGACTCAGCCAGATGTTTCGGGGTATAAACTCTACCAGTCCTCGTCATACCCTCTGCCGCAATAGACGCTCCGAACATAACCTTGCCTTTTCTTCTTGCCTCGGCTGTGTAGTTTCATGGTATATCCTTTGTATGGAATGGTGTCATGGCTGTCATTGCCACTGGAATTGGTGTGGCTATCTTTAATCCGAATGGAGCATGCACCCTAGGCGGTAAAACTGCAACTTCGAATGGTGTGGGTGCCTTTGCTGGAGATACGAATTCAACCTCAATTTGCGTTGGCGTCTTTGTAGATGATGATGCTTCAAATTCCAGCGGTATGGACATATTTACCTCGGCATCTCCAGAGGGCTGAATCTGGACTACGATCGGATTAAGGGTGACTATTGGTTTCTTTGGGTCGTCACCTTCTTTGATCAAACCGATCGGTCCCTTGGAATCCCAATCATCCTCTATTTCAATCATGTGAACGCCTCCTCCCTTGTGGTCCGGTAGAGGGTTACTGCGAACATTTGGAGCAGGTTCCTTTGCCACATTAACCTTGTTATCAATTAAAGTTTGCATCTTATCTTTCAGAGAACGTCATTCATCAATGGTGTGTCCTTTCATGCCGGAATGGTATGCACAGGATTTATTTGGATTAACCCACTGATAAGGGTTCTCAGAGGTTGCAGTAGGGATAGGGGTGACATAACCAGCAGCTTTATGTCTTTCATACAACTGGTCGATAGGTTCAGCAATAGCGGTGTATTGTCTTGGAGGTCTTCGGTCAAAGTTTGGTCGAGGTCTAGGGAAGTTTTGGCGTGCAGGTGGGGATTGATAGTGGGCTGGTTGAGTATTGTAGGCTTGATAAACATGTGCAGGTTGGGAATATTTGGGTGAAGTAGGCTGATATGTGGGAGGTGATTGATAAGCGGGTGGTGGAGTTTGGTAAGAGGGTGAGGGTGCTTGGTAGTTCGGAGTAGGCTGATATGTGAGTGGAGGCATTGGGTAGGTTTGGTATTTGATGGGAGATTTGGTTCTTTGTGCAACCATTACGGCTCCTACGTCCCTTTTCTTGGACAGACCTCTTGACTGTAAGGCCTTATTTATAGCTTGCAAGGCCTCGAAGTTTGTAGCAATACCGTTTTTAATGCCCTCTTCGATCCATTCTCCCAACTTGATAATGTCAGAAAATTTGTGGCCTTTGATCATCATTAGCCTTTCATAATACTTTGGGTCTTGAGCCCGAATGAAGAATTTGTTCATTTGTTCATTTTCTAAGGCAGGTCTAACCTTAGCAGCTTCGGACCTCTCGCGAGTAGCATACTCGCGGAATGTTTCTGTGGGCTTCTTCTTTAGATTTTGAATATAGAACACATCCGGTGCATTCTTCGTGTTGAACCTGAACCTGTCCATAAAGTCGGACACCATGCTTACCCAGTTCGGCCACTTCTTTGGATCTTGGCTAATGTACCAAGATAAAGCATCTCCCTTCAAGCTCCTCATGAAAAGCTTCATGCGGATTTTCTCGTCCTTTCCTACTCCGACCAGCTTGTCACATTACGTTCTCAAATGGACCCTTGGATTTCCTGTTCCATCAAACATTTCGAACTTAGGAGGTTTGTACCCCTCGGGCAGTTCGACATCGGGCTGTATGAAGAGATCTTCATAATTCAACCCTTCAATTCCCTTGTTTCCTTCAACACCCTGGATCCGTCTAGTCAATTTCTTAAGTTCTTCAGCCAAATTTTTGATGAGCAAATCTTTATCATCAGACTCGGGTGTGCTTGAGATGGGTTGGGTGAAGTGATGCATAGTCTCCACGTAGATGGGGGTGTGGCAGTGGTCATTTGTGGAGTTTTGTGGTTCCGGGATGAGCAGCGGGGTATTGTTGGAAGTATGACAGGTGTTGCAGTGGTGGTGAGGAGCAGGATGGTTCTGTTGCTTTGGGATGTTTTGTGGAGGTGTAGGGTTCTGAGCATTTGGGAAATTAACATTTGGCGTGGTGAGGGAAAATGACAGATTGGCCAGATTCCGAAGCTGGTCAAGTTCTTCCTAAAATTTTAGCAGCTTTTGTTCTAGTTGAGATGCATTTTCCTTGGGAGCCAGAGTACCATGACCATGAGTGACCTCTACCCGCTCAGTTGAGTTTTCCTTTCTGGCGTTGTTCAAATCTTCTATCTTCCCTTTGTTCTTGTTTTTGACGGGACTAAGAGGAGGAGTGGGTGGAGGGCCCCTGGATCTTGTGAAATAGGATGATGTTGCCAAAGTTCACGAACTAACCTTTGGGGAGGGGAAATAATAAACAAAAGTAAAAACAAAAAGGCAACAAGTTAGTGAGGATCATAAAAAAATATTGCAATATTTAAACACATAGTGCAGAATGTAAAGCGTGTCCTAATTTGGGGACCTCTTTGTGCCCGAGGTAGGCCTAGCGACAAGTTGATTTGGAGAACTTGGAATGCTAAATGCCTCATTTTATTGAGAAAAAGTAGACGAATCCCAAATCGACACTAAATAACAGGAAATAAAAGTCGCTAGTGGCCATTGGCCTTATTACATTTCATAAAAAGAAGAAAACTCCTATCTATTTGGTCCCAGAAGGACCTTCCCTAGATTCGGCATCCCTGGCTCCGTCGAACAACTTTCCCAACTCGCGAAGTCCCAGCAATAGGTAGGCTCTTGCTAGATGTCCGCCTTAGTTCCCCACAACATTCTGACAGTCTTCAACCCTTTTGAGAAACCTTCTTTCCAGCTCCACTATGCCTCGCTCCTGGTATCCTAGTCGCTTGTTGGCATTGACGGCCATGTCCTTCCATTCCTCAATTAACTTTTGATTGGCTTCTTGTATCTCACGGTGATCACTTTCGCACTCACGGATTCTCTTGCTTAGTTGATTGTATTTGACCTGTGCCTCGGCCTTTTAATCTACGATCCTGTGACCCCGAACAAACCTAGGTTGACTCAGACCATTATGATTATCCTCCAACCAGCCGTAATAGTAGGGAGTACTACCGTCGTGGTATCTATCTAGTTTGATGGTATCCTTCCCCATGACGATCTTGCAGTGCCACATGTGCTGAGCTTGGCATTTGTAAGGGCTATCATCATCCTGGAAGTCAGCCCGGAAGTGACTCATCTTGTCGACCCTTGGTACAACCTGCTTCCTACCAGCTTGCCTCATAACTCGGAGAGGGATGTAGGGTTACGTTCCTTTCAGACCGATCAGAATCAGAAAAGGTGCGTCTCCGGATCGGGCGATGAATTCTTCGGTCGAAAACCATTCGAACATCCATTGTACTCGCTCCTCGATCAAATTATCAAATAGCTCGAACCATCCTTTGGCATTCTCCGGCTGAGCAAACATATCAGGAATACAATTCATTCGCTTTGGGTGATGGAAAGCGATATGATCGTCCCAGTCTCTTCGTTGAATATCTTGTCGGTATTCACCCTTTTGTAGATGCTCTACGAGCCACAGTTGAAGTAGCAAATTGCAACTTTCGAAGTGACTAGTTCCCCGTTAACACTTTTCTAGGGCTCGGTATATTTCCGCGATGATCATGGGCACAATGCTGAATGATTGCCCTCCCATTCCTTCCATTAAGGTTTTAGTGACCATGGCTAGTCGGGTGTGAATTCTTGCTTTCTTCATTGGAAACACAATCAACCCAAGAAAACAGAACATAATTACAAATACCCTTCGATGAATATGCCCTAATGAGGTGATGGCAAACTCGTCAGGGTAGGTACGGTAGGATTTGCTGTGACTGTACCTCTTGTACAAATAGTCAAAGGGGATATAGGATTCTTTGAGGCATGTCAGTTCTGGATTCTTCTTCAGACCCATCATTTTGAGGAAACCCCTGCCCTTAGGTTCTCAGGCATCAATAAACCTGGAGTCTCCCATACCAAACCGGCTAATCCTCCTATTTCTTCTAGCAAGGGTGTCATCTCAATTTCCCCGAAGCGGAAGACGGACCTTTCACAATCCCAAAATAGAGTAGCAGCTTCTATGATCTTGTTGTTGGGTTGGATTTCCAGGAGGGAGGGTGGATTCCCTAGATATTTTCGGACGAGATTCTGGTCACTGGAATGCAGATCTTTCCACCAGCTTAGCAGTCTGGGGTGGACGTTGGTAACCATGCCGAATCTGGGGATTTCGTGCCTCATTATCTGCAAGACAGAAGGGTTAGACCCTACCCCCACCGGACTCGACTATTTAACATCAATAATTGGCATAAGAGCATTTAGTTCTCCAAATAAATGCACAGGACGTGATGATGTCCGTTTGGGTTTTAGGGAAACCCAGTGGACTTTGGACAAGGCTATCTTAAAGAGTCATTATGCGGACAACATAACGGATTCGACTAGGTTTGACCATGATGCATGCACAGTTAAACAGAGTGAGGTTTCTATGGGGTTTTAGACTGGTACCCTTGAGCGGACAACTCAAGGGGGAAGGCTCGGAACTGTCGACGGCACCGCTGATCGACTAGTTTTACCGCAAATATGCCTTTCCGAATTTAGGGGGTAATGATATAGGAAGAGCGCAACAACTCATTATAACCGTTGCTATGGTATTTGTTTGGCATGAGTGGAATATGATGTCAAGCATAATTGTGCAATAATTAAAGACGTTGTCATGTATTTGCACGTGAAGAAAGCAGTAAATACAACAATTTTTCATAATTTAAAGCAGTGGTAAAGGAAGGCAAAAAGGAAAGAAACAAAAGACAAGTCAGTTTTGTAGTTGAAAAAGGGAATTGAATGCTTAATGGAATTAAACAAGTAATTGCACATAAAGAGATATAAATTCACAAAAATAGTGTGAAATGGTAAAAGCCTAGAAAATCCCCTGCAGAGTCGCCATGCTGTCGCGCCCCCTTTTTCTCACGAAATCGGGTTTATGATATTTGGAGGGACAACTCATTCCTTTTGGGAACTGGGTTTGCAATTGAAGAGTCGCCACCTAATGATTGGGGTGCATTAGGACACCAAAAGAAGTTTGATTTGAATAACCAGAGATAGGGTAAGGGCTTGAAATTTTTCTAAGGGGAAGGTGTTAGGCACCCTTCAGAATCCACTAGTGTGGTTCCCGGCCAAACAATTATTGTGAATTGAGGTACAATTAACATATAAACAAATAAGGCTCAAATAAGAGGGGATTTCAACACATAATGGTTTGAAAGTAAGCAGAGTTTGAAAGGACCATTTAGAAAGACTAAATTTCAAATAAAGAGTTAAAATGCTAAAGAAAAGAAATAAAGAATAAAGGGAGGGGGGGTCCTAGGTTTATTAATAATATGGATCATGCCACACAATGTTCGGTAATCACTCCTCAATAAGGGGCTACACGTGACATTATCACGTGGTCATCATATTCATATCAACCCATCTCACCCCGTTAAGGTATTTAAAGTGCGGATTGGTATCGATTACTTAATGCATGCTATTACCCGTCCCGTTCCTATCAGTCCCGGAGGCACTTAGGACCACTAATCCTAAAGGGAGGGGTATTAGGCTTATTTGGGGTTTCAAAAGGTAAAATTCTAAGGCGACATACAAAACACATACTGCATATTTGGGGAGACATATAAACATATAAGGCTCAATTATACCTCCTTGCACAGAAAAACACATAATAGCATGTCTTGCACGTACTGCTTAGGTCTGATTTGAATTAAATATGAGGGAGTTTAAAAGCTGGGGCAGATTGATTTATTACATAATTCAGATAAGAAGCCCAAAATCATGACTGCTTGCTGGTTGCAATAATTAACAGAAGCGGACACATTTTTTTATTATTACTCTAAGGTTTGCCTAAGTGCTCAGACGGGATCCTATAGACATGCTTTCTACTGAATTTAGAAGGTTATAAGACAATAAAACTTGAAAACGAATTGTTTGAGATCCTATAGGCATGCTTGCTAAACTTCAATTAAGCGAGGGACTTAGATTATCAAAAGAGATGCAGAATTAAACAAATTGATTATAGGTTCTGCAGGTTATAGTATATATTATTACTGATTTTACGTCTATCATTGGATGAAGCGAATCAGATTCATTTAGAAACTCCTATAGGCATGTTTTCTACACGTTGCTGATTTAGACACTTATGAATGCAGATACTTGTTTTAAATCTTATAAACATGGTATCTAAATGCAGAACTTGAACCTTATAGACATGGTTTCTAGGTGCAGGACTTGTTTTAAACCTTATAAACATGGTATCTAAATGCAGTTTGAATTATGCAGAATGACGTTAGAACAATCCTATAGGCATGAATTCTAGGTGAAGTTAAATATGCGGAATTATAACAGTCCTATAGGCATGGTTTCTACATGTAGTTTGAATTATGCAGAATGACGTTGAAACAATCTTATAGGCATGATTTCTAGGTGAAATTGAATATGCGGAATTATAATAGTCCTATAGGAATGGTTTCTACATGTAGTTGAATATGCAGAATTAGAACGATCCTATAGGCATGATTTCTACCCTTTGCATGCATAGTTACCCCAACCCTGTTTCACTAGCCAAGCCCAAGTATTCTTTAAAAATTATTACAAACCAGAGTAACAAATACATCCGAAAATATAAAGAAAATAACTACAACCATAAAAGGCCTGATTCTTGACTTCCTGCCTGAATTACGAGATAGACCAACTCAAGGACCACTGATCCAAAGCCTTTCTCCAATTTGAGTGTATCAGAGTTCCCTAAGAGCCTCAATGGGACTCCGAGCAGTGCTCACACCCAAATTGTATTACATAATAGGGACAAGTGCAGTGTCGAATTGCCAGCCCTCAAGTGTCCAAGTTCAGAGGGAGCTCAATGTGTCCCAAGGCAAGGCTCACAAGAGGGGGGCAGAACTTAAGTCTAAGAGAGAGTGCAAGTGAAGAAAAGGAGTTCTGAGGGAATAAAGGAGAGGGAAACAACCACAAACAAGTTGATAATTTCATACAAAGGGATTCAGGGGGGTTAGGAAATTACAAAGAGCCTATGCTTAGGCAAGGGTAAGCTTTTGGCGTGCACAACAATAGAATATGCTGGCATGCCTATAAGCCCACCAGAACATACAATAGCAGAGAAACATAGAGGTTAGGATCCCAGGGAACAAGCTTGACTCATGGGCAGTAATATGCAATACTGTCATGCCTCAAACAAACCATAAGCATTGAACACATTGGGGGGGGGGGGGGGGGGGTTTAGGATACATAATAAATTCAGAAGAGGCATAAGGAAATTATAGCATGCTAGAATAAGTACTGAACTAAGCGGTAGGCAAGCAAGAAAGCATTAAGTAAACACATTATTGTGATGGTGGAATCTTAATCAGAACATACCGGTTCAAAGAAGCAAAATACAGTAAAAGCAGGTAACAAGACTTTGAAGGCAGGCCACAACAGAAGTAGTAAAGCAGGAGAGATTGTTTTGAGTGAAGTGATTTTTGAACTCAGAGTGTTCGTGTGTGTCAATGAAAAAGCCAGGGTATTTATAGTTTGAAAACAGGTAGAAAATAAGGCAAGAAAATAATTATGGAACTATGTACCAATTAAAATTAAATCAGTATAAGACTTCCTTTAATTAAGGAGTTAAAATCAAACGGTAATGTACAGAAATCATTTAAGGAAAGAATCAAGTAGAACACCATGTATAGAATAGACCATAGGGGTAAGTACATAGGAGTTTAAGTAAGAAAACAACTATTGCAGAATCAGTAAAATATACTCGGCTAACTAAATAAGGTAAGAAAACAAAGTTAAGTTGCAAAAATATGGAGATAATAAAAAATCAGTATATAGCAAATCAAGGAGTCAAGGATTTCAAAATTACTGACTTAAGGAGAGTAACATGGGTTCCTATGAATAAACCAAGTTAAAGACAACAGAATCGAAAGTCTGAAGTTTTCAAATCAATGCAAGAAATAGGGAAATCAGTAAAAATAAGCTAAGAATCAATTACACGAGTGCAATCAGAATTACACAAGGAGGTTTGAAATCAGTCTAAAATGAAAGGTCATTTTAGAGGGAAATTTAACATATAAAAGAGTGCATAAACTTTAGGCATGTGAGGCTGAACAACATCATGCAATAGCAAACACAAAGTCAGTAGCTGATGAACATGGTAGTCACATAGGTCGATTTCAGTAACTTAGTAATAGAGAAAAGGGAGCATCAAACAGCATGCAAAGAGGTCAAGTGAAAAGACCTTATAGAAGAGTTTTGCAGGAAGTCAAAATCACATAAAGAAACAAAAGATTTTGAAATACAGTCGAGCAACAGATGAAGCAACTTCAGAAACTCGAATAGGTCCAAAGCAAATTAGGGTTTTGAAACCAATTGAATTCAGAGCATGACGAACAAGTAAAACACATAGCGAATAATCTCAGAACTCGAATGAACCCCAAATTTTAGGGTTTTCACCATCAATCGAGTATAGAGATGTAAGACAAGTAAATCAGACAGAATACTAACAAAATAAATTCAGAAAATCCCAAAAAGGAACTAAAACTTTTAACGTGCACACTTCAGTAGAAGAACAACATAAAGAAACACAGTAGAAGAAGAACATACAAAAACACAGTAGAAGAACCTCATAAAGAACACAGTAGAAGAACAACATGAAGAAACACAGTAGAACATGCTAAAAATCAGAAAAGCTTCGAAATAATTGAACAAAAATCCTAAATCGGAAACGATAAAGGTTCTGAAGGTAAAGTTTTGAAAGAAATCTTGAGAAAACGTTCAGAAGCTTATAATAAACACAGATCTAAAAGAATCGGAAGAACCTCAAAGTTTAGGGTTTCAGAAGAAAACCAAATGGTGAGAAAGGCTTGGAAGGACTTTGGTCTAAGCAGGAAAATCCAAGAGTCAGGCTTGAATAGCCATGGCTGGCCGGAGCAAGGTCGGAGATGACCGAAAACAACCATAGAACTGGATCGACCAAAGTCTGGGCCAAGCTTCTTTAAGGTCTGGCCCTGGAAATCATAGAACTCGAACACATAGAGGCCAACAGAGGCGGAAATAGGCTTTCCATGGCTTTGGAAGCCATGGATTTGGGATCTTTTCAGGTGGGGATTGAAGGCGGCGACTAGGGTTTGAGAGAGAGTTTGAGAGAGAACTGGGAGAGGGGGGGTTCAAAGGCGTCTACAAGCGAGAAATGATTAAGTTTAGGGGGTAATTGGGAATTAAAAAGGAAAGGGCTGATGTGAGCCATTGATCTAGGTGATCAACGGCTGGAATTAAAAGGGAATCCGGGCGGGTTATTTAATTGGGTCGTGGGCCGGGTAGATTAGGATTTGGGCTAGGTAATTGGGTTAAAAAATTGGGTCCAACTGGGGTTCAAATAAGGCTAAAATTGAAATGAACGGGGCTAACATTTAAATAGCCATTTTTCCCTTTTTTATTTTACAAGAAATAGTATAATAATTTCTGAAAATAAATTAAAGGTACTATATTGTAAGAAGTGATTATCGGGCATTGTAATGATGTGATCCTATAGGCTAACCAACCTAGGGCACCCCTTTACATTCACAAATATGCTTAGATTATACTTCTTTTTTTCAAATCTAGCTTCTCATTAACTGTTTTTTTTCAAACATTTGTGTATTTAAACTTAAATCCCCTACTATTTTAGCCATACTTGTGTATTTGCTAATTGTACAAAACCACAAAAACTGTTTGGACGGGAACCACACTAGTGGATCCTGAGGGATGCCTAACACCTTCCCCTTAGGATAATTTCAAGCCCTTACCCTATCTTTGGTTGCCAAACGTAGTTATAAATGAACCCTATAGGTGCCATAATACACCTTAAATCGTTAGGTGGCGACTCTTTAAAAATGCAAACCTCTTTCCCAAAAGAAACGATTTGTCTCAACCAAAATGTCATGAACCCGATTTCGCGAGAAAAAGGGGGGCTCGATAGACCTAAGTTCTCCCTCCGTGAACTGTCGTGACGGTACCTAGTCACTACGACTAGATAAGCCTAACAATTTGCGGAAAAAGGAAAAACAAAATACGAAACTAGCAAAACACGAGTAACATAATAGATAAGTTTAAAATTTGTCGTTCGACATATACAATTTCACTCTCTCAAACTGAACACATGGCACTCCCAAAACCCGAATCTCATGAAATCACAAGCTATGGAAAACTACATAGTGTTCTAACTCCGGAATGTCTAATCAAAGTAGATACAGGAAGTCTAAAGCTAAAGGGAAGATTAGAGAGGGACTCCTGGATCTGCGGAGGCGGCAGATATACCTTGAAGTCTCTGATATCGACTACCGCACTGCTAGAAAGGCTGAGCAGCAGAACCTAGATCTGCACACAAAAAACATGTGCAAGAAAGGGCATGAGTACACCACAGCAATACCCATTAAATGCCAAACCTAACCTCGGTCGAGTAGTGACGAGGAAGGTTAGGGCCCTACTGGCTTTTATATATATATATATATATATATATATATATATATATATATATATATATATATATATATAACCAGTAGGGCCCTATGATTAAAGTGCTAACAGTCGATAAAGAATAAAAGCACGGAAAGAAAATAACTCAGTACACAAAAATAGCAACATAGGGATCTACTAGGATATCGTTTCGTAGTCCCAAACGTAAATGAGCAGGGTAATCTACCGAAATACCGACCCATAGTCCCAAAGTAAATATCCAGTACAGGGGAATCTATTGGGTGCTATCCCGTAGTTTCAAATATAAATGTGCAGGGGATCTACTGGAATACCGATTCGTAGTCCCAAAGTAAATATCCAGTACAGGGAAATCTACCGAGTGTTGTCCCGTAGTTCCAAATATAAATGTGCAAGGGGATCCACCGGAATACCGATCGGTAGTCCCAAAGCTAACACGCAACAGTCTCAAGAAAGAATCTACAGTTCTATTAGAGAATAAATAGGAATTCTACTCTAAATATGCTGCACAGAATACAGGTAAGCAGTTAAAGTAGGTAAGACAATTAAATCACATAGGCATGCTTTTCCTAAACTAAGCAAGAGGCTTCACGTACAAGTATTGCTCAGTTACAAGAAAACATAGATATTTGCTTAATGAATACGGGGTTTTTCAACAATTATCACGTGTACGCACTCGTCACCTTACGTACGCGACATTCATATAGCAACAGTACCAAATTCTAAGGGGAGTTCCCCCACACAAGGTTAGGCAAGACACTTACGTTGAACTAGCTCAATCAACTTGAAATCATGTTCTTGTCACGGGTACTCGACTCCAAATGATGCAAATCTATTCAAATTAATTGCATAATGTAAGTATAACTTCAAGTAGCTAATTCAACCAATAAATTCGAAGCTAACACACGAAATTAAGAAAATCGCCCAAAAAGTCCCCCGGGCCCACATCTCAAAATCGGATAAAATTCACAAAACTAGAATCCTTACACTCTCACGAGTTCATGCATACCAAATACATCAAAATCCTACCACAAACGACCCCTCAAATCTCTAAATCAAAGTCTCTAATTTCAAACCCTAAACCCCTATTGAACCACTAATTTCCATATATTCCTTGTATAATCACTAAAATATCACCATAGAAACGAGTTTTGGTCCAAAAATCTTATCTCCACGAAGTTCCCTTGAATTTCCTCTTCAAAATCTCCCAAAAAGCTCCCAATCCGACTTAATAATTGTGAAATAGAGCTGAAAATCGCGAAGGAAACCTTATGTAGGTTCTGGCCCAGGGATTCCGCACCTGTGGCCAAATAGCACTTCAGCGGACCGCATCTGCGATCAAGACAACCGCATCTGCAGTTTTTCATTAACTTCTTCAGGGCCGCATCTGCGTTGAGGAACCGCACCCACGGTCCCGCAGATGCGCCTAAATCACTGCATCTGCGGCCAAGTCCCAGCTGAACCAAATACGCTTCTGCGACCTCTTCTCCGTATCTGCGGCGTCGCACTTGCAATCCCCAATCCGCAGG
The DNA here is from genome assembly GCF_001879085.1 of Nicotiana attenuata. Taxonomy (NCBI): domain Eukaryota; kingdom Viridiplantae; phylum Streptophyta; class Magnoliopsida; order Solanales; family Solanaceae; genus Nicotiana; species Nicotiana attenuata. The sequence continues at coordinate 28,240,269 of NC_031997.1, forward strand.
TGCGGAAATATCAGAAGCAGAAAAATCTACACCACAACTCCAAAACTCAACTCTCCGTCAACCATCCAAATCCATCCCAAGGCCCTCGAGACCTCAACCAAACACGCCAACAAGTCACATAACACTATTCAAACTTGTACCAACCCTCAGAACACTCAAAACAATGCCAGAACACCAAATCACCCTTGGATTCAAGCCTAAGAATTTCAAAACCTCCAAATTCCGCTTTCGATCAAAAAGTCTATCAAACCTCGTCTGAATGACTTGAAATTTTGCACACACGTCCCAAAATCACTCAACGGAGCTAACAGAATCGACGGAATTCCATTCCGAGGTTGTCTTCACACTGCTCCGACTATGCTCCAAATTCTAAAGCTTAAGCTCTCATTTAGGTACTAAGTGTCCCTAAACACTCGGAAACTCAAGACGAATCCTCTCGACAATCCACAATGGCATAAACGAACACAGGGAATGCAGTTAATAGGGGATCGGGGCGTTAGTTCTTAAAATGACCGGCTGGGTCGTTACAGCCAAACTGTTTACCTTAAAATTCGAGTAACAATTAAACTTATATTGTGGTTTTAAGGATATGAGATTCAATTCAATACCAATTGATAAACAAGGAATTAAATAGATAAATTAGGAGATAGGATAGATCAAACCAGTATGCGAGTGGAGTCTCGACCTCGATTCAAGACGGTCTCGAGATGGATCAATAATAAAAACAATAAAGAAATGAAACAACAATGATGAACAATAATGAACGATAAGGAAGATAAAAAGAGCAGTAGATGTGTGTATTCTTGTTAGTGAATCATCATCTTTACAAATGAATGGGATTCCTCCTTATAAGGTACACTTTTAATCATAGTATGAAATCATATTGACAATTGATTGACCAACGAAGATCAATCCATTCCGAAATTCACGCCACGATCTTCGATCTGTCGCGGATATCTCGCTCTTTCCGTTACTGAACTATACCAGCGTCATTTCGAAGTATGCCCTTTTCTGACCTCGATTAGTGTTGTCGACCTCGATCTTAGAAAGCAACTTCGATCCCGGACCCGACGTCCTGGCTTTTCGAAATGATATCTAATTTTCGATCAAATAATGAAAGTAGCCCCAATTTTCACCATATACCATCAGGAAATGCACTGGAGTTAGTATGAGTTATTATAATTCAAATACATGGCATTTTGGTTTGTTATTCGTGCTTTATATTTCTTAACATCAGCTGTCACAAAGTTGCAAATGCTTTGCAGATATTTATAGGCCCTTATACAATAAATTGTTCAGCAGTGAATGAAATATACTGTGCGGAAATAATAATTATTACGGACAAATAGTTTCAAGTATTGGATAGTTTTCTTTCTGAGCAACTACTCTCTTGGGGAAATTTTCGTCTTCTCGAGTAAAGGTGTCCCTTTTCTTTACCTTTATGATGGGTTTATGTCGAATATCCTTTATCCAAAAATCCATTGAACCAATCACACCCTTATGCATATTCTATGGCTAGCATTAGGTCCGTTAGATGTAGTGCTGCACCCATCCCAATCAAATCGTTGGTACGGTGCTGTCCGTGAGGTCTATTGGGCCATGAGCTTGGGCTATGACGCTAAGTTAACAATATAATCATTAAACTGAAAATGTTGCCTATTATTGCAATTCGTTTTTATTATTTGCTATAATGTAAAGATATATCACTCACTGCATCTAACTTGAATTGATAGTATTAATCCTCTTGATTCGTACATATGGTTCGAATTATACGGCTCACCATCTGATCGAGACGTTAACCTTCTCGGTAGTGTATGCTGTTTTCTTCTCTGTTCTCACATTACATGACTTACTTTTAACCTATTGAGTTTGACAACTTTTGCTCCTAATGGCAGGTTATCCAGGCATGGTATGTCATCGGCTGATTAGGCGCATTTAACTCATCTAATTTGCAGGTGAACACCTATTATTTCTTTGTCCTGCCGTTTTTTAGTGTTGTCATTCCCATCACTCTGCTTCCTTAGCAAGTAACCAATCATTAAGTGGAGTAGTTACAATCATCGTCCTTTAAGTTTTTAATACCTTAAAGCAAGATGGTATTAGGTCAGGTTGTAAATGAATGAAGTTATTAGTTCTATTCTAGACTTGATTATTTTAGTTCATTCATCCCTTTTTTTCTTTGCTGAAATTTTTTATTGTAAAGAATTGAAATCCCCCTTTAACATGATTGGGTAAGGTTCATATTTGTGTTAAAGGAATGCAGCTGGGGGTTCATCGTTGGAGTTTGATCCTCTTTATGATGCAGCGAAGGCTCCAAGGTGATGCCTTCATCGTTCCATGACGTAAGTAATGTTGAATTCCAGGACAATTGGTGCAGAGTTTGGTATGCCTTTCTTTGCACCTTTTTCATTTAAATTTACAAATATTTCGTTAAAGATTCCTTGTAATGCTTCTTTTCTTTAGTGTGGAAAAACTTGCTTATTTCAACTTGGTCATGTGTATAATAGGGTGGATCTTGGTGTATACGGTTAAAATCGGGCTTGCCCGATTTTGCTATTTAATCGAGATCGGGAAATCACATCGAGGGTCAGCCTCGCAAAGGATCGGGCTATAACACGAAGACGAGGTGTCGAGTTCAAGAATCGAGATGTTCGTCGAGGCCGAGGCTAGCAATCGAGACTAGGTATGACCAACTTCGAGTAAAGTGCAATAACGGAAAGGCGAGATATCCGTAACCGGTAGAAGATCACGGCAGAAATCCCGGAATAGATCAAATCAAGGGCGGTTATTTGTACCAATCATGGGATTTACTTCCATAAAAGAATAATTGTACCATAATTAAGATTCTTCTAGTATATAAAGGGGAGTTCCCATCATTTGTGAAGGACCTACATTCACGAATATCAAAGCAATATAATATTTCTCAGCTTACTTGCTTGTTCATCAGCATATTGTGCCTTTAACTATTCTTGTATAACTAGCTCGAGGGCTATATCCAAACGCTGGTTTGGTTCATATCATTGTCAATTTGCATCATTTATCTTTATGTTTATCAATTGGTATTAGGTGAAATCACATATCCTTAAAACCACGTTATAAGTTTAATTGTTATCCAAATTTTAGGGTAAACAGTTTGGCGCACATCGTGGGGCTAAGATAATAGTGATTGCTTAATATTTTAACCTTCATAACACACATTGCTTTTACGCTTGTTCTCGTGAGTATTTTTGATTTCAGGAATCAACATGTCGAACTCTCAGGCAGCAACCACCCACACTGATATCGGCCTTGGTCTTCATGGAGAAAACGAACACGTAGCCGCCCCGGGAAACGGAGTGCCTCCAATCAATCCCGACGCATCATAGGCCGTAAATTCGGTTGATGTCAGTTCTCGTGTCGCCGTTCATGGATATTTAGGCACCGACCAAAAAAATAGTGTCCGCAGAGACGCTCGAGCAGCCGATCAGAACGCACAAAATGGTGAAGAAGGTGGAATTAGCCTTCGAATGATATTTGACATGCTACAAACTCAGTAGGCCGCGATAGCGCAATTCCAAAATCAGAATCGAGCCCCGAGAAGAATCGAACTCGATACGTCACAGGAAGTTGTTCATAAGGTCAAGCCCGTACAGGAGAAATTGAACGATAATGGATAGGGAACTGATCCCGTCACCATGAAGATGCGCGAGGAGCTCACTAAACGGATTGAATCGGGAGAAAAGAAGATCAAGGATAATGATAAAAAGGTACAGACGTACAACTCTCTGGTTGATCAAATACCGAGGGCACCCCCGAATCTGAAGGGTTTGGATTCGAAAAAGTTCATTCAAAAGCCTTTCCCACTAAGTGTGGCTCTGAAGCCCATTTCGAAGAAATTCCGCATGCCAGAAATTCCAAAGTACAATGGAACCACGCAATAAAAAGAAATGACTTAGAAGACAATGAAATTGAATCTGTTCTGTTGAAAATAATTTGAGAAACTTTATCGAAGGGGGGCAATGATATGGTACCACGATTTGCCACCCAATTCCTTAGATTCTTTCGCCATGCTTTTCATTCATTCGTAAAGGCACATGCCAGAGCAATAAAGGTCGCGACTAGGAAGTCGGACCTGTCACGCCCCAAAAACCGAGGAGCGCGACCGACGCTAAACCAAGTAAACCCGACTGAGAAAGCCTGTTAGGTTTCATTCTACCCAAACTAATTCATGAATATTGAGGAGATGGTCCATCCATCATACTTTGTAAATATTCAATTTTCCATTAGCAGTTTCAACCATAATATCCAAAATATTACAATTTTTATAGATATGAAGAAAAAGATATTTCACAAATAACAATATTTCTAATTTAATTTCCAATACCAAACACCACCCACAACCTGTCTACGGAGCCTCTAAATACAACTGAAGAATAATATGGAAATGCCGGCAACAAGGCTCCGGCTAGACCTTAAAATACAAAGTACACGTAACGAAATGACACTGGTCCCCGAAATGAAGTGGGGATCACCAAGTTAGCTGAAAGGAGTGGACCGCTATCACTGTTCACTGCCACCTACTATAGAACCACCTGCATTCTTTAAAGATGCAGCGCCCTGGCAAAAGGGACGTTAGTACTGTCGAATAGTACTAGTATGAATAGCTAAAAGTCCTCTTTCAAAATAGAATGCCATTATAAGGAAAGACAACCATATAAACAACAAGTAACAATCAATGATATCCAAATGCCAAGTTAAACATAACAATTTTTCAATATACGAAAGTTCATATGGTGAAAATGACACTCGGGATATGAAGACAATATTATTATTGGATAGAAGATATTTAATACCGATTCACCACAATTCACAATAATACTGTTCACAATATGCACATCATAACCAACTCCCAATTTTATCACAATTATTGTGCCAATATATACATATACATGTTCCAACGTGAATCTTAGCACGGAGTCCGATCACGACCAAACCGGCTAGGTCATCTCCCTTGGAGACATTTAATACCGTTACATCATCATCCACAAACCACCACTTTCTTTCGCGGAGTCCGATCATGACCCAATCGGCTAGGTTGCCTCATTTGAGACATTTATGTCAATCACAATTTCATTCTCACATTCCAGTTTCAGTATCAACACAGTACCACCATGTGTGCGGCATGGCGTCCGATCTCGGCCCGATCGGCTAGGCCGTCTTACAAAGACATTTTCACTTTATCCATCAATCATCTCATTTCAACTTTATATCACACATATCAATTCATCGGCACTTGGGGCCTCAATCATTACATCATACTTGGCACTTGGTCGCATTTCATAATCCGAGTCCTTTCCACATATTTCACATCAATATCGATTTCAACAACAAGCTACTCAATTCAAGATGTCAAGTACACATGAGAGGAAACATGAATCATGGACATGTAGAGTATTTAAGAAATTATACACCTCAAGTTCATTAGCAATGGAACTTTAAACACAAAGGATTCTTCCCAAAGGAGGGGACACACCAAACCATAATAGAAACCCACATCAAAGTCATAAACAAGCAATTACACCAATTATTCTTGAATTACTCCTTTCCAATCATGGCAATATACAATTTCAACATCGGAGTATGTAACAGCTCGGATCACATTGGAGGTACTTATAAGGCAAATCATTATCTCTAACAGCCACTAATGGGCATAAATTGAGTGCAAAGACTTTAGGCCACCTTATTTTTTTGAAGTCATTTACGGAAAGTAAAGTTAAGGCTCATTTCATAATCTGTTCACATTTTCTCATGTCATAGGCATCACCAGGCACAATTATAACTCAAGTTCTAGGCACGTTAGCCACACTCATTTTCCCCAAATTCATTTCAAACATCTTTATAGATTACCAACAACTAGACACAATCAATTAAATACTTTTGGTACACATAAAAGCAATTAGGAGTATCAACCATATCGATTTTTCTCACACAATTTGGCATACTAGCCTTCATTTGAAACACGACTCAAAGCATACTAGCCTTCATTTGAAACACGACTCAAAGCAGTAACATTTAAATACACAACTCATTCTTGGAACATGTATATCTTTTTTCATAGGGCTCATTTCAGAATAGTCATGTTTATGGGTAATAACCCGGAATATAAGATTTATGAACTTTGAGCCAACCACACTTGAGCTTATGAAAATATTTATTGAATTCAATTCTAAGAGAGAAAGTTTAGCCAACATACCTTGTTTAAGCTTTCCTTAAGTTACTACAACGTTCCGGAAATTCTAGCAATCCCAATCTACTTTGAGATATAACAAAATTGAACACAAATTAGGGAGATATTTATGGTTTCAGCTCATTTGAGCATTTTATCAAAGACTAGTTGTGCATCTTGATTTCAAAGCTCTTCTACAACTTCATTTCCAAACCCAATCTTTACTTATTTGTATTCAACAATCTTCCCACAAACCTAATTTGTACATGCATGTATCCATAATATTATTAAACCCAAGAATCATACTTCTCATGACCTATTTTTAATCAAAATCTCGAAATTGAAATTTTGGGGTATGGAAGCTTACCTCTTTGACGAAGAACTTATGATTGGGTTCTTTGATTCTTGAAGATTGATGCAAGATTGGATGATTTGAGTGTTGGGTTCCTCCTTCTCTCTCTAAATTGCTCTCACCTCTCTCTAGAATGCTCATAAAATCACCCCAAAATGAACCCAAAGCCTATTTATAAAAATGGGGCCGGGTTATGAAAATAGGGAAATGAAGCCTCCGAAACAGGGTATTCGATTGCATAATGCGTCGCAAAATGGGTATGCGGGCCGCAAACCCATCGCATAACTCGGTGCCCAAAACTGGGAAGTTCTGGTCCATTCTGCGACCTGTTTTGCGGTCGCATATCAAGTATGCAGACAGCATAATTTATATGCGATCGCATAAAATTCCCCACAGGATCGCATTTTTCCAGCCTTTGGTAATTTGGTCATAACTTTGTGTAGTGATGTCCAAATGACGAACGGTTTGAAGTGTTAGAAATTAGACTGAATGATCTTTAGTTTGACAGGTTGCTCATCACATAACACATTATATATATATTTATATATGCCCATCCAAAGTGGGGACTTGTGCGAACTCATTTAGAATTTTAGCCCATTATGTAATTTTCTAACTTGACTTAGACATAGGCTTCCCATTAGACCCCACATTATTTATTATATGAATTATACACTTATTTACCAAATCCAATTGACGTCCATCATGTTAATAGCACGTAAAATATTATAATTAGCCTACATGGCATCACGAAATCCTAATTACTTAGTAAAATTTTCCGGAGCCTTACATCCTCCCCCGCTTAGGATTATTCGTCCTCGAATGAGAGGTAGAGTCCGCCCCAAACCTCTAACATAACATATCTCTTTTCTAACCTACCTCAGGTCCCTAAATTTTGACTAACTCCCAAATTTTTCAAAAATTTCGGCAACATCTCCTTTGTAACTAGGCATATCCACCTGCTAGAGAACCACCAAAACCACCCTAACAACACATCCACAACTCGACAAAGCACCACAACGTATATATCCACAACACTAATCTCAACGTTACAAGCACTACATTATCATAATGATACCTGAACATGGACTGCACATTTTTAAATGATAATATCTATAAGGTACCTTCCAAATCAAAACCAATTATTATACAATCAAACAAAAATATTTTCTTTCCACGACACTTTCGGCCTACATGGTGGCCCCCTCGACTTACAGGGCTTGCCATAACACATTCACGGAAACAACCCTAACCTCCAAACTTATCTTACAAGGATGACAGCTAGATACCTCACATAAGCTAACTATCCATTAACTTCACCTTCAATAATTTCCACCGGAATGATACGTAAATGATCTCCAACTACCTTCTTAGACATAGACATGTGAAAACACAAAATATATGGGGAACAACTATGGGGAAACTCCATACTCCTAGTGCAGCCTAATGTGAAATGCACTTATGCAACCTTCATTATCAACTCACACAACAACTTTAGGGGAAAATATTTAGAATAACCTGTTCACCCTCCTAATTTCTAAATCTCTATGCGAACACCCACACTAAACCTTTGATGATCTTCAACGATTACACTAAGATGTGCTATCATGAATTGACCATAAAATTACCTATCGAATATATGTGACCACACGGTGATACTTTCTTTTTGACATGTTTGAACCTTCAATACCCAATAGATTTAATGCAATGAGAACAACAGAGTTCAAGATTGCGCTGGAATTATTCAGGAATTCATAAATGCGCGGAGCAGAGTACTTCCTGAGGTTGTATGCTACTAGACACGAAGATTACTACCAACAATGCTGACATGGTTAATCATTCTGTCGACATTAATTATTAGATAAATGGAGCATAGAGGTAACTAACATGCATTGATAAGGTGGGAACCATGTACATGATCTTGCGATCTAAAAGAACTGGGTCTTTCTAGACATGAGATGCCGGAGAGACATGATTGGGAGGATGAAGCCGCTAGCATCAGTTATTCTTGGGAGGCAACGAGTTATGCAAAGAATAGTAACAATTATTCCTTTCCATGTATGCCTTTCCCGACAATTGCTCTAAGTAGAAGTGGTCAAGTATATTACACCGGTTGCCTCCTTGAGTGTAAGTAAAGTTAGTTTAGCTACAAATGGTAAGATTCTTGCAACATGGATGCAGTAGAGATTTCAAAAGAAATACATGAAGTTGAATGACACTCTTAACATTAACTAGCACAAGGAATCTATGCCACAAGCCCACGAGGATAAAAAAGAAGTTAAACGCTATGAGATTATGATAATTCAAATAGCTTAACCCTTCCCGATAATTGACCCTATATGAGATAACTAAAGATACAGCAACTAGTCTTCCATATCGATATGCTCATGATATGTGCGAAAATCTGAAAGCATCTAATCTCAACATTTCACGAGTGAAACCACATAGCTAGGATATCTTAGTATTGGGATGAAATTATGTATTGGTTAGAGAGGTTCTAATGGTTAACATGATGATCCAAGGAGAAAGACAACTAAAACTCCTAGCCACCCAGGGAGGTGGAATGCCAAGGATAGCAAAACTCCCCGCACATGACAATGACGTAGTTAACAATTCTAAAAGTCGAGTGTGTATAAACAACGGAACCCAATGAGATAGTATAAAATAATCATGGAAGGTTTGAAGATATTCATAATTAGTTCTCCATGGATTTTGACTTGAGAAATACCTAGATGCTAATGAAATACAGAAAAAATGAGAAACAAGTGTTGTGCTATGATAACCCCCAAAGGTGTGCTTGGTCTTGACGGAGAGCCTATTAAGGGTCATTATGAGAAAGGAAGTGTTACAATGACACATAAAAGGACACGTTCTCTCATATTTATTGAACAAGTGTTGGGAAACTAGCACAATAAATTCACTAACTAAGGAACACAATTAACACATGTTGTGGAGGTGTAAAGAGAAAATAAAAATTTGTTATGAGCTGGACATGCTTATGCTATATTAACTCCCAACTACAATACAAGACCACGTCACGGGCAACCAAAATACTAGGAACAAAGTGAGCTACTTACTGCGGGATGTCCCAGGTGGACACGAAAGTTATACTAAGATGGCGACACAAAATCTTCCTATGACGGAGATGTGAGGATATGGGTGTTAACCGGGTGGGCCGGACCGGTCCGGGCCAGTATTATTTGGACCCGTACGGGTTTGGTTCCGGGCCGGGTCTGGGCTTGCTCTTAACAGGTTTAACGGGTTCGGGTTAATCCGGGTAAAAAATGAACCGTACGGGTTACGGGTTGAGGGGGCCGGACCGGGCCAGGTTTAGTGTTTTTTTAATTTTTGTTTTAATATTTTGTATAACTACTGTAAGTTATATTAGTACTTTGTATTAATATAAAGAATACAAGAAAGATGGGGAAAAATTACACTTATAAATTGCAAGTGCTACATTTATTTCAAAATTACAAAATTAAAGTTTGCATTTAAAAAGTAAATTAACAAAAAATAGTAAAACTAAATTTTTATGCATAATAAATTAATAATACTTCAAATTAATCTAACAAACTAAAATATTAAGCATAAATATGTCTAATAATTTAAAATAACACAAACTGTCTTAAAATCTTAAAATAACACATATATATCATATTTTAAAAATAATACGCTACCATCATATTCTATGATTTTAACATTTATAGTTTTATACCCTAAATATATACACTATATGTTAAACTCCAACAATTTTAAACTATGTTAATTATTATACAATAATTGGTATATTCATAGTATATTCATGGTATATTAATGGTATATTGATGGTATACTATGATATATTCATGGTCTGGGTCGGGCCAGGCCGGGCTGGTTAAACCGGTTAGAGGCACTATTCATTGGATCGGGTTTAACGGGTCCGGTTAGCCGGTAAAAAATAATAAACGGTCCAACCCCCTCTACCCCTCCTACCCAGCCCACCCGACCCCTTATGAACCGGGCCGGTCCGGTTCCGGTTTTAACAGGTTTAGGCCGGTCCAGTTCCGGGTCAACCTGGCCCGTTAGACACCTTTATGTGAGGATCTAAATTTTTAGAGAGACTTTATGCACACGGTGACCATTTCGATTGACATGCACTCATATGGTAGGTTTTGATGTATGCTTTTATGTTACTACACAATTAGAAGGTTTCGTGATGAAACTCGCAAGAGAGTAGAGTGACTGTTCAGACCATAGAATCCATATACACTAGTGAGTAAAGAGTGACTCGAGAAGGATCGCAACACTGGCATGCTTTACATGGAACTTGACACCACATAAGTAAACTTTACGACGGTGCATGTATAGGCACAAGCGAGTAGATGTTGTCCATTTAAATTGAAAGATTCTATAAGAAATTCATCGAGTATAGTCCCCTGTTGAGAATTTAGGAAAGCATGTCGGAAGTATTAATCCTAGAGTTATAACTCAATTCAAAGACATAATTATAGAACTTAATTCCATAAAAGGATGTAAATAAGAGAATTTGTGATAGAGTGGATTCACGAATAATGCGTCGCGTTCAAAGAGTAGGTGCATGCAATGTTTTGTTATTCAACATCTTGTTAAGACCATGTTTATGAGAACTCTTCAATATGGATGTACATGTACAACAAGTAAAATTTTGTGTGGTTCATAATGATGTACTGAGGAGTGACTTACTTGGTAACTTTAGCTTGATAGGGAAATAACTTTATCGATGCCCCTCGACTCCACATCCCTAATGCACGTTGGTAACATACTAATATACTACATTATCTGGTGGTGCAGTGACATTAATAAGATCACGGGTACTCCCCTCAGCAACAAGTCCTACCAATCCCTCCATGGCTCGATACATTCTCCTAACAAACCCTTGGGCACTCTCCCTTGTATTCAATGGTGGGGTCATTCCCTCTTTACTGCTTCAAACTCGTGGATTATGGTATCAAGATTACTCATCTTGGGAATAAGACATAGCGAGGAAATTAGCTCCCTATCTTTGGTTTTACCGCACGATCTGGAGTATCAAAGAATGGTGAAATTCCTAAATGTCTGAATAGCCTCCAACTTATAGATGTAGTCGACAACACACCGATAAGAAGGACTCTACTAGACACAGCTCCGAGACATCCTAGGACACTTTAAAACCTTAGGCTCTGATACCAAGTTGTCACGCCCCAAAAACTGAGGAGCGCGGCCGGCGCTCAACCGAGTAAACCCGACTGAGCAAGCCTGTTAGGTTTCATTCTACCCAAACTAATTCATGAATATTGAGGAGATGAACTCCATCCATCATACTTTGTAAATATTTCATTAATAAATTTCATTTTGTTTCCATTAGTAGTTTCAACCATAATATCCAAAATATTACAATTTTTATAGATATGAAGAAAAAGATATTTCACAAATACCAATATTTCTAATTTAATTTCCAATACCAAACACCACCCACAACCTGTCTATGGAGCCTCTAAATACAACTGAAGAATAATATGGAAATGTCGGCAACAAGGCTCTGGCTATACCTCAAAATACAAAGTACACGTAACCAAATGACACTGGTCCCCGAAATGAAGTGGGGATCACCAAGTTAGCTCAAAGGAGCGTACCGCTATCACCGATAACTGCCACCTACTGTAGAACCACCAGCATCCATTAAAGATGCAGCGGCCCCGGCAAAAGGGACGTTAGTACTGTCGAATAGTATTAGTATGAATAGCTAAAAGTCCTCTTTCAAAATAGAATGCGAATATAAGGAAAGACAACCATATAAACAACAAGTAACAATCAATGATATCCAAAGGCCAAGTTAAACATAACAATTTTTCAATATACGAAAGTTCATATGGTGAAAATGACACTCGGGATATGAAGACAATATTATTATTGGATAGAAGATATTTAATACCGATTCACCACAATTCACAATACTACTATTTACAATACCAATGTTCACAATATGCACATCATAACCAACTCCCAATTTCAAACACAATTTCTGTGCCAATATACACATATACATATTCCACCGTAAATCTTAGCACGGAGTCCGATCCCCACGCGATCGGCTAGGTCATCTCCCTTGGAGACATTTAATACCGTTACATCATCATCCACAATACCACCGCTTTCTTGCGTGGAGTCCGATCACGACCCAATCGGCTTGGTTGCCTCATTTGAGACATGTATGTCAATCACAATTTTATTCTCACATTCCGATTTCAATATCAGCACAGTACCACCATGTGTGCGGCATGGCGTCCGATCTCGTCCCGATCGGCAAGGCCCTTACCAAGACTTTTTCACTTTTTCCATCAATCAACTCATTTCAAGTTTATATCACACATATAAATTCATCGGCACTTGGGGCCTCAATCATTACATCATACTTGTCACTTGGCCGCATTTCATAATTCGAGTCCATTCCACATATTTCACATCAATATCAATTTCAACAACAAGCTACTCAATTCAAGATGTCAAGTACACATGAGAGGAAACATGAATCATGGACATGTAGAGTATTTAAGAAATTATACACCTCAAGTTCATTAGCAATGGAACTTTAAACACAAAGGATTCTTCCCAAAGGAGGGGACACACCAAACCATAATAGAAACCCACATCAAAGTCATAAATAAGCAATTACACGAATTATTCTTGAATTACTCCTTTCCAATCACGGCAATATACAATTTCAACATCGGAGTATGTGACAACTCGGATCCCATTGGAGGTACTTATAAGGCAAATCATTATCTCTAACAGCCACTAATGGGCATAAATTGAGTGCAAAGACTTTAGGCCACTTTATTTTTTTGAAGTCATTTACGGAAAGTAAAGTCAAGGCTCATTTCATAATCTGTTCACATTTTCTCATGTCATAGGCATGACCAGGCACAATTATAACTCAAGTTCTCCGCACGTTAGCCACACTCATTTTCCCCAAATTCATTTCAAACATCTTTATAGATTACCAACAACTAGACACAATCAATCAAATACTTTTGGTACACATAGAGCAATTAGGAGTATCAACCATATCGAGTTTTCTCACATAATTTTGCATACTAGCCTTCATTTGAAACACGACTCAAAGTCGCAACATTTTAATACGCAACTCATACTTGGAACATGTATATCTTTTTTCATAGGGCTCATTTTGGATAGTCATGTTTATGGGTAATAACCCGAAATATAAGATTTATGAACTTTGAGCCAACCATACTTGAACTTATGAAAACATTTATTGAATTCGATTCTATGAGAGAAAGTTTAGCCAACATACTTTGTTTAAGCTTTCCTTAAGTTACTAAAACATTTCGAAAATTCTAGTGATCCCAATCGACTTTGAGACATAACAAAATTGAACACAAATTAGGGAGATATTCATGGTTTCAGCTCATTTGAGCATTTTATCAAAGACTAGGTGTGCATCTTGATTTCAAAGCTCTTCTACAAGATTTCCTTCATTTCCCAACCCAATCTTTACTTATTTGTGTTCAACAATCTTCCCACAAACCTAATTTGTACATGCATGTATCCATAATACTATTACACCCAAGAATCATACTTCTCATGACCTATTTTTAATCAAAATCTCGAAATTGAAATTTTGGGGTATGGAAGCTTTCCTCTTTGACGAAGAACTTGTGATTGGGTTCTTTGATTCTTGAAGATTGATGCAAGATTGGATGATTTGAGTGTTGGGTTCCTCCTTCTCTCTCTAAAATGCTCTCACCTCTCTCTAGAATGCTCATAAAATCACCCCAAAATGAACCCCAAAGCCTATTTATCAAAATGGGGTCGGTTATGAAAATAGGGAAATGAAGCCTCTGAAACAGGGTATTTGATCGCATAATGTGTTGCAAAATGGGTATGCGGGCCGCAAACCCATCGCATAACTCGGTGCCCAAAACTGGGCAGTTCTGGTCCATTCTGTGACCTATTTTGCGGTCGCATATCAAGTATGCGAACAACATATTTTATATGCGATCGCATAAAATTCCCCACAGGATCGCATTTTCCAGCCTTTGGTAATTTGGTCATAACTTTGTGTAGGGATGTCCAAATGACGAACGATTTGAAGTGTTAGAAACTGGACTGAATGATATTTTGTTTGATAGGTTGCTCATCACATAACAATTTATATATATTTATATATGCTCGTCCAAAGTGGAGACTTGTGCGAACTCATTTGGAATTTTAGCCATTATGTAATTTTTTAACTTGACTTAGACTTAGGCCTCCCATTAGACCACACATTACTTATTATATGACTAATACACTTATTTACCAAATCCAATTGATGTCCATCATTTTAATAGCACGTAAAATATTATAATTAGCCTAACTGGCATCACGAAATCCTAAATTACTTAGTAAAATTTTTCGGGGCCTTACAGGACCTCTTCAATTATAGACAAAAGGACAATGAAATGCCAAGGGAATCCGTATCTGATTTCAGATGGAGCGCATGGACCTACCCCCGGTTACCGATGATTGGGTTGTTCAAGCGTTGACTCAGGGTTTGAACAAGCAAAGTTCAGTAGCGTCACGTCAACTAAAATAGAATTTGATTGAATATCCAGCGGTGACCTAGGCCGACCTGCATAATCGATACCAATCATAGATCAGAGTAGAGGATGATCAGTTGGGAGCCTTGTCTGGTCCCATTTACCCAAGAAGATCCAAAGGCAGGACTCAAAGAGACATCGACAGAGAGTCCCAATCGAAGAGAGATCGGTACCAACTATATAAGCGCAGATCGTAGAAATAACGGATCGAGACGTAATACTGTTCGAAATGACCAAACGAATGATAAAATTCTCGAGGGCTCATGAATAAGAGTGGCTTCAATAAACATGTCAGGCCTAAGGAAGCAACACCATTATCGGAATATAACTCCAGCATCGATGCTTTAGGTATTGTGTTAGCTATTGGACAAATCAAGGATACCAGGTGGCCCAGACCCCTGCAGAGTGATCCAGCTCAAAGGAATGCAAATCAAATGTGTAGCATGGATCCCATGGTCACAGAACCGAAGACTGCAGACAATTAAGGGAGGAGGTAGTTCGTTTGTTCAACGAAGGTCATCTTCGAGAGTTCTTGAGTTACCGAGAAAAAACTCACTTCAGAGACATGGATGCAAACAGGAAAAACAAACAGGAAGAACTGCAGCACATGATTCATATGATCGTCGGTGGAGTTGATATTCCTCAAGGTCCGACATTTAAACGCACCAAAGTTACAATAACAATGGAGAAGTGTACCTGGGACTACTTACTAGAAGATAAGTATCTTTCAACGATAAGAATACAGAAGGGATCGAACAGCCTCACAACGATGCACTGGTAATATGTATCCTTATGAATAAAAATCAAGTTAAAAGATCCAAGTAGCTTGGAGAATATTATTCGATCGAGGGTCGTGGAGCAGCTCGGCCTTCAGGATCAAATCGTGCCTGCAGCTTGAGTGCTCAACGGTTACAACATGGCGAGTGATACTACAAAAGGGGAAATCGTGTTGACAGTAAACGTGGCCGGAACTATCCAAGAAATGAAGTTCCACGTGATTGAAATTGATATGGGGTACAATGCGCTGCTCGAAAGACCTTGGATCCATAATATGAGGCCATTACCTTCAATGCTTCATCAAGTCTTGAAATTCCCAACACCGGAAGGAGTCAAAACGGTGTACCGCAAACAACCAGCAACCAAAGAGATGTTTGCAATCGATGAAGTAATACCAGTATTGGAAATCACATCAACAAAGGTACCATAATCAAAGGAAAAGCAGGAAGTCAAATAGCAACCACAGTCGACGGCCTCGACCATATCGAAACAACAGAAAATTATCGAGGGATGATGATTGTATGATACCTCGAACCTTCGTGATACCTAATGATTCCGGCGTCAACGGTCGAAGAGCTGGAATAAGTCATACTGATCGAACATCTGGTTGATTGAAAGGTATACTTGGGCACATGGTTAACTCCCGAGCTCAGGGAAAAACTCATTAAATTCCTTATTAAAAATATGGATTGTTTTGCTTGGTCCCACCCGACATGAGAGGGATCCCACCGGAGATCACCACTCATCGATTGAATTTGGATCCAAAGTTCAAACCGGTAAAGCAAAAGAGAAGGCCACAGTCCGAGGTAAAGCATGCATTCATCAAGGACGAGGTAACCAAACTTCTTAAAATAGGATCCATCCGGGAAGTAAAATCGGGGAATCGAGATAAACCCCGATAAAATCAAGGCAATCGAAGACATCACAGTCGTGGACAACGTTAAGGCCATACAAAGATTAACAATACGGATAGCTGCTTTAGGCCGGTTCATCTCGAGGTCTTCGGATCGAAGCCATAGGTTCTTCTCACTGCTCAAAAAGAAGAACAATTTCACTTGGACCCTGGAATTCCAACAGCCGTTGGAAGAATTAAAGCGGTATCTTTCGAGCCCACCATTGCTTCATACTCCGAAAGCGGACGAGCAACTCTACTTATATTTCAGTCTCGGAGGTCGCGGTAAGTGGTGTTCTAGTTCGAGAAGAGCAAGGTACACAATTTCCTGTTTACTACGTTAGCCGAACTTTAGGTGATGTAGAGACCCAGTACCCACACTTAGCAAAATTAGCGCTTGCTCTAATAAGCACCTCTAGGAAATTAAAACCGTATTTCCAATGTCACGCAATTTGTGTTGTAATCACTTATCCCCTTCGCAACATTTTTCACAAGTCCGAGCGCTCGGGCCAACTGGCCAAATGGGCCGTCGAAATCAGTGGGTACAATATCAAATATCAATCCCTAACAGCCATCAAGTCTCAAATCTTAGCAGACTTCGTGCCGACATTACACCAACCCTTGTACTCGAGGTTGAAAAGGAACTATTGCTAAAATCGGGTACATCCTCAGAGGTGTGGACCCTTTTCACAGACAGTGCTCCGATTGTGAAGGGGTCCAAGCTAGGCCTCGTTTTGAAACCACCCCCAGGCAATACAATTAGACAATCTATCAAAACCCCTAAGTTGAATAACAATGAGGCCGAGTATGAGGCCATGATTGCAGGTCTCGAGCTGGCTAAAAGTTTGGGAGTAGAGGTCATCGAGGCCAAGTGTGGTTTCAAACTCGTGGATAACCAAGTCAACAAAACCTTCAAGGTTCGAGAAGATCGAATGCAAAGGTACTTTGACAAATTGTAGGTAGCCTTACACCAGTTCAAACAATGGACCCTACAGAATGTACCTCGAGAGCAGAACGGTGAGGCCGATGCCCTTGCAAATTTGGGGTCATCAGTCTAAGATGATGAAATTAGCTCGGGGACTGTCGTACAGCTTTCAAAGTCGGTAGTCGAAGAAGGCCACGCCAAAATAAAATCCACAAGCCTAACATGGGATTGGAGGAACAAATATATTGATTCTTTGAAGAATGGGAAACTTCCGTCGCACCCTAAGGAATTGAGGACTCTGAGAATGAAAGTTGCACAATTCACATTGTCTAAAGATAGAACATTGTACAAAAGGATGTTCGATGGGATGTTGGCAATATGCTTGGGTCTGAGAGACACATACTATGTCCTACGAAACATTCACGTGGGTACTTGCGAGAATTACTCCGGTGCCGAATCACTGGTTCGCAAAGTGATTAGAGAAAGATACTATTGGGACGATATGGAAAAAGATACTAAGGAGTTCGTTCGAAAATGCGGCAAATGCCAAAGATATGCACCAATGATCCACCAGCCCCGGGAGCAACTTCATTTAGTCCTATCCCCATGGCCATTCATGAAATGAGGAATGGAAATCCTCGGCCCTCTACCATCGGCCCCAGGTAAAGCTAAGATCATTTTATTTATGACTGGCTATTTCTCTAAGTGGGTTGAAGCACAGTCCTTCGAGAAAGTCGGAGAAAAAGAAGTCATAGACTTCATTTGGGATCACATCATATGCTGATTCGGGATACCCGCCGAGATCGTATGCGATAATGGGAAAAAATTCATCGTCAGCAAAATAACAAAGTTCCTCAAAGATCACAAGATAAAATGGATCCTGTCGATGCCATATCATCCTAGTGAGAACGGACAGGCCGAATCAACAAACAAGACCATCATTCAGAACCTAAAGAAAAGGCTGAACAACGCTAAGGGGAAGTGGAGAGAAATTTTGCCCGAAGTTCTTTGGGCGTATTGAACAATGTCAAAATCTAGTACGGGGGCAACACCATTCTCCTTAGTATATCTTGTCGAAGCCCTGATCCCGGTCGAGGTCGGGAAACGCAACATCAGGTTTAGATACACGATGGAAGAATCAAATCACGAGGCTATGAACACAAGTCTCGAATTGCTAGATGAAAAACGGGAAGCCGCCCTCGTCAGAATGGCAGCACAGAAGCAACGCATTGAAAGATACTACAACCGAAGAACCAATCTTCGCCACTTTCGAATCAAGGACTTAGTTCTGAGAAAAGTCACCCTCAACACTCGAGATACAAACGAGGGGAAATCGGCCCAAATTGGGAAGGACCATATCGGGTCCTCGCAGCCATTGGGAAGGGATCTTATAAAACATGGCACAATGAACGGCGAACAATTTCCGAGTAATTGGAACATATCGCTCCTCAAACGATACTACTGCTGAGGTATGACTCTTTCCTTTTTTCATTTATATTTCATACTAACTTATTGCAGGTGTTCGATCAAAGACCTTGAAAAATTCTACAACACAAAGACCTCAGGTTTTAAAACACGTGTTGCACTCTTTTTCCCTCAGATCAGTTTTTGTCCCAAATGGGTTTTTCCGGCGAGGTTGTTAACGAGGAAACAATCATTTGTGCTACATGGGGACAATTCAACAGTATCCGAGGCTTCTTTACAATCAACCTCGAATACTGGGGGGCATCACCCTCGGATGTTATGTTTTCAAGGAAAATACTTCGTGTCGATAGGGTCTCAATATATTTTGTATAAGGCCTGTCACACCTCCTTTTTACCACCCCGAAAAGGTGTATAAGGGAGTTTTTCCAATTTAAGTAACAATCGAAACAGGATTATTATTTAAGATCAGAGTCGCTAGTTGGGATAGTTTATGGTGTCCCAAGTCATCGGTTTTGAATCCCAAATAGAGGAGATTTGACTCCGTTATACAGTCTGCAAAACAAAAATCCGGGTAAGGAATTCCGTTAACCCGGGAAAACGTGTTTGGCATTCCCGGGTTCCGTGGTTCTAGCATGGTTGCTTTGGTCACACTTGGCTTAATGAAATTGTCTAATTACTCATTTTAGAACCTATATGCATTTGCCTTTTTAATTAAGAAATTATCTTAAAACAGGTCACGCGCACGTGTACCCATTTGTTTTGGCGCGTCAAAAATCATGTCACGCGAACGTGTCCACAAATTGATAATTCTTCATTATTATTAAGAATGTTTAGTCGATGTTGCGCGAATGCATTATCCGATTTTGTTTTTTTAAAAAATCATAATTATGTCACGCGAACGTGTACACAACCACGATGGTATATTAAACGTGCATAAAGAAAACTACGAACATTCGTTTTTAATATCTAAGTTATAAAATTAATATGAGGGCCATAGGGATTCAATTATGGATGGCACACCTCGGTCTAAAAGAACTACATTTAATTAAAGCGGACTATATTAATAACAATTTTATTATTATTGAGAAAGTTTGGTCGAAGTTGCACGAACGCATACTCCGAATTGGTTTTTAGAATTGTAATTATGTCACACGAACGTGTACACAATCACAATAGTAGATTAAATCGCACCTAAAGGCTTTTCTACGAATATTCATTTTTAATAGCTACGTCACAATATTTGTGAGGGCCATGGGTGGTTTAATTCAGATGGCACACCTCACTCTACTTTAAAGAAAAGAATTATGTTCAATTACAGGATTATAAGGTCCCTGCTTAATCTAACTCAAGGTTTAGTCTAAATTTACTAATTGCGAATAGGCCTTGAGATAAATTAACGGACTTTTGATTACTTAAGGAAGATTGGACCAGGTGATGAATTAACGAAAATACATTGGGGCTGGGCTCGAAGTTGAGCCCACTACTCAAAATGAAAGGTCAATACACCCAGCGATGAGATTGGGCCAATAACAGGCCCAACAATACACTGAACTTCACATTACAAGCCATTTCTTTAAACAGAAGACGCAAAGGAAAAGGGGTGGGGCTGAAAACTCCTGGGCCTGAAATTGCGCCCAAGATAAAGGAAAACCATATATGGACTCTTTGGGGCTCGAGATTGAACCCAACATTCGAACAAAAGTCCAAGACCACACTTAAAGTGATCTTGACCAGGCTATCCATTCAGGCCCACTCTTGGCCCAATTCATTAATAAAACCTACTGGCTTTCTGAATATACTTAAAAGCAAATACATAAATTTGAAAACTACAACTAACTATCAATAGCTGAATGTACTTAAATCAACTATACAAAATCGATAACTGAAAGAACAAGTTATACAATTTTAATCGCAACAACTAAATAATCTAACTACTGTGATAAAAACTCAGCAAGTCATCCCTCGAGGCGGCTGGATACACCCAAAACTTCAATTTTAGCTTTGATTCCCATGGATCTGACCATGTCAAAGATCAGACCCACCAAGAGCATGGCTTCATATGTGTTATCAGTAACATTGCTATATACACTCAACCAACAGATGCAAGATAGCAGTCCAGAATGATCACAAAATAGTATATGTAACCTAAATGACATGTACCATGTTCGACACACGAGTCAACATGATTAACATGACATGGAAAACACTGAAACTTGACAAGGAATCACATAGTTAAAGAAATCTCAATGGCTATTGCATTCATGGAAATGGATCTCATTATATGAAGAACAACATCAAACAAAGTTTATTGCACTCATATCAAATCAGATTTGGAGATACTTAAATACGAAATGAGATATGTACCTAATTGCTTAAAGATTGCTCCAAAGTGCCAAATAGAAATAGATAGTTCAGCAGCAGAGAGACAATAATTTTAATCAATACCCAGCTTCAATATCAAGCATAAGAGCTCAATACCCCATAAATGCCAAGAAAGATTGTTAAAATTTGTCACAAAAAGAAAAGAAGAAGAGGCTCCTAGTTGAAATTTCTTTTGAAAGATTTTTAGAGTCTGTTTTTTTTTCGTGTGTAGAGGGTGATGCTGAAAAGTCTGTTTTATGAGAATGAAAGGAAAGGCACTACTTATAGGCCTAAAAGGCCATGTGCTGAAAAACCAATCAAGGAAATATTCCCCAGCCTATAAAAGGGCATCTTCTAAGTACCTGGGACAGCTGGTTGTCCCTTATTGGCTCAACATATTTGTGCTAACCAAATAGGGACAGCTGCCCCCTTTTCTAGAAGCTTCTAAATACAGAAATTATCTGAAAGTCTTGTTATTATCTCCCAAATTAAATCCCTAAGTTTCTATTTTTTCAATTAACCCCCCTAAGTTTCTAAAGATTTGCAACCTATGGCAAACAAGAACAAGGTCTATCAACAAATCAGAAATGCAAATTAAACGATGTCAACAGAAAAATAAAAATAAAAGAGATGAAACCATTTGAACTAAAATTAACCTAATTGGTAGACAAAAATATTTGTCTAAATTAAACCTAAACAAAACTAAAGTTCAACGATTAATGTAGCTAAACAGTAATCAAAATACGATAACAAAAATGCAAATGCAAAGAAAACCTATGATTTAACTTACTCAATTTGCAAACTTAAACAATTAAAACAACCAATTTTGTCAGTTTAAACAAACAGATTAGACAACTTGTTAATTAACCTAAAACGAAGCTAAACATAAACATGAGATGAATTTATGGAAGAAACCGAATAATCATTTGAGGTACCAAACTAAAAAAATGAACCCTAGTCAAACTAAATTCATGCAGCCATAAATAAAATAATTAAACATGCAAAGAAGATAAAACAAACAGAAAAAGAGAAGGAAATTTACCTAAACTTATTCTTCTAATAAAACAGGACTGATTTCGTATTCTGACCCAAGTTCTCTGGGGTAAAATGAACTTTTAGACAACCATCAATCCACTGCTGTTAACAAGAGCAATGGACTCATGGAAGTCTTGGGTTCAAAAAACCCAAAAATTGCCGAAAATTTGGAGGTGAAAGAAAATTAGGGTTCCGGAATCTTGGATTTAAAATTCGACGAGGCTGGGGCTGATTCGAAGGGGGATAATGGTGGTCTAGGGTTCAGAGGGGTGCCAAGATTATGGGGTGTGACTTTGGGGCCATTTGGAACACTTAGGGTTTTGAGGCATCGATATTAAATTTAAGATTCGAGCCGTTTGGTGATGATTCGAGGGAATTAGTTTGGAGATTCATAAAGAGGAGACAACGGGGGTTCTGGGCTGTTAATTTGGGGAGGTTTGGAGGTGGCCCGCCGCCGTGAGGCGACTTCCGGCTGGCGGACCACGGCGGAGACGACGAGGAATTTAAGGACGGCTAGGGTTTGGGCTTAGGGTTTTAGAGAGGAACTGAAGGGGATTGGAATGGGGGGGGGGGGGGAAGGGTAGGAGTTTCAGACAGTTATATATTTTGCAATTAACCAGTTCCCAACCGTTAGATCAAATGTGATCAACGGCTGAGATCAAAATTAACAAAGACGACGTCATTTGGCTTAGGAAGGGGATGGACCGGGTAAGGCACATTTGGACCTGGGTTTGGGTAATTTTTGGGTTGGTTTTGGCTTTGAATGGCCCAATTTCCAAATTTTAAAACCTCATTTTCAATTAAATCCTTATTTCCCTTTTTTTCTTTTCTTTCTCTTTTTTAATTAAAAATCCTGATTTTAAAAATTCTGAATTAATCTAAATTACAAAATTAAACTAATTACCTAATTACAATAATTAGAAAAATTACTCAATCATTAATCTAAAAATTAAAAAGGTAAAAATGTAAAATGGGCCATTTTTTGTGATTTTCATTTTTAATAAAATAAATAATTAACTAATTAATCCCAAAAATGTAAAAACAAAACCTAAATGCAATGCATGGTATTTTTTGCATTTTTCATGATTTTTAATGGAAATTAAACGTGCACAAAAATGCAAACAATTAATAAAATCCTACAAAAATCCTATAAAATGGAAAATAATTGGAAAAAATCTACTTTCTTGGATTTTATAGGAGTAATTCATATAGTGCAAAAATACACGTGCTCACAGTTGCCCCTCC